>NW_024722921.1:0-19272 GCF_018991925.1 Homarus americanus | reverse complement strand
TGGCATGTACAAACTGGACAATTTTGTAATTAAGAAGATTTGTAACCAGGTGAGAAGGTTGGATCACCTTACCCTCTGACCTGACTACCGACCGTTGCTGTGCTTTTTAAAGATTAGTAGGGTCATTACCTAATACCTGACCATTATGGACCTGATCTCACCCTCCTCTGTATATATACACCTTGTTTTGTACTCGCTCCTGAACTAAGAAGACCTCTCAACAAGACCTCCTGCTGGACCTGGAACTGTGAAGACCGCCCTCTCCCTTGTGCCATTGTTGGCCATCTTCCCGGACCGGACCACCCACGACTATCATCGTCCACAACAACTCACGAGCGTTCTTGGTTTATCGAGCATTAGCTTGCCCTCCCCACTGGTGGTGTGAGTGACCCACACTCCAGCTGGAGAGCAGTTATAGCGCGATATTCCCGGCGTGGTTTGAGCTCTTTTCCTTCTACTATTTTTCCTTTTTCGCTCTGGCCTAGGGACCTGCACCCTCAAAAGTGTATTCGTCCTGCGGTCCCCCCTGTAACTGTTCACCTCCCTCCCAGGAGATTGTGAACACGAAAGGGGGTTGGGGCAAAACCCACCCCAGCCGAGTCTTTCCAGGAAAACCGTGATCGTGAGGGTCCACCTGGAAAGAGGGTAGCCATCCTTATCCTTCCCAAATAGGCACACTTCGCTCACGTCTATAAGTGAGCAGTCACATACACTAGGAAGTAGGCTTCCCCAACGGGGCTCCGGGAGAGAAGCTCAGGAACCACTCTACGACCACCAGCCAGTGGGGAGTGCTGAAATTCCTCTGCTATTTACTCAACCGGAATAGGTAGGATCTAAAAAAAAAAAAACGGTTATGGAGCGCGTACGCCCTCCTAACCGCGACCCCCGCCTGAACCGCCAACCTGACGACCCGAACTACGACAGGCTTCGCACAGAGAAAGCGGACCAGTTACGCGCCTTCAATGAAGCCCTGAAAAGTAAGAACACTGCCACCACCTCCAACAATTCCACCACCACTGCTACCGCCACTGAGGACAACTGGACGAAGGTAGAAAACAAGAAACGCCGACGTGCCTTTTCGGGAAACGAATGCCGTCAAGCAGCCCAAAAGGCACCCATCACCACCACCAGCTCACCTCCAACGACACTGCCAAAATTCCGAATCACGATAACGGACGCAAAAACAACATATGCCGCCGTCACAGAGATGGAAAAGCAAAACCCACTGGCCAAGTTCTCAGTGCGGCCCAACCTAAAGGGGGAGATGATTATTCACCCCAAAGACAAGGACTCTGCCACCACCCTCGACACTTACCTGCAAAACACCACCACCGTTGCATCAACCAAGCTGGACCCCGCCCAGAAGCTGATGAAGTCGGTAGTCCTCCGGTACCCAAAGGAACTGCCCCTCGAACCCCTGGAGAACCACCCGAAGATCTTAAAAGCCGAGAGATGCTCTCCCCTGTCCGACAAGACGGCCACCACGAAACAAGTGCTCATAACGCACTACGGCTCACCCCCCAGCACCATAGACCTCAAAACCTGGGGGATCAACGAAGTGAGGCCCTTCGTCCCAGAGCCCCTGCGGTGCTTCAGATGCCAGAAATACGGACACCATCAGACAAGGTGCACGTACAAGGAAATCTGCGCAGTCTGCGCACAGAAGCACGGCACACACTCCTGCCTCACCAAGCTGAAAAATGGGGAAAAAATTGCCCCCAAGTGTGCCAACTGCGGGGGCAAACACCACGCCTGGAATCCTGGATGCTCCGAGAGAACAAAGAGGGTCCAGGCAAACCGACCAGCAGCAAGACCGGCCCCCACCGCCTACACACCAGCCCCACCAAGTACCTTCGTGTGGGGAACCCAAAGGCCCAAACAACAAAGACAACCTCCTCAGCCAGTCAACACCCAAAGTGCAGCCCATTTTCCTGGCCTCACTACAGCCACACCTCAGCCACCCAAGCAGCAGACAACGACAACCACGAGAAAGACAAAAGAAGCACACACCAAGGCACCAGAAGGAATGATACACATATCAGACCTAGCCAAGGTACTGACAACCTTCGCGGAGGGCCTAGCCGGACTACTGGGCCACAAGATCCAACCCACACAGCTCCAAATGCTCATGGGGAGCGTCCTCGGGCAAGTCGCCACAGCTCCAGCCACCTCAGTGGAGGAAGCCACGCCGGTCCGCACACGAGTAACAGCCGAGGTACACTCTACACCGAAGAAGGCCACCAGAGAACCCAAGACACCGACAGCTCCCAAGATACCGACAGCTCCCAGAAAGAAACTGGACGTTTCAACTCCCCTGAACCGAACCACGGCCCAGAAGGCAAAAACCACAGAACACGAAGATATGAACCTGATCCAGTTGGAATCGAGCTTGGACATCTCCATCGAGGACCACCAGAAGTCCCCGATGAAACAGTGGTGGAAAACATCAGCACCCTGAACATCCTAACATGGAATGCTCAGGGCATCAAAAACAAGAAAAACCTCCTACAAGAAGCAGCAGCCAAGGACAAGCTTGACATCATACTCCTACAAGAAACACTTCTACAAGAACACCACTGTTTCAAATTCAGCGGTTACAAGACATACAGGAGGCATTTCACGCAGGCGTCAACAAGAGGATGTATGATCTTGGTCAAGTCAAGCATACCCTCCGCCGATGTCACGCAGCAATTTCCATGTGGGGAAAACATCGAGACACAGGCCGTCAAAGTAACCCTCCCAGAACGGGAATTAACTGTTCACAACATCTACAAGAACCCAAGGGGCTCACTGGAGGTTACTCAATTATTTGCTTCGGCCGCTGACCACGCCACACTCATAGGAGGGGATTTCAACGCACATCATCCCTTCCTAAGCTCAGCAAGCCCCACAAATGAAGACGGCCTACACCTATACACCACCTTTCAAGATACACCCGAGATCTGCCTCCTGAACACCGGAGAGCCCACCCACACTAGGGGAGGAAGGCTAGATCTAACCTTCGTCTCCAGTGCACTACAGCCTTCAGCCTCCTGGCAGATACACCCCACGCTGACCAGCGACCACTTCGCCACCCTAACAACGCTGAAGGTGAACAAACTCCCCACTCCACCCCCCCCCCGAGATGGAGATACAATACCCAAAAGGCAGACTGGGGACTCTTTAAGAAACACCTGGCTAAGTGGCGCGAAAAATCACAGCCGGCCGGCGCAGCACCCGTGGATGAGACAACCCTCCACTACCAATTGGTCGAGGCGTTTCACCAAGCGGCAGAAGAGGCTATCCCAAAAACAAAACCCACATCAAGACAGTACAATGATTACTGGTACTACTGTCCCAGGGTGAAAGAACTCAACCACAGAGTGAACATGGCCCGAAGAAACTACAGGAGACATCCCACGGCAACAAACAGACATCTCCTGCAAGTCATAGTTAAGGATACCAGGGAAGAGAAGGAAGAAATAAAAAACGTAAGCTGGCTCAAGTGGTGCTCCGAACTGAACGAGCACACCTCCCTTGGCAAAATGTGGGCCCAGATCCGAAGGGCATCTGGGAAGGCAACACCACCACCACCAACCCATCCCAACCCAGAAGAGGAAGCCGAGAGACTTGTAAAACTGTTCTCTGACCGAGCAGCAACGAAAAACCTCCCGAGACAGGCGGAGGAGACACAACGGCGTCTGCGACAGGTCAGACTCCAGATGATCGAAGAGGCCTGCAACAGTGAAGATGACACTGACAGACCATTCAACCAGCAAGAACTCCAGAAGTCGCTAAAACGAAGCAAGGACACAGCTCCAGGGGCCGACAGGATAACCTACTCCATGCTTTCTCATGCCGGTACAGCCGGACACGAGGCTCTGCTGCAAGCCATCAATGCTTCGTGGACAGCACAAAGACTCCCACCGGAATGGAAGAAGGCAGATATACTGCCCATTCCGAAGCCCAAAGAACCAGACAAACCGAGGCCCATCTCCCTTCTCAGCTGCATAGCGAAGACGGGAGAAAGAATGGCTCTCAACCGACTCAAGTGGAAAGTAGGCAGCCCACACCCTCACATCTCTGCTTACACCGAGAACACCGGCACAGGCAATAACATCGCCGAGATACTCAGCACAGTGGACAACAAACCAGCTCTGGTGGTCTTCCTCGACCTGGAGAAAGCCTTCGAACTAGCAAATCCATTGGCCATTACAACTACGCTCGCTAAAAAGGGCGTCAAAGGAAGGTTGCTGGGGTGGATCCAGAACTACCTCACACAGAGAGAAGCACGAGTACGCTTTCAGGGAGCAACCTCAAGCTACAGGGTCCATGAAAACGGAACCCCACAAGGAGGCATCCTCAGTCCAATGCTGTTCAATGTCCTGATGGAAAATCAAGTCAAACTTCCTTTCAGACAAACAGCCAAGCTCCTATGCTATGCAGACGACTTACAGCTTATAGTAAGAGGATCGAACAGACTAGCCAACACGCAACACGCACTCCAACTTATAGAAGAGGAGTGCAACAGACTTGGACTCAAGATAAATCCAGCCAAGTCGAAAGTGATGGCCATCTGCACAGACACACCAGACAAGATGCTCTCCATACAAAACACGCCGGTAGTCTGGACCAACGCCCACCAGTGTCTTGGAATCTGGTTTGACCAGAAACTCACCTTCAAGCCGCAACTCGAGTATCTCAGGCACAGGACGAAAAGCAGACACAATATAATGAGGTCGCTCACCAGCAAATCCGCAGGAGCAAACCTTCATGTGCTCAAAGCCTACTACACGGCCGCCATCAGATCGCTGGTAGATTACAGTGCTCCAGCACTCATTGGACTGAGAGAAGACCAAATAGCTAAGCTAGAAGTCATCCAAAACAATACTCTCAGGACCATGCTCGGAGCACCCATGTGGACCAGAATTTGCAATCTGCAAATGGAAACCGAACTACCACCCCTGGCATTACGAGTCAAGCAGGTGACAGCCGGTCTCCTCGCCAAAATCTGTAGAACAGACAAGCCCACAGTTGCCAAGATTCGAATCAGTGCCTCCCTCCACCTCGACCACAGAGTGCGAGGGGCCACCTGGTCGCACGAGGCAAGCGAGGTCATCCGACAACTGCAAGCAGAAACACTCGTCAAGAACAACCAAGACACACGAGACAATGGTTACGCTGTTCCTCCACCATGGAGCCCTCCACCAGCCACACTCAAATTTACCGACCTAGGCGATAGTAAAGCCAACCTCCAGAAGGAGGACCTCAAAAAAATAACTCTCCAAGCCATAGCCACTGAGACACCGGCTGATGCAGCATCATACTTCACAGACGGCTCGGTGGACCCAAAACATCACAGATCCAGAGCGGCCTTCTACACCCAAGGTCAGACCCTCCGATGGAGACTTTCCAATGACTGCTCCACCCTACAAACAGAACTGGTAGCAATCTCAAAGGCCCTACAACACGCTGCAACACAACACAACAAGTCCATCATAATTCACACGGACTCGAAATCGGCCATGCAGGCGCTGCAACACAGTCAACCAAGAGACAACGTCCATATCATCACCTCGATCCTCGCACAGCTACAGGAATTCCAAAGCCAAAACCGACCAGTCGTCTTACAGTGGATTCCCAGTCATGTAGGGATCGGGGGAAACGACGTGGCAGACGAAGCAGCCAAGGCAGCTACACGTTCTAGTAGCGTACACATCCAAGTTCCAGCAAGTGTGCAACAGATCAAGAATCACCTCAGAAAGACTAGCAAGCTCCACATCAAAAAGAGCTTCCTTCATGCACTCAACGCCGGTTCCCAATCAGCCAAATGGTACCTGGCGGCCACAAAAGGGGAACCACCTTTCGCTGACAAGAAAACTCCAAGACAAACCCAAGTCAGCCTTCATCGACTACGACTAGGGTACAAGTGCTCCTGGCAGATGATCGGAAATGACGTCATGGATTGCACCTACTGTCAGGAGCCAGCAGCCAACCCACTTGAACACTATCTCCTCGACTGCGAGGTCACACAAAGCCTCCGAAACAGAACTCAAATCTCCCAAGAAACACACACAACACCAGCGGCCACTCTAACCCGAAAGGCCCATACAGACCACAGTCACCACCTACTCCGGGTCATCACACGATACCCACCACCCAGATAGCTTAGAAAGCATCCTCTCCCAGCAAGTGCGGACCCCAGTTCGGGGGGCGCGCCACTCCGAAACTGACCACGTCCAAGAGTGGGGGTTGGTGGTAAGCGTCCACTGATCGGGGGTCCGCTCACACTTGCAACCTGCAGTATCCTTCCAATCTGCAGGTGGGACCACCTCTAATCCCAATCCGGTCTGGCTGCTCCTGGAGCTCCAGCGGGAACCACCAAACGGGCCGCCTATAGGCAAAGGCCCGTGTCGGACTACGGTCCGACAATCTCAACAACAACAACAACTACTTCTCCTTAGTTCTCAATTCATTCGCCAGCCAGCCTTCGCCGTGAACGGACCTCTCTTCTGACCCTTCACTGCTAAAGCCTGCCAGCCTGTCTCTAACCGTTGACGACCCGAACGAAAACGACCACCTCACCATCATTACTCACACAACCGGGAAGCTCGTTCCAGACAACGCCCTTTCTGTGCCTCCCCACTGATCAGGGCTGACTCCTGATCAGAGGCGGCCCTGATTGGGAGATCTGTAACGGCTTCCTGCAGCGGACTTGGGCCGCGATCCCACTGGTGTCACTTGCACCATTGGCTGATTTTCCTTGATCTTCCTTCTTTTTCGCTCTGGCCTGGGGACCTGCACCCAAGAGGTGTATTCGTCCTTGGGTCCCCCCTGTAACTGTTCACCTCCACTGTAGGAGATTGTGAACACGAAAGGGGGTAGGAGCAGAACCCACCCCTCCGCCGAGCCTTCCTGGGAAACCGTGATCGTGCGGGTCCACCTAGGAAGGGGGTCGCAATCCTTAATCCTCCACCCCTCCCCTGAATAGGTACACTTTAAGCTCACGCCTATAAGTGGGCAATTACCAACAATAGGGATATAGGATCCCCTAACGGGGCTCCTGGGTGAGTGACACAGGAACCACTCTACGACCACTCGACCAGCAAGTGGCGGTGGGGAGTGCTGTAATTCCTGTGTTTAGGTTGCTCGCCCGGAATAGGTAGGGTGCCTGTAAAAACCACAACAAGACTGATGCCACGGAAAACGACCAAAGCAAATGAGTAGGACAACTGGAAACAGGATACGGGTACGCTCCCTCTTGGGGGGCGTATCCGAAAAACGCAAGGAGGAACTGGGCATACTACTGTGTGCCCAACTAAACATCAAATTCGCCGCATTGATAGAAACAAAGGACTCCTACATAGTCCTGTGCCTGGAAGAAAAGGATGTAGACAATATGCTCTGCCGACTCAACAAAGAAATTAAAAGAACGAGGATTCGAAATAGTAATACCACCACAACTACGTGCAAAAAAATCCGTAGTAATTAAAAGGGTAGATAAAAATATACTGAAAGAAACACCAAGCTATATTGCTAACAATATAGAAGAGAAGAACCCATGGGCCAGAGTTGAGGAGGTGGTGCTAATGCCTGGTGCTCCCACCATGATGAAGGTCAGGTTAGGAGAGATCTCCATGGCACAAAAAGCCCTAGAGAGTGGCCTCTGTATCTCCCACTACCATCTGACAAAACAACAAATTGAGCAGGAGGAATTTTATGCAATAACACCATGTTGGAACTGTTATAAATACAATCATTTAGCCTTAAACTGTCCACTAAAAGATAAGAAGTTCTGCTCCGAATATGCAGCAGAGGGCCATACATTCAGAGAATGCAGCAACAAAGATAACCCCAAATGCCTGAACTGCAATGGGGACCACCGAACACTAGCAGCACGCTGTCCCATAAGGAAAGAAATAATCAGAAATCTGAGAGAAAAAGAAAAGACAAATAAGAAGATTGAAACAGACCCTAACAAGACATATGCAGCAATTGCAAAGCTGCAAGATACCACCTCCAAAGTCCTGGAGAAAGCCAAAGAAAATCCCCTCATGCAACCTACATACATCAATCTGAGTGAAGGATTACCTTTCACAATTCTAACCAGTATTATACATGCACACATCAACAACATTGCAAAACCAGGAACCTTCGGAAAAACGATCAGGGAAATGTTTGCTGCAAACAATCTGCCAGAGGTGAAATTTCCAGACGACGCCCCCTCAACAGAAATATTTAAAATTGTCACCGAGAGCAGCCTGGGAGTAATCAACCCACAGGAGCACATAACCAAACTAGGCACAGAAGAAAACGTCATGGAAATAGACCCTATCACCCAAGCAGTCGCACCACACCGCAAATCATCAGATTCCACAACTCAGCAAACAGAGAAAGCACAACCTGCAAAAGCTGACCCAACCAAAGCGAAATCAAGAAAAGAATCCCACTCTGGCCATCGTGCCCCCCCCCCCATCTTCACCAAGCGATGTGCAGCCAGCAGACCTAGGCAATGAGATCGGCATCCGCTTCTACTCAGTCAACACACCACCTACAATAACAAATGACAGACTTCTGCAGGAAATCAAGGAAGGCACAGTAAAATTCACCTACAAAGATGATAGGGTAGAAGAATCCTATATAGACCAATTGATAAATGCAGGACTTATAAACACCAAATACAATAGAATTGAAAGAGTAGATATAACTAAATTTAAGAAAATCAGAACGGGATTGAAGGAGGAAAGGAGTAGACACTCGCCAGGAGATGCACGAGCCAGCAAACACCCTGCACCAAGTTCTCGGGATCCACGACTACTCAAAATAAATTATTAAAGATAATTCAGCACAACGTCCTTGCCCTTGAATCTGACGAGGAAATCGGAGCTCACCAACATATATAGCACAATAGACCCAGACATCATCCTTATCAACGCACATGGTCGGAAAAAAGTGACAAAATCAACATCTTTAACTACTATGTACATCAAATGAACATACACGACGAACCACACGACGGCATAGCAATAGCTATAAAACGTAACATACAATACAAAATCATTGACAACTTTCAAAGTAACTTCCTTGCAGCCGAAGTAAATACAACAAGAGGCCCAATAACTATCGGAACCTCATATTTAACATTCAGAAGGCCAATATTCCCTACAGGGGACATCTTAAAACTAATGAGGCAAAACAATCCAGCATACTTCATAGGAGACCTCAATGCTAAACACACAACCTTAGGAAAAAATATTAGAAACCCAGGAGGAAAAATCCTCCATGCTCTCATCGAACACGGGACAATAACACACCTCGGGCCCGACTTTGCAACTTACGTATCAGACGGTAACTCTGGGAAACCAGACATTGTTTTAACCAATAGGCATCACCACCTAAACGTACATCTAAAAGCTGGACCCACAACAACCAGTGATCATCTACCCATAATAGCAACTCTATCCACATCCTCGATACAAATTCCATCAATCCCAAGATTTTCACTCAAGAGAGCAAATTGGGAAAAATTTAAATCGGATCTTAGCAACAATGAACCAACACTCCTACACAACAAAGACACAACAGAGATTGACAAAACACTGGATACATGGTACAATGAAGTAATAACAGCAATGAAAAACAACATCCCAAAAACAACATACCGTACATTACCACATGCACAATTTACATATGAAGAGAAAATGATCCAAACTAGATTCACCAATCTATATGAATACACAAAAACACACGGGTGGAGCAATGACAACAGAATATTATACAGGAATCTAAAAGAAGAACTGAAAGACATAAGCAAGAACAAACACAATGAAACATGGAACAAGCTGATCCAGGATACACAAGCAGATTACAGAAATCCAAAAGCATTCTGGAAAAAAATACAAAACCTAATGGGAACTAATTCGGAAGAAACTAGCTACATAAAGGACAAAAATGGTAGAAAGGCAACAGAACCACACGATAAAGAACCAATATTTAGAGAATACTGGAAAGACATATTCAGAATCAACGACGAAGACAATAGAAGCTTCTGCCAAGAAACAGAACAGGCAACTAGAACATATTTGAGCCAGAACACAGAGAAATGGAAACCTACCAGGAAAATCAACCTCAATTCATTAAACATCAACAACCCAATAATTGCTCCATTAACTCAAAATGATATTGTAAAAACAATAGCAAGCTTCAAGAACAAAGCACCTGGCATAAGCCAAATTAATAAAATCGTACTACAAAACATTCCTCAGTCTATGATCGAACAGCTTAAAAATATATACAATGCCTCACTTGCAACTGGCTTCTTCCCGACCAAATTTAAAATAGCCAAAATCAGACTCATCCCGAAAGCAGGAAAGAACCATACCCAAGCAGAGAACTACAGACCTATCTCACTACTGGAAACACCCGGTAAAATATTGGAAAAAATAGTCAACCACAGACTCAGAAATTTTCTAGACCAAGAAAACAAATATAACCCGAGACAGCACGGCTTTCGAAAAAATCGAGGAACCAACACAGCAATAGCACTAATATACGAATCAATTGCAAATGCTGCAAGCAATAGAGACCAATGCAATATAATTCTAAGAGATGTGTCAAAAGCATTTGATAAAGTCTGGCATGAAGGACTGAAGTTAAAAATAATCAAATTGGACATGCCTACCAATATCACAACACTACTATGCAATTTCTTAGATAACAGAAAGGCCAAATTAATCATCGACAACCATCTAGGACAAACTTTCAACCTTCATAGTGGAGTTCCCCAAGGCAGTAATATATCGCCGACATTATACACTGTATACACGGCAGATATGCCGCAACCACGGCAATCAGAATATATAGCATACGCAGATGATGTCACACAGATAGTCAGGTACCCAGGAAAATCCAAACAAATGATGGCCATCAGAACAAGCAGAGAAATAGAGATAATAAATAACTATGAACGAAAATGGAAGATAAAATCCAATGTCCAAAAACTAAAAATAATTCACATCGCAAAAACAAACCCATACCCTATTATTGTCAACAACCAACAAATACCATATGCTGCCAACGGAAAAATATTAGGACTCAAGATATCCAGAAGCGGAATAATCCCCCACATCAACGAAAGAATAGCTATGGCAAAATCACAGCTTACAAAGCTCAGAAGATTCCGCCAATTAAACACCAACACGCAATTGCACCTATACAAAGCACTGATCAGACCACACTTAGAATACCCTCCAATACCTCTGAACACAATCGCAAGAACAAACTTAAATTTCAAGCAGGGCAAAATATAGCCCTCAGAAGAGCGGCAAAACACCAACCACCATACACACAAACAGTACAAGACATACACACAGAACACGGCATAGACCCACTCAACACACCCAAGCAAATGCAATATGGGAAAAAATCCAGCAAGAACAGGATCCCATACTAAACCAACTAATTGAGGAAAACAACAACACATCGCACAGATGGTGGCCTAGAAGCAGGAAAAATGATAACGAAGAACCAGAGCTTCTATATACACAATAAAAAAGAACCAAAAGATGGAAACAACTCTCCAGTCACACAAGGACCTGGAGGGACCCCACAAACAGACAAAGACCTAAAAAGTTCACAAACACCCACAATAAAAAACTAGAAACGAAAAAGATGGGGATCATCCCTCCAGTGCCACAAGGACCTATCATAATATGCCCCAAGGAAACATCAAATAGAACAACTTAGCTCAGCTTGGCTGAGACCGGCCTTCCCTAACCGCATGAGTCCTCTAATGCAGCACTGTTGACGGAAGACAAAAACCCCGTCTCTGCAAGGTGGATAGCCCACCTGCTGTTAACCTCCTCCTCTATTTCCCACTTCTGAACTTTACCTTGTACTGTACCCTTCTTGCACCTTCAGAGCTAATGTTCTCTTCTCTCCGTATCACCGACCGACCGAAGTCCATTCTACCTAGAGCTCTGCAACACACAACACCTCTTAAGAAACTCCTGCACAGCAGCTCCTCTACCACGCAGCAACTTCCCAGCACCAGACTGTTTTGTATATAATATATTAATATAAAAAAACCGCCATAGCTGCGTTTCCCTGCTCACCTCCATCCTATGTGCGATTCAACATCACGAAACCCCACAGTGTCGTAGTAAAAAGGAGGAGCCGAGCAGGATAATTACTTTTCTGTAAAAAAAAGCTAGTTATCCCTGCTCCAGAGTCCACCAATTTTTATTATAGTACTGTACTGCATTTTCAACAATTTCTCAACCGTACCCCCGCCCCAAATGAGTACACCACATTTTTATGTGGAAAATTTATGGCACAGAAATGTACAATATATATATATATATATATATATATATATATATATATATATATATATATATATATATATATATATATATATATATATATATATATATATATAATATATATGTGTGTGTGTGTGTGTGTAATAATAATAATAATAATTAACGGTTTATTGAAAAAGTTCTGCAGCCCGGAGGCTGAAAACATACATTGGACGTAAATGACTTATTACATAAATTGGTGGTTTAACAAAAGCCTTCATTAGAGAAAGGTAAAGGAACACACAGTGAACATACAGATTAAAGTAGGTGTTGAGCAGCAAACACTTATAGTAACTCCCTCCCAGATGGTGTTAGGAGTGACCTCACGTGGTGTAGTAGTTCCCTCACAGATGGTGTTAGGAGTGACCTCACGTGGTGTAGTAGTTCCCTCACAGATGGTGTGTGTGTGCGTGCGCATGAACTGTAAATAAGAAATTTAAGTCTTGTAGGTTATGTATCTAAGCTACTGTGCCGAGTAGCAACCTTGTATATAAGCTACTGTGCCGAGTAGCACCTATGTATATAATTACGTGGCAACACTGCACGTGTTATGTGGCAACATTGCCCAGAGGCTGCCATATGGCAAGGCAGTCTCAGTCTGACTGTGTGAGCCGTGCATGGCACACGCTAGTCACCGCTTGTATTTCTCCTATCCCTTAATAAACGGACTTCAGTGTTACCCGGTGTTTCCCTACCCATCACTGCATTCTTCGGGGAACACTTGTAACCATCATGGCGCAGTGACTAGGATCTGTGGACTTACATGTGTGTGAACAATGCCGACGGTTACATCTGCCGGCGATATGAACGTCGGCTCATAGTGTGTTGTGTTGTGTTGCGCTGTGTTTCGCAACGATGTGCAGTGTTGGGCCATCACAGTGCTTTTTAGTGACCGTGGCAGTGTTAGTGTCAGTGTATTAGTGTGTGTCTAGAGCTGAGAGTTGAGCATTGGCCTGTTTTTTGTGGTACCCACGGAGCACGCAGGCGTACACCCTTCTCGTGCAACATCCAGGGAGACACTGATGGTCTTGCCTCCTCCAGCCACCACGCTCCGCTCTCTGAGACACACACACACACACACACACACGCACGCACTCACTCACGGACAGAACAGTGGACTCTATGCGTTATTTCTGCGCTGTTTATGTCATATATATGTGGTTCGAGCTGTTGAGGCGCCACTTTATATACTAAACAGTGCAGTCCACGCACACACAAAGATGGGCGGTACGAAGGGACAACGTCACGATGGGAGACACGACTCCCCACCACCTTCCCCTCCACCGGGCGTCGACTCTCATCCTCCACCTCCAGTGACGGACATTGCCACAATTCTGAGGTGGATGGACGACCGGGACGAGAGACGCAGAGTGATGGAACTTCAGAGGGAGGAGACACGAAGAGAGGAGGAAAAGTTGCGTTTTGAGGCACAATTGGCGACCCTGGCGCTAACCCACCCTCCCTCACTCACAGGTAGCGCGCATCAAGGCGCCAATATCCTCCCTCCTCCACCACACCAGCGTCCTCCAGGTACTCTTGCCTCCAAACAAACAGCTCCCAAGGCATCTGTTCAACCCCCACCGGCCCTCTCACCAGACGTCACGTTTCAGCTTTTTCGTGAGTGGAGGCGGCGCTGGACAGATTACTCCACGATGGTGGACCTTGACAGCATGCCTCCGAACAAACAGCTCATCCAACTGCAGATGTGTTTGTCGCTGGAGACCCAGAGAGTTTTGGAGCACACGTTGCAAGTGCCTCCCGATTCTACCTCTTCAGTGACGGATGTGCTCGACCTTTTACAGGAGCATGTTAAGGGTTGGAATAACGAGGCTTTGCGTCGCCGTGCCTTCACCAGCTGCAAGCAGGCGGAGAACGAATCCTTTGACGACTTTTTTGTACGCTTGAAGAGTTTATCAGAGGAGATCGATGTCTGCAAGGCGCACAGCCGGGAATGTGAGGAAGCCTGGATCAAGCACGGGATTTTGACAGGTGTCAGGCACGAAGAGTTGGTGCAGCGACTCATCCCCCTGGACGCTTCCTCCACACTCCAGGTGGTAGTGACTGAATGTCGGTCGTACGAGGCCACCAAGTCCGCCACCTCTGCCTTACGGGCCCCACCTGCTGTGAGAGCTATATCACAATACAAGAAGGATAAGAAGGCGGGCAACAACGTGAAGGCTGCCGCACGTTCTTCCACGCCTCCGCCTAGTGCTTCCTGTGGCAGCTGTGGAAAGCAGCATGGCCCCAAGACATGCCCGGCCGCCGACGCACTGTGTCGTGGATGTGACCGTAAGAGCCACTGGTCTAACACAGACAGGTGCCCTGCACGAGGCCGCAAGTGTCAGGCCTGCGGTCGCTATGGACACTACGACAAGTGCTGCCGCCAACCGAAGCCCAAAAGCCCGAGACGAGGAGGAAAGCAGCGCACTTCCCTCAGGGTGGTTCGCACGCAGCCCCCTCCAGATGGCCCACGCAGTCCCAGCAGCAGCGCAGTCACATCAGGAGGGTGGAATCGACCACACTCCCCAGGGCTACCCCTTCCCCTACCATCAACATCGCCGTCACACACGGTGATGTGTCGGGTCACATCGAGGTGATACCGGACACCGGCGCTGATACTACGGTGATTGGGTTGAAGCACCTCCAGAAACTGGGCCTCACCAAACGTGACCTGGGACCACCGCCGCAGCTGCTGTACTACAATGCGGACGGTTCCCAGATGCCGGACGCTGTGGGCTCCTTTCAAGCGGAGATCACTTACGGCGACAGGCCGTGTCACAGATGGATCGACGTGCAGCCTACTCTCGCTACACCCTTGTTATCGTGGGAGCACCTCAAGGAGTTATGCGTGGTGCCCAGAGACTTTCCCAAGCAGATCCCAGCTGCTCGTTACACCGCCAGCAGGGTGCCTGAGTCGACGAGCGACGCGCCTGGCGCTGCCACACAAAGCTGCCCAGAACCCGCATCCACTCCCACCCACACAGGACGCTCCCCTGCCCAGATCCTGTATGGTCACCCTCTCCGCTCTTGCGTTCCTGCACACGCCAAGGCTTTTGCGAAGGAGTGGCAGACCAGAGCCGAGAGCTGCGACCGCCGCGCCGCTACACGTGCCCAGGACGCCAAGGCTCGGTATGACGACCGTGCCCGCCCTCTTCAGCCACTGGAGATTGGTGCCCTTGTCCGCGTCCAGGACCCGACGACGACACGTTGGGACAGGGTGGGCATAGTGATGGGCGTCGGCCAGTCGCGGGACTACAAGGTCAGGATGCCGAACGGCCGTGTCTGGTGGAGGAACCGCCGCTTCCTCCGGCCAGTCCCACCCCTTGCTGCTGGCCCCCTGACCGAGGACGAGTCCCCTACACCTCACGAGGATCCGCCCCACAGTGCACCTCGACGCTCAGAGCGACTTAGGACTAAGAAGTCCGCTCAAGTCAAAGACTATGAGCGTGAGGGGGGAGGGAGATGTAGGTTATGTATCTAAGCTACTGTGCCGAGTAGCAACCTTGTATATAAGCTACTGTGCCTAGTAGCACCTATGTATATAATTACATGGCAATGCTGCACACGTTATGTGGCAACATTGCCCCGAGGCTGCCATATGGCAAGGCAGTCTCAGTCTGACTGTGTGAGCCGTGCATGGCACACGCTAGTCACCGCTTATATTTCTCCTATCCCTTAATAAACGGACTTCAGTGTTACCCGGTGTTTCCCTACCCATCACTGCATTCTTCGGGGAACACTTGTAACCATCAGGTAGCATGTCGATGGTCTAGGCACATGGGTAGTGTAATTCTGATATCATGGTCACTTGGACGGAAATAAAGGTAACTACTGTGGGAGAAATGAATACTCCTAAAATTTTCAAAGAACAAGTTTATTATTATAAAATCAAACTACCAGGCTCAACTCCTGGGCTTATTGCGGACTCCGTATTTCTTATTTACTTATTTTCTTATTTACTCAACAGCAATTACTCAGATATTACACTCTTACCGTGCACCCTCTTACTGGTGTCACATTACATTACATAGCAGGACCAGTTCCTTGTCCTTACTCCCAATACACTAATACTGATACAAACACCGACATGGGTCCACCACCCAACATGGTGTAATTATTAACAAACACATACAACCACACTGTGGACCATAACTCCAAGGCCTGTCCCAGGGTATAGCACTGGCGCCTCTAACAACTGCTGTTGTGGTCGGTTACGCTCCAACACGAGGCGGGTCTGGGGTCCTCGGCCCACGAGGTAGAGTGGAGCTGATAAATCATGCCGAATCAGCACCATCACTCCTATATTGACCACTGCTGGGTATCCACCGGCCCCGAGCGACCGGTGAGTTTCAATTAAGCCCACCCTCGATCTGAGAACGAAGGTGAAAGATGATACGGGAGGTTTTTTGGGGAAGCATGGTGGGTCACAAACAAATCTTTAGTTTCGCCACGTCAAATATGTACGTTTTATTACTTCTTACACTGGGTGCATGAAATTCCACTGTTAAAGCATGAACACTGATGAACACTGATATTCACTACAATAGACTGGATCAAACTAAATGGTTATAAACACAGAACATACCTGAGAACGAAGGTGAAAGATGATAAGGGAGGTTTGTTCCTCCCGCCTCACACTGGTTTATATACCCCTGAGTTGCCAGCGATCGCTACTCACGCAATGACAGAATTTACAAACAATCTAACTTACTCATTCAAAGATGACCCTCAGTTGACAAGGGTCTGGCGAATTACTAAAGTTGATTTACACAGATTAATTCAAGATTGCATTTGCCAGTAGAGAATAGAATAAACGTAGTGACAACTGTGTTCGAAGGCTGGACTTACTGGGAGTGATCCTGAGTGTAAAACGGATGGGAAAAACACGTCTCTCCTGAGATTCTACAAGCGCGGTGGATTCGAATATTATGTAGCGTAATATGAATTAAGGTGGATTTTTAGGAATGACAATGATGTGCGCAGTACATCCAGAAGTTTGTGAAAAGGAAAGGGGACCGGAGTTTATACCACCGCCGAGCCTTCCTGGGTAACCGTGATCGTGCGGGTCCACCCAGGGAGGGGGTCGCTATCCCTCATCCTCCCCTCCCTTCAATCAGGTACACTAGGCTCGCGCCTCACATAAGCGAGCAGCTTTAACACTAGGGTAGTAGGTTCGCCTTACGGGGCCACCGGGAGACACTCTCACACACACACACACACACACACTTACATACGTACAAACACACCTCTCTGGATGGATGATAACGAGAACGACGCAGCAATGACCAGGACTACGGGTAACAGGATTCGGGTGCACTCCCTACGGGGAGAAGTATCCGAAAAAAAAAGAAGAGTTAGGCACAATTCTATGAGCACGCCTAGGAATCAAATTCACTGCTCTAATAGAAGCAAAGGACTCTTTCATAGTGCTTTGCATAGATGAAAAGGACGTCGATCTCATGTTATCGACTGAATCGATAGACACACTAAAAAGAGATAACTTTGAAATAGCCATCCCACCACAGCTTAGAGCTAAGAAGTCAATTGTTATCAAGAGATTGGATAAGACCATTACCAGCAATTCACCAATTGATATATCACAAGAATTAGAACAGAAAAACACATGGGCTAAAGTCGAAGAGGTGGTACTGCTCCCCAGGGCTCCAACGATGATGAAAGTAAGATTCAAAGAAATCGCCATGGCCCAGAAGGCACTAGAAAATGGAAATTGCATCTCCCACTACCACCTTTCAAAAGACCAAATCGAAAAAGAAAATTTCTATCCCATAACACCCTGCTGGATATGTTATCAATATAACCATGTATCAGCCAAGTGCCCTAATAAAGACAAAAAGTACTGCTGGGAATGTGGAGCTGAAGGGCACACAATTCAGGAGTGTAACGACAAAGACAATTCAAAATGTCTGAACTGCAAAGGACCTCACCGCACTTTGGCAACACGCTGCCCAGTAAGGAAGGATATCATCAAAGACATGAAGGAAAAGGAAAAAATCCAACAAACATATAGAAACTGACCCAACCAAAACCTATGCTGCAATAACAAAGTTGCAAGACACTACTTCTAAAGTGTTAGAAAAAACCAAAGATAAAACCAACGCAGCAAACACTTACCTGAAGCTAAGTGAAGGTCTACCCTTCACCATACTAGCCACACTGATACATGCCCACAAACAACGCGGCTAACCCGGGAACATTCGGAAAAACTATCAGAGAAATGTTTGCAGCGAACAACCTACCACAGGTAAACTTCCCAGACAATGCCCCATCAGCAGACATTTTCAAAATAATAACCGAAAACAGTCTAGGAATCACCAGCAAAGAAAGGGAAGATAAAATAACACAACAAGAAAATTGCACAGGAGCAGAGACTGCAATGGAAACAACCCACTCCCAACTAACCACAACACACTACGAGACCACAGAGAACACAACCGACCAATCAGCGAAGTCAACACCAGCAAGACCTCGTAGAGAGAACCCCACTGGTCAACGGCCAGCCGACGTCGGAGACAGCATAGGAATCAGGTTTTATTCAGTCAACTCCCAGCCAACAGTAACAAATGAGACACTGTTAAAAGATATTCAAGAAGGAACAACCAATTACACATACGAAGACAACAGGGTAGAAGAGGGACTCATAGAAACACTAATACGTGGAGGAAAAATAAGCAGCAAATATAACAAAATCGAGAGCATAGACCTATCAAAATTCAAGAAAATAAGAACAGGACTGAAGGAGGAGAGACACTCTCCCCCGTAGAGTCCCGAGTAACCAAACAACACGCACCAAGTTCCCGCGACCCACGAATACGCACAACAGAACACTGAAAATAATACAACACAACGTCCTGGCCTGGACACATACAAGAAAAGCACAACTAACAAACATATACAACAACATAGACCCAGA
>NW_024722920.1:0-15000 GCF_018991925.1 Homarus americanus | reverse complement strand
ATGTGGTGTGTGTGGCGGTTGGGTTGGTGTATGTGTTGTGGTGGTGGTGTATGTGTGTGTGTGTGTGGTGTTGTGGGTGTGTGTGGTGGTGTGTGTGTGTGTGTGGTGGGGTGTGTGTGGTGTGTGTGTGGTGGTGTTGGGTGTGTTGTTAGATGCATGTGGTGTGTGTGTGTGTGTGTGTGGTGGTATTGTGTGTGTGTGTGTGTGTGTGTGTGTGTGTGTGTGTGTGTGTGTGTGTGTGTGTGTAGTGGTGGTGTGTGTGTGTGGTGTTGTGTGTGTGTGTGTGTGTGTGTGTGTTGTGGTGGTATGTGTGTGTGGTGTTGTGTGTGTGGTGGTGGTGTGTGTGTGTGTGGTGTTGTGTGTGTGTGGTGTTGTGTGTGTGTGTGGTGTTGTGTGTGTGTGTAGTGGTGGTGTGTGTGTGTGTGTGTGTGTGTGGCAGTTAGGTTAGCTGTTAGGTTAGCTGGTTAGGTTAATCTTAAGGTCAAATAAGCTGGAAGGGTTAATGGTCAGGTGTTCATTGCATATGTTGTCAGTCAATATTTATTAAATGTTTTGTTTCTTTCAGGTTCTGTGGTGGTTGACAGAGAGGAGCTGAGGCAAAGGTTGAAACAAAGGGAGCTGAGGCAAGGTTGAAACAAGGGGGCTGAAGACAGGTTGAAACAAGGTTTTATGCTGAGGCCAAGGTTGAAACAAGGGAGCTGAGGCAAGGGTTGAAACAAGGAGCTGAGGCAAGAGGTTGGACTCAAGGAGCTGAGGCAAGGTTGAAACGAGGGAGCTGAAGACCTGAGTGTAGAATAAGATGAGAAGGTAACCAAGGATGGGTCTCTTCAGCAATATCACCCATATGGGTCAGGCTCAAGCTAGAGTCAATGTCTCGAGGTGGGAGGAGGCTCTTGAACCTTGTGCACTGGATGGGAGGATAAATAATATGACAACATATATATAGTTTGGTGGTAAAAGACAATAGATATTTTTAAAGATAGTTAAAGGGCGTAGTCTTTGCTGGGGTGGGTGGGGAGTTGGTTGTTCCACCTTCCTGTGATATTTTATGGAGGTCTAGGACTGAGAGGCACAGGTAAGTGTGAGCACTCACCACCTAGCCTTAATCCCAGCCCAACCTAACTAGCCTGAGTTTTCTAAGCATCTCCTTCCGTGCAGACATTTTTAATATATTAATTTGCAATGCGGTCAATAACAAGTGGTATGGGTCACTATGGTACAGTAGGTCATGTGGTGAGTGTAGGTCATGTGGTAGTGTGGGTCATGTGGTAGTGTGGGTCATGTGGTGTAGGTCATGTGGTGAGTGTAAGCTATGTGGTAGGGTGGAGTCATGTGTTAGTGTGGGTCATGTGTGGTGTGGTCATGTGGTAGGGTGGGTCATGTGGTGGGTGTGGTCATGTTTGTGGTAGGTGGGTCATGTGTGGGTGTGGGTCATGTGTGGTAGTGGTGAGGTCATGTGGTAGTGTGGGTCTTATGTGGTAGTGTGGGTCATGTGTGGTAGTGTAGGTCATGTAATGGGGTGGGAGTCATGTGGTAGGGTAGGTCATGTGGTGAGTGGGTCATGTGGTGGTGTAGGCTGTGTGTTAGTGTGGGTCATGGTGGTGTAAGCTGTGTGGTGGTGTGGGTCATGTGTGTAGTGTAGGTCATGGTGGGTCAGTCAAGTTGTAGGGTGGGTCATGTGGTTGGGTATGTGTGTGTGGTGGGGTAGGTCATGTGGTAAGGTGGGTCATGTGTGGTGTACTCTTGGTAGTGTAGGTCATGTGGTAGTGTGGGTCATGTGGTAGTTGGGTCGTGGTGGCGTAAGCTATGTGGTAGTGTATAGTCATGTGGTAGTGTAGGTCATGTGGTAGTGTAGATCATGTGTGTGGTAGGGTGGGTCATGTGTGGTAGTATAGGTCATGTGGTAGTGTGGGTCATGTGGTAGTGTAAGCTATGTGGTAGGGTAGGTCATGTGGTAGGGTAGGTCATGTGGTGGTGTAAGCTATGTGGTAGTGTAGGTCATGTGTGTGGTGTAGGTCGTATGGTAGTGTGGGTCATGTGGTAGCGTAAGCTATGTGGTAGTGTCAGTCGTGTGGTAGGGTAGGTCATGTGGTAGTGTGGGTCATGTGGTAGGGTAGGTCATGTGGTAGTGTAGGTCATGTGGTAGTGTGGAGTCATGTGGTAGTGTAAGCTATGTGGTAGTGTAGGTCATGTGGTAGGGTGGGTCATGTGGTAGTGTGGGTCATGTGGTAGGGTAGGTCATGTGGTGTGGTAGTGTCATGGTGGGGTGGGTCATGTGGTAGGGTAGGCTGGTGGTAGGTAGGTCATGGTAGTGTAGGTCATGTGGTAGTGTGGTGTGTGTGGTAGTGTGGCTGTGGTGTGTGGCTGTGGTAGGGTGGTCATGTGGTAGGTAGGTCATGGTAGTGTAGGTCATGTGGTAGTGTAAGCTATGTGGTAGTGTAGGTCATGTGGTAGTGTGTGGTGGTGTGGGTAGTAGTGGTAGGTAGGTCATGGTAGGGGTGGGTCATGTGGTAGGGTAGGTTGTGGTAGGGTAGGTCATGTGGTAGGGTAGGCTGGTGAGTGTGGTGGTAGGGGGGTCATGTGGTAGTGTAGGTCATGTGGTAGTGTAGGTCATGTGGTAGCGTGTTGGTGTGGTAGTGTATCATGTGGGTAGGGTAGGTGGTAGGTCATGTGGGTAGGGTGAGTATGTGGTAGTGTAGGTCATGTGGTAGTGTAGGTCTGTGTGGTAGTGTAAGCTATGTGGTAGTGTAGGTCATGTGGTAGGGGTAGGTCATGTGGTGTGTAGGCTTGTGTGGTAGTGTAGGCTGGGTGGGTGTGTAGGTCATGGTAGTGAGGTGGTAGCGTAAGCTATGTGGTAGTGTCTGGTGGTAGGGTATTTGTGTGTGTAGGTCATGGTAGGGTAGGCCATGTGGTGGGTCATGTGGTAGTGTAGGTCATGTGGTAGTAAGCTATGTGGTAGTGTAGGCTGCGTGGTAGGGTGGGTCATGTGGTGTGTAGGTCATGTGGTAGGGTGGTCATGTGGTAGGGTAGGTCATGTGTGGTGGGGTGGTGTGTGGTAGGGTAGGCATGCGTGGTAGGGTAGGCCTGTGTGGTAGGATGTGTGGTAGCGAGGCCATGTGGTGGGTAGGTGTGGTAGGGTAGGCCTGTGTGGAGGTGTGGAGGGGTGGGGCAGGTGTGGTAGGGAGGCTATGTGGTGGGTAGGTCTGTGTGGTGGGCAGGCTATGTGGTAGGGAGGCCATGTGGTAGGGGTAGGTCATGTAGGTACTATGTGGTAATGTGGTAGGTAGGCCATGTGGTAGGTAGGTCATGTGGTAGGGTGGGTCATGTGTGGCTGGTGGTAGGGTAGGCCATGGTAGGGTAGGCTGTGGTAGGGTAGGTCATGTGGTAGGGTGGGGTCATGTGGTAGGGGTAGGTCATGTGGTAGGGTAGGTCATGTGGTAGTGTAGGCTGTGGTAGGGTAGGTCATGTGGTGGTGTAGGTCATGTGGTAGGGTAAGTCATGTGGTAGTGTAGGGTCATGTGGTAGGGAGGCTATGGTAGGGTAGGTCATGTGGTAGGGTAGGTCATGGTAGGGTAGGTCATGTGGTAGTGTAGTCATGTGGTGGGGGTAGGCCATGTGGTAGGGTAGGTCATGTGGTAGGGTAGGTCATGTGGTAGTGTAGGTCATGTGGTAGGGTAGCCATGTGGTAGGGTAGGTCTGTGGTAGGGTAGGTCATGTAGGGGTAAGTCATGTGGTAGGGGTAGGTCATGTGGTAGTGTAGGTCATGTGGTAGGGTAGGTCATGTGGTAGTGTAGGTCATGTGGTAGGGTAAGTCATGTGGTAGGGTAGGTCATGTGGTAGGGTAGGCCATGTGGTAGGGTAGGTTAGGTGTCAAATGTAAATGAATAAATGAATATTGTATTTTTGTCCACAAGGAAAGACGAAAGTTTTAGTCACTTGTTCCCTTTTATAAATATTGGCCCTGATAGCTGAGTTCATAAAATAATATGGATGATTTATTTTACCATAGTGGAAACAGTAAGATGTGGCAGGTGTGAATTGATCTCCTCTTTACCAATAACAATGTTGGTTATAATTTTACTTGTTTTACTTATTAATGCATAAGAATACCGTTTATTTGAACTGCTATTCTGTTAATATGTTACTTTGGTGTTTATGAAAAAATATTGCTACATATTTATACATAAGTTTTATCTGTCACACACACACACACACACTCGTATTATTATTATTATTATTATAAATTTTACTTTACTTTTATCCTCTTCACACTGATCGGCTCGTTAGCCACTTGGGCGATCGGTCACGTATCTGTCACGCTCTGTTGGCGTACTAGTCATGTACTGGCTCTGTCACGCACTGTTGGCAAGTACTGAGCATGCACCGGCTCCTGAATGTACCGAATCTGCTCCAGTGTTGGTTAAGTTCTGTCTTGAAAGAGCTCACACTCGGTGCCGTCACAACACCTCTGGTAAATTGTTCCAAGAGTTCACAACTCTCCGAAAAAGTTTGCCCTCACAGTTTTCTGGACCTGCAGCTTCTTCAATCTTGAGCTGTGACCCTTGTGGACGGGGGTCCGCCAGCCCAAATAAGGACACTCGACTGAGTAGTGCCCTGAGATGTTTATACACTCAATTAGGTCACCCCTTGCCTGTCTGTAGTATAAGCTAGGCAAGTTCAGATGCTCCAATCTCTCAGGGTAGCTGAGGTGCCGTAGGGCAGGCACCAGTCTGGTGGCCCCTTTGAACATTTTCAACCAACTGACAGTCCCTAGCATATCTCGTGCAGACGGGGTGACAGTACTCCAGATGGGGAAGCACTTCACTCTTGAAGATCGTTCCGAGGACGGGCCGTCTAGATATCTGAACGACCTTCTTATAAGACCCAAAATTTATTTGTCTGATTTACTTTTTCTCGCAATGGCCTGAGAACTTCAGCTCATTGTCAACATACACACCTAGGTCCTTCTCACATTCAGTCTCTAATATAGTGCAGTTTCTTCATATGATACGCCCTTACCATTGGTACGCCCCAGGTGCATCCTCTTGCACTTCGTGACATTGAATCTCAGCAGCCATTTCTTCGACCATTTTGGAGCTCACAGAGATCCTTCTGCAGCTCTTTACACTCCGCTTGGTTCTTGATTTCCCGAAATAACTTGGCGTCATCCGCAAACATTTGT
The DNA here is from genome assembly GCF_018991925.1 of Homarus americanus. Taxonomy (NCBI): domain Eukaryota; kingdom Metazoa; phylum Arthropoda; class Malacostraca; order Decapoda; family Nephropidae; genus Homarus; species Homarus americanus. The sequence continues at coordinate 9,818 of NW_024722920.1, read as the reverse complement.
ATGGAGGGGTGTACAGCGTCAGGCATGTCATTTAAGAAACAAACAAACAACAGCGGGCCCAATACACTGCCCTGTGGTACCCCACTTGTAACAGGTACAGATGACGATTTCGTGCCATTAATCACCACACTCCGCTTGCGGTCATGAGAAAGTCTTCTATCCACGCTAGGACATTTCCCCGAATTCCGTACCCTTCCAGTTTGATTTTCAGCCTTTTGTGGGCTACACTGCCGAAAGCCTTTGCAAAATATAGGTATATGTTATCAATATTACCACCCGTTCCAGAATATGGGTCCAGATATCCAATACCTCGAGCAATTGTGTTAAGCAGGAGCGCCCCGGCATAAAACCGTGTTGGCAATCTTTTACAAGGTTGTTTCGTTAGATGTTCCATCGCGGCTTCTCTGATAATACTCACAAGTACTTTACATATTATGTTGGTCAGGCTCACCGGTCTATAGTTGTTCATGGAGTGACGATCGCCCTTCTTGAAGATAGGACTCACATAAGCCACTTTCCATTCACTGGGGACCCTTTGTTCACCCAGACATTTACAAATCTTCGGGCTCGGCTAGCTCGTTGCACAACTCTTAATAGTAGTATGTAGTAGTATTACCATATTATTATCATTATTATTACTGAATACCAACTATTAATTTGTTTTCTCTATTGTGATAAATTTATTTGCACTCATAGATATAAATGTTAATTACAATACTTTACATTATCAATATTATAGTTAGCCTTAGAGACTCAAGAATGAAATAAGAGAGAGAGAGAGAGGTTCAGTAAAATTGTCATACAACTTTACATTGATATAACACGTTTATAAAATATATAGTTATACATGTACAATATACAATAATATAAATGAATAACAGTACCATGAGGAGATATTGTTGATGTATAATTGTTTTCCAGTTTTGTTTATAATATTAATTTTCTTCACAGGAGAAGTTCAGTGACCCAAAGTTCCCACCGCATGACTCATCGCTCTTCTTCTCCAAGCAGCCACCTGGTGTTATCACCTGGAAACGACCCCATGTAAGTCTAGGTTTTGATGATGGTGGTACAGTACTGTGTCACGGGTGGTACAGTACTGTGTCACGGATGGTACATGCAATGTCTGCGGTGGTACAGTACTGTGTCACAGTTCATGTTCTTGGCTCAGATGTCAGACCTTATCAAACATGGAAGGTTCTCTCCAAGTACTGTACAGTACTGTACTACAGTTTCCTACTGTTCAAGGGTAGGTGTACAAGGACTATTGTTCAAGGACTATTGTGCAAAGAGTAGTGTACAAGTACTGGTGTACATGGGCTAGTGTACAAAGACTAGTGTACAGTGAAAGAAAAGTCGTGTCGTGAAATTTGGTGAAAACATTTGCCGATGGGCTAAACTTCTGGGTGAGCTCTGCCATGTGGTAGGGGGCTCTCATAATGTTTCACGAGTTATGTTTAATCTTCGGACAAAACCACGACACGACTTTCGTCTTGATTGTACATGGGCTGGTGTACAAGGGAAGGAACTCAAGCTTCCACATGAGTCAGAATCAAACCTGTGATCATGACAACACTTATTGGACCATACTGTACTTTATACATTATCCTCTTCACCACTGATTGGATTGTTAGCCACTTGGGAGGTCAGTTACATCTCTGTTATGCACTATTAGTAAGTACAGGACATGTACAGTACTGACTCTGTTATGCACTGTTGGTAAGTACTGGGCATGTTCTGGTTGGTCAAGTCTGGTCTTAAATGAGCCCACACTCGGTGCCATCACAACACTCTCTGGCAGATAGTTCCAAGAGTTCATAATTCTCCTCCACAAAAGTTTGCCCTCACAATTTTCTGGACTTGTGGCTTCTTCAACCTTGAGCTGTAGGCCAGCTCAGAATGAACACATGACTGGTAATGTTCTCTGGGGTTTATGGATTCTAGATGCCCTGGGCAGTTGCAGGTGTTCTAATCTCTTTGGGTAGCTGAAGTGCCGCAGTGCAGGCACCAGTCTGGTGGCCCTCCTTTGAACATTTTCAACCAACTGACAGTCTCTAGCATATCTCGGGGACCAGACGGGGTGACAGTACTCCAGATGGAAGCACTTCACTCTTGAAGATCATTACAAGGGATGAACCACCTAGATATCTGAACGACCTTATAAGACCCAATAGTTTAGTTCAGTGGTTCTTAACCTTTTCATCATCATGCCCTCTTTAGTAGTGGGTCCTCATCCGCCCCCCCTCCTTCCTCCAACCAAAAATTTAAAAAATACTTCTGAAGGACCTTTATTAAAAAGGGAATTGAGAAACGTGCGAGCGTTTTTTAATCGTTCTATTATGCGAGGAAATCTGTAGAGTATACTGTAATGAACTCACAAATACACAACACATTTAGTGAGATACTTGCACTGCTTCTTAACTACCTGATCCTGAATGCGTGTCCACATGCCAGAGAGCACATTGCAGGTCCTTCCAACATTCAGCTTGTTTCTGTATTTGGTCTTGACAGTGATGGTGGAAAATGAAGCCTTCACAAAGGTACGTGGATCCGACCATAGTCAGACTCTGAACAGCCTGACGTGAGATCAGGGGTAAACAGGAAGGTACTTGACACAGAAGGTCTCTTGATCCAGATTTTCAGTCGTCCTCAGCTGAAGAGTTAAAACTTCAGTTCAAGAAACTCTTCATGGACATCCAAAACATCAGCTACGTCACAGTAGAATGGGTTCCTGATGAATTTCAGGCCTTGCACTTTTCATCTGTATCGAAAGTAGCAGATGAATTCTGATTTCAACTCGGTCAGATGAGCGACTACTTTTTTAATTCGGACTCAGGCTGACTCTGTAGGAGAGCGGAATATAAGTTTGCAAAACAGGTTGTGTTCTATCCTCAATTTGATATTTCCAGAGGTCGAGTTTGGCCATGAAGGCTTGAATGGTGTTGTACTGCATTATGATGTTGATGTTCTTCCTTGCTGTGTTAGGTTGATAGCATTCAGTTATTCAAAGGTGTAGACTCGGTGTTATGAGAGTCTCTCCGATGTTGTGGCTCTTCTTGTCTTTTGCTATCAACAGAGCAATCTTGTAGGAAGCCTCAATAATCTTTGAAGTCTTTTGCCAAAAGCTCCACTGCCATCCATCTTAGCTCGCTTCAAGGACTACTTTCTTGCCTCAAAGAATGCCTTAGGCTTGTCGGTCAGTTCAGGATGGGTTGTTGTCAGGTGGCGTTCCAAGCGTGTGGACCACATGCCGTCATTGCTCAGAGTCTTGTGGCATACCACACACTGGGGACCTCTGTGTCACCCTTTTGGAGGGCACGAATCTAAACTAATTTATTCGTCAAGATACAGTAGACCCTTGCCATTCACAAGGGATGGGTTCCAAGAAATGGCATGTACAGTATTGGCAAAACTGCGAATAGCCACTTATACTACCTTAGTGCACTAATATACAGGTATATCTATACTGTACTGTGTATGAGAAACTTAAATCTATACTGTACATACATTCATATGGAAGTTTGGGCTTGATGAAGTGTACTGTACATAGGAGACATCTGGTTACTGAAGCACAGGGGACAACAGGCTCACTGTTGGAGGGTGATGCAGTGGTGGGTGGGGAGGTGGGTGGTGGAGTGGCGCGTGGCCGGGAGGCGGGTGGTAAGGTGGCGGGTAGCTGGGAGGCAGGTGACTGGCGGAGAATGGGCGGGTGACTGGCGGAGGATGAGGGTGAAGCGGTAGCAGTAGTGGCCAGTTCTTTCTTGAAAAACCTCTTGATTGGTAGTTGTTTCCTCTTGGCTTGAGGTCTTTAAACATTTCCTGGTAGGGAAACAATACTTGGTTGATTCCTTGGACCATCTTAAGGCTGAGTTCCATGAAAGGGTTTGTTGAGTGGTAAAGCAAGCCAGGCTTGATCATGTGGCCAGCTGTACTGCCACAGAAGATGAGCATCACCCTGTTCTTGGCTGCCTTGAGCCCAGAGGCATGCCTCTCCTGCTTGTTTATGTATGATCTACCAGGCATTTTCTTCCAATATAGACCAGATTCATCAGCATTAAACACTTACTCTGTGGGAAATGCACCTGCGGTTGTATGGTCAGCTGATGCGGCCTCCCCAGTCACTGGCACTAAAGTTGGTTCAGTCACTACAACCCCTTCACCACCTGACCATAAAGACTTTTAGTCTTCTCCATGAATCAAGTTGCTGTTGATCAGAACAGTTTTGTGGTGCTGGTCCTCAACCCAAATGTTCAGTGCTTCTTCTGTTTTTACTATGTTCTTGTCATGAACAACCTGCACCACTTTGGCACTCGCTTGAACAGAATCACAAATTGCTGGTTCATTCTTCCTCATGTGCCTCTGTGGACTCGTTCACAAACAACTGACCAGCCGTGGCACTCATCCCTCCTTTACTTGTCTAATAATTCAACTTTTGTCAGGGTCATCACTGACTTTTGCCTTTATGTTTCACTCACCAGCATCACTAGCACTGGCACTAGGCAGTTTTTAGGCACTTACCTTTAATGTGGTCAGCTTAATGCACCTGGGGCCTCAATCATTTTTTAATTAAACATGTAGACTACATTAATTGGATGAAGCAGAGGAGAGACAGGGCTGGGTGGGTCATCACTGTCGCTTACTTCAGACAGGTTAACATACAGAAACTTGCTGGTTGAAGGTATTGGATCATTTAGGGTTTGATGTTCCAGCTTGGACCGTACCCTCTTCGTTAATTATGATGAGGTCCAGCAGTTTGGGTGTTTGTCCGCCAGCAACCCTCATACACTGTGGCAGACCTTAGCATGAACCAGATTGTTACAAATATCAATGATTTTTAACTCTGTAGTGAATACCTGATGTACTGATGATTACTTGTTCAAATTCTTCATTTCTTTATTTATGTCACAATTATCATCATTCTCAATCAATTCCGCTAACATTACAGATTATAAGTATTATTAATGTAGAGTACAACTTTAGTTTCTTATGTTTTTATATGTAGTTATTTTTATGTCTTGTATGTCATATTACAGGAGCTTGTTGATAAGCTCGTTTGTTTGTTGAGGAGTAAACATAAATGATGTCACCCAGGGCCAGCTTGGCAACTGTTGGTTTGTTGCAGCTTGTGCACCCTCACTGGTGTCAAGGAACTGTGGCATAGGGTAAGACTCCATATTTCTTCTTATTTAATTAATCTTTTATTTTACTGTATTTTATGTGTTTCTTGTATATTTTAATCTTACATTATTATATATATAAAATACTTTACTCCTCCTGCCTCCCCTGTAACACTCTACACCACACCTGTAACACACTCTACACCACACCTGTAACACACTCTTGGGACCCAAATCCAGGTCGTAAGTCCGACATAGATAAAAAAAATAAATAAATAAATAAAAAATAAAATCTACAATGAAATACAGTACAGTAATAGTAATAAATAATGAGGAATGGATACAGTGTGACTGAACACTTACCTTTAATGTAGTCAACTGAATGCACACAGGCCCCATAATTTTCTGTTTACAGGTATACAGTGTACATGGAGAATATATTAATTGGATGAAGCAGAGGAGAGACAGGGCTGGTGGGTCATCAATGTCGCTTTCTTCAGACAGGTTTATGTACTGTGAAACTTGCTGGTTGAAGGTATTGGATCATCTTGAGGGAGTGAAGAGCAGCACTGGTGGGGCGTGAGGAGACAGCACTGAGGACTTCTTAAAATTGATGTCCAATTTAGACTGCACAGTTTGTTTTTCTTTTCATTATAAATTTCTCTGTCCAACATCTTCATTATCAATTTCTAACTCCAGCTGTTTACCTAACTCCACTATATTGTTACTAATATCCGAACTAACTTCATTTTCATTAAATCCTTTGAAACTGTTCACATATCTTTTCAGGATTTTCTTCATATTCCATTCATGCAATGTTTTTGTAACCTGATCCCATGCTGCACTAATGTTCTTTATACATGACAAAACGTTACTCCTTCCAAAACTTTCTGAGCGTTTCTCCCCTTGTAGCAGCAACAGCCTAGCTGGCGAAGGTCGTGCATAAATAATACGCTTTAAAGGCAGCAATAGCACCTTGAGCCATGGGTTGGGTGATAGAGGTAGTGTTAGGTGGAATGTAGACTACCTTTATCCCAGGGTGCATGTCGTCCAGGTGTGGTGGTGTCGGAATTATCCAAAATCAGCAAAATCTTGAATGGAATCCGTTGTTGCAGACAATACTCTCCTTGACTCGTGGAATGAAACAAGTCATGAACCAATCCTCAAACAGTACTGGGTCATCAGGCTTTCTTATTATTGCAATAAAACACTGGCAGTATTGTGGCTGACACGTTTAAAAGCCCTGGGTTCTCTGAATGATAGATCATGAAGGGCTTTAGCTTGAAACCAGCTACATTCCCCCAACAGAGTGTAATTCTGTCCTGAATGCTGAATCCTGGCATTGTTTTTGCCTCTTTGTGGATGTATGTCCACTCCGGCATGCGCTTCCACAATAATCCAGTCTCATCCATTGAATATTTGCTCTGGCAAATAATTCCTTTCACAATCACATCATCTAACTCCTCCTTAAAGCTTCAGCAGCACCAACATGGCTTCTGTGCCTCTCTACTCACCTTAACATTGTGTAGACTGTAGCGATTTTAAATCTATCAAACCACCATGACTTCCTTTAAAGGTTTGATCACATTCATCTCCTGCCTGCTCCTTCAGGCTTTGGAACAACTGCTTTAGCCTGTATGGTTAGAAGCAAGGGTACACGCTCTGTATCTGGTCTTCTATCCATAAATTTTCCATATCGTGAATAGGACCTTGTCTTTTCTTTGAAATTATAGTTCCCTTTATTGGTGTTGTTCCTTTCACTACATCACGAATCGGTCCTTGTCCTTCAGAATAATGGATATGGTCGAGTGTAGAAACCTAGATTCGTGAGGTTGTTGCTACAGTCTTTCCATTCTCATGCTGTGTTATTATCATCATTTTCATCTCAAAAGTAATTGCCTGTCTTTGGGCACCACCAGCACTCTCACTTTTACGCTTTCCAGTATTTATAAAGTCAATTATATACGATAATAACGAAATTCTGGCTAGCGATCAGTATAGAGATCACGATAGCCAAACACCAACTAAGCGCTCCACTGGTGGAGTGTACCTCGAGGCCAAGCCCACCGCACGTTCTCGCCAGGACAGAAAAGTTGATTGCGTCACGGCGTCATTTGAAAATATTTTTGGTCGACTGCGTGATGGTATGTCCCGACAGTCATAAGGTCAAACAGGTAATGATACCGATGGGCGTAAGTCAAGCAGTGTAGAAGGGGAACACCTGTATTAACATGTCTGAGCCAGTTGAGAACCTGAGCTCTCTTTTGGGCACCTGATATATACTGTACATTTATCTCAAGGAAGTATTATGTAACATTTAGTGTCATCTGAAATAGAACAATAGCATGGTGGTAATAAGAACATGTTACCACGGTTATCACTTCAATATTTATGTATTTTATTTATTTATTATTATTATTTTTTTTTATAAGTACCTATACTGTATACATAAATTGCAATGAAATTAAAAAGACATAAATATAATGGGGGCAATTACAACATGGGTTGTGCGGTAATAAGGTTGAACAAGGACAGAGCTGTCAGGATTATGTCTAGTTGGCAATTATGTTTATTGCAATGGAAATTTCTTATTTTTACATGATAATTTCGATAAAACGGTTTTGATGGTACAATAAGCAGGTACTGTAAATATAGTAGGTGTTACAAGAAATATTAAGACTTAGACAATAGATATTTTTTTAAGAGATGATTTAAAGGGAAGGGGCGTAGTCTTTGCTTTCCGGATGGGTGGGGAGTAGTTGTTCCACACCTTCACACCATGATATTTTATGGAGGTCTGAGACTGAGAGGCGCATGGGGGTGGTCTTAGTAGCTCTCGGTGTCTTAAGTTGTATCTCTGATTATTCGGAACTGGAAATAATTGTTGTCAAGGAAGTGACTGATAGATTTGTAAACAAAGAGGGCACAGTAGTAGGTGTTAATATCATATAATTTTAAATTTTTAATTCAGCTAAATTTTTGATTTTGTGTGCTGTTTTTTCAAATACTGTAGGTCATTGTCTATCAATCTCTTTTGTGTAGTAACCAAGTTGTGTTTTTAAGAGCCAGGGCCCCCCTCCCCCATAGTATGTGACAGTGTATCAAGTGTTGGTAAAAAAGATCATGACAGATTTCTTTCATTCCTGTAAGTGAGTGACTGTCGAGTGTGATACATGATACCGCACTGTTTATTGACTTTACTGTGAATGGCTTATGTGGTTTCTCGAGTTAAGTTTCTCATCAACAATAACTCCGAGGAATTTAGTATTTGGTTGGCGTTTGAGGACTGTATTACAAGGTACAGGGGGTCCAGGTCTGGGGTAAGTTTTCCTTCTGTAGTCGTGTGCACTAGCGTAGCTGAGCGGAGCCGCCCAGGCGTATTCCCAGGTCTGCTCATCACCCATATCTGCAGCTACTGGGGCGTTAATCCATCCCTTTGTATCGGCGTTTTTTGCTTTTTGTTTAACTGTGACTTATAAAGTTTAAGTATGTTTGGTGTGTATTTAAAGCATACTATATTTGAGTATGTGAAAGTACAGTAATATTATAATGGTACACAAACTATTTAATATATATATATATATATATATATATATATATATATATATATATATATATATATATATATATATATATATATATATATATATATATATATATATATATAGAGTGAGTCACTGTGCAATATGTATGTATTTTTTATTGGGGGGCACGGGGGGGGCAGCAAACTCAGGCCGCCCAGGCCAGCTACTCACTCGCCACTGATCGTGTAGTGGGTTTTCTCAGGTTTTGAGTCAGTTTATTATGTATTACCCAGGTCCTGACTTCAGTCAATTCAGTGTTCATAGTTCTCATCAAGAAATAGAGGTCTGAGTTGCTGGCATAGAGATTACTATCGTCTGCAAATAAGTTGTATTTGACAGAGTGTGCTGGAGTGGACTATATCATTTATGTACAACAAGAACAGTACAGGACATAGAATGGAAGCGAGCTATACAAAATAGGTGAGAGTCAGATTGATGATTATTGCAGACATACTGCCTCCTGTTGGACAGATATGGGAGTAAACCAATTGTGGGACAGGCCCTTATGCCGTAATGTTCAAGCTTTGAAAGGAGGACGATATGGTCGACAGTATCAAAGGCTTTAGAGGTCCAAGAATATACTGACTATAAACTGTGTCATCAAAGGAATTTAAGATGTCATTAGTAAAGATAGCAGAGCACTCTCAGTTGACCTTCTGGCTCTAAATCCAAACTGGGAGTCTGTAAAGATGTTATTGACGCAGAGAATTTGGTCAACTACATGCTAGCTTCTCCTGTATCTTACTCAAGGCTGGGAGGACTAATATGGGGCGGTAATTCTTGAAGAGACCTTTGTCTCCAGATTTTTTTTTATATGCTGGGTGAACTTTAGCATTTTCATTTTATCTTGAAAGAACACCACTAGTGAAGGAGGGTTTCAGATGTGTGGGAGAACAGGTAGTAATAAGTGGGCCGCTTCTTAATGATGCTCATTGGTATATTGTGCTTCGCCTGCTGCTGCATCTTTGGCTTTTTATTGTTGGTCAGTATCTCATCTGCTGTGAGAGGGATAGAAAAGCTCATTTTATGTTTGTTTTGCGGGTGGGTTTAAATTCCTCATGGTGATCGGGATGTCTCTGCAAGATTTTTGTCGACATTGATAAAATAGTCATTCTAG
>NW_024722919.1:0-11995 GCF_018991925.1 Homarus americanus | reverse complement strand
TTGGGAATGAATGTGATACTGTTGGTGTTTTTTAACTGTCATTCCTAATAACCATTTCACTATAACTAGTGAGTATTTCAGATTGCTAATATTTTTGTTCCGTCTTTTTCTAGTGTACAGTATAGCATGGAATTCTGTGCTAATTAAGTCTGGATCTCATTTGGTACTAATTTTGTTTAGTGTAAACAGTGTTAAGGGAATGTACAGAATTGTTTTGTGGTTTTGCAGAGAAATTTAAATAACAGTTCAAAGTAAATACTTCACTTGAAGTTAGGTTCGAACAATTGTCTCCAAGAAAAATATAAATCTTTTTTAAAGTAAATTGTACTTGTAATGCTGTTGTGTGGAAACATGAAATATTCAGAGTAATGATAATTGTCTGAAATACAAATGTCAGCTACCTAACTTACATTTTTTTTATTATTTTTGTGAAATCTCAGAAAAGTGTTTATTGTATACCAGTGTAATATTTTTGGGTACCTTCTTACACTGATACTAAGCAACTGTTGTGACTACTTGATACTTACAGACAATGAGTGAGCAGTAAACATCTGCCGTGTTAAGATTGTTGTGGGCAGTGTTCATTTCTGAGTGTCACCAGAAGGCCATAATTGTACTATGGTTATGTAACTTAGGCTTTATTTGTAATTGTCACATTTATTTTATGTATTTGTTGTGAATTCTTTAGGAAGTGTTGAAATTCTTATGTGACATATTTTTTTTGAGTATTGAATTTTTTTTATATAACCCGAGTTGAGTTATAAAATTTTTTGTATGTGTATTTCATTATTTTCTCTGTACTAGTGACCTTATGAACTAACTAGAAAGTGTTTTAGTTCTCAGTTGACGTCAGTTTATGATAATTGAATTTACTGATATAACACGAGTTTAGTGTTATATTTTCTATTCTTGTATTTTTGTGTTGTTTCTATTAGCTTATAATTTTAGTGCATAGGGGCATTAGTTTCTAGCAGTGTAGACTTACAAGCATTGTCAGTAAGTGTACTATATAACTATGTGAGAACTAATACATGTATAATTTCAGCAATTGCATTGATTGGGATAGAGACTGTGATGAAATTTACGCCTAAAAAGAATACAGTCCTTGAAAATGGATTGTTGAAAATACATGTAAGGACCACCAATTGTGAGTACAGCACAGAGTAACGGTGAAGTGTTAACACAGTGTTAAAATCATTGCAATTAAAAAGGACAGTGAATACTTGTTGAGTACCGAGGAGACAGTCTAGTAAAGTATTATCAATTGTTCTTGTGATCATTACTCTCAGCACAGACTGAAAATGGATATGATTCTCTTTAAAGTCAGATAATTTTCTAGAGTATTGCATTTTATTACACATGAGCACCTTATATGGATGCCAAGTTAATACAATCTTTGAAAATAGACTGGTACAGTGTATGGACCTGCAATTGTGAGTACACAGTGTTGCACCATGCATAAATTGTTTCTACAAGGTACCCTTTTTTTTGAGTTAAGTGGGCCCTGAAAAGTGAGAAAAGAGTAGTGATCTTTTTTTCTTGTGTATTCACCTGTGAGGCCTTAACATAAAAGTTCGGACATCCAGTATTATCACTAGTGATGGTGATTGATAAGTTGAACAGTATTGAAAGTATTTTTGAGTATTTGTTACCTCCAGGCATAATGACCGTCACAAGGGGACAGTTCAGGGCAGACAGCTCAGAACCTGTGTCCGATAAGTTGATGTGTAGAGTTGAGAAGTATGTTGGTGGAGACATATTCATTCACAGGAATGACACCCAGGTCTCACCACTAGTTGTTTCATCAGGAGAATAGCCTGATAGACAGGAAGGTGTAGAAGGGAAGAAGAATAAGGAATGCCTCTCTTACTAGTTAATGAGAGACACTGGCATCAGTGTTGCCGAGATATCATTAAAGGGTTGTAGACCTTTAAACTGGACTGCATTGGTTGTTGATGTGCCTGATGAAGTGTTATGATTTGCATATTTGTGTTTTGCAATTTAGAAATACAACTGGAAAGTGAGAGAATGTGTTGTTGCCTTGCATTAGTAAGATGCGGAAAGTGAGTATGCTGTTTGCCTATGTGAGTTGTTGAATGTGGTGCAATGATAGTGTTTGACACCAGTGAGTATGTAGGTAATTGTGAATTTTTATTTATTAAATTTTGAGGGAAAATTGAGAATTCTTTATTTTTTATTTTTTTCGGGAGTATTTTGTAGAGGGGTTGTCAGGGTTGCAGTCAGAACATAGAGATTAGAAGATGGATTGGCATAAGCATGCAATCGTCTGATGGGTATCTATTACTGGAGTGAGTAAAGATACCAGGTGTGATTTCTCAAGTTTTGTGTGTCAACTCGTAGCTAGGCTTTGCTGTTGTTGTTGTATAGGAGTAGGGTTCGTGTTTTTTTTTTCAGTGATATCTGGCATGGAAGGCGCCGATACCGCTACATAGACAGTCCTTGGTCTGGTTTGGGTTCCCATTAGGACCGTTTCCTCTTGCATTGGATTCCTGGGAGTGTCCCCATTCGCTCGGGATCCCTTGATGGTGCTACATCTCGCGAGTGTGACATGACTCTTCGTAATAAAGTCTAACAAACCTTTCCTGGCTCGATGGGGGCTCGTTCATCTATATCCTAGCTTAAGAAGTCTAAGTTAAATCTCGGTGGTCTCCAGTAAGCATTTGATCAACCTCCTCAATGAAAATTTTCTTGATAAGAGAAGCTGTATCTCAAGAGTGCGTATTGTGTAAAAAAAAAATGTTATGTATCTGTCCCCCCTGTTTATGTTTTTTTTTTAATGGGTGTATATCTATACACGGTCTGCCCCCCCCCCCCTTCCCACAAAAACAACAACCATGAATATGACATGTGATTACTGAGGGGGGGATGACGGTTATGGATGATACAGGCCTGCCCCTTACAACGTTTAGAAAGATGCAAGCTGCCGTAAAGCATAAAGGCTGTTGCTGGTATTGCTCTGACTGCATAATCAAGGTGAAAGAGGCGATTGCAAGCCATAAGGGAACGAGTTCCCTGGGGACGAAAATAGATGAAGCTAGAGCCTTGCTTGATGCCAAACTAGAATAAGTTGGGAAAGAGATCCTTGCTAAGACTGAGGAAGTAGCCAATAGAATGGAGGTGGTTGCTAAGAGGAGTTATGCTGAGGCATTAGCAGGGCCACGGGAGGTGGCGGAGAGTAATGCAGGAACAGAACAGGTTCTACAGCAGCTAGGGACTCTGAAGAAGTGTGTCGAAGAAATGAAAATATACGGACCTACTATTAGGGGAGAGGAGGAACAACGGGAACGTTTACAGCGCAGGAAAAAAGTAATAGTTTTGGGAGTTCCTGGGAGCCAGGCAGAGGGAACTGAGAGTAAGATAACAGACGATAAGATGCAGTATAAGAATATTTGTACAGAGGATCTGAAGATGCCATCAACCCCTCAGGATGTGAGGAGGCTGGGACAAAAGTAGAGGGATAAGCCTCGCCCCGTCAGGATCACACTAGTGAGCGAGGAGGAGAAATGGGAGAATATTCGACAGGCAAAAACCTTAGCAAGGAGCGACGCATCTCTGAGTGTATTCATTCACCCAGATCGCACGGTAATGAAGAGAGAACAGCTGAAGAAGCTCCTGCAGGGCTTGAAGCAGAGAAGGGAAGAGTCGAGGAGGAACGGCGACAGGTGTACATGGATTATATTCAGGGAGAGGGTAGTGGAAGCAAGTGTGCCGACAGAGGGCCAGGGGGCAGCAGTGCACGCTCCATTAACTCTACCACGCCCCCCCACCCCCCTCCGGGAGGTAGCACCAGCTCCGCCTACCAGCCGGGAAGAGGCGAGCGCCGTGTAAACAATGATATTTCTAACCACACCCTGGAAAATACAATGTACTTAGCAAATGCTGCAGCTTCTGAGAATAGGAGGGGGATGGGGTTACTACTAAAAGCAGAGACGTTGCCGAGAACAAATTCTTGCTTGAATGTCATGTACTATCGTGCACAAAAGTCGTGTCCACTACCCAGCCACAGTGAGGTTTCGAATAGCCTCGAGTCTGAAGTTTCGAAACAGCTGGGCGAAATGCTATGGTCGGCCAACAGATGTCGCCCACTGTAGTATGTGTGGGGGGGAGGGGGTGGAGGAATAGAGAAGGTGGGGGCTGGATGAGAGGCAGGTTTATTTATTATTTATACCACCATAATTTCAAGCTGACTTTTTTCTACGTTTTGTCTTACAGTTGTTTCTTTATGGTTACGAATTCATGGAACAGGTGCAGTGTCCTGGGTGCTTATTGCTGCTCAGGTCACAATGATACTTGAAAGAATGGAATATATTAAGGATAAAAGTGAAATATGCAAGGATCAGCTAGTTTTATTCATTGACCACGTCACAATTTTCTTGTTATTCCGACAAAGAGATTATGGTAATATATATTTATATTCCACCCATCCTTTGCTTAATAAATATTTGTGATAATATGCAATATTATATAATTATATACTTATGTTAAAAAGAGTGGAGTGAAAAAGTTATCAGTATTGTAAAATAGTATTCAGACTTAATCTAGTTCCAATTCTTCCAAGTTCCAGTGTTTAAACACCCCACCACAATATGCAAGCTTCATATATTTTGGAGTGTGCTCAGTTACCGTTAATATTGTGTGCTGAACATCATGAGCATTTCAATGATGGTAGCAATTGTAACTATATAATTATATTGTGTTATAAGACAACACATTCCACGACGTGTCATACAGATCATTGTATACCACACAATACATAATTTGTGGCTGTTAAGTTACTTTGTTATGAATTTTTATGCGATATAGTTTAAGACATCATTAAGGACATGGATTTAAGATAACACTGTAGGTGAGTTTATATATATTAATTGTATTTGCAAACAATACTAAAATCCAAACAATACACCAATACACACATCTTAGTATTTGGTCCAACCACCCATTGTATTCAGGACTTCATCAAGGCGATTAGGGATGGAGTCGACCAGCTTCAGGCACACCCTTGTTCGTCGATGTATACTCTCCCACACGTCGTAAGCTTTGGCTCTATTGCTGCACAGGTCCGCTGCTCCCCAATATTCCAATCACGTTTCATCATGGCCCAAATATGCTCAATTGGATTAATATCACATCCTAGTGTTGGCCAGTCGATGACCTCAATTTCAGGGTGATCCTGGAGGTAGTCCTTTACTGTGTTGCTGGTATGAATGGGACTGTTGTCATGAACCAGCCTGATAGTGTGGGGGGCTGGAACTGCCATAACCCGGACTGTAGGAATTAGCACTTGCTCCAGGATGCCTACATACTGCTCACCAGTGAAACGGCCATTGATCTTGATCAGTTCACCTGGCCCATGTGCTCACATCCACCCCCAGAATGACACTGACACCCTACCACTCACTGCGCGATGTTGAATGTGTTTTTCATGGTAGCGTGTGTTGGGGGGCCGCCAGAACTGCCTTTCTTCGGCTCCCACTGACCTGAACACCGTGTCATCGGTAAATATAATGGTTCTCCAGTATTCTTCTCTATGTGGAAGGTGTTCCAATGCAAAGCCGAGTCGACACTCATTTTGAGTAGGTTTTAGCCACCCTTTGTGAGCTGGAATATGGCAGTCGATCCCGGCTTCATGAAGTCGGCGTCTCGTCGTCATGTGATGGCAGTTGAGGCATAGATTTCTTGTATGCTCCACTGATGTTCGCATTGGATATGCCGTTGCAGCTGCCACGATCATGGCGTCCATCCTTGCCAACGTTACTCTTGGCCTCCCGCTTCGAGGTTTCGTCTCCACTGAGCCCTCTTCCTCCCACCGGCGGATCCACCTCCTAATCGTCTTGGTGCTCCTCCCCACTTCGAGAGCAATGTTCGGCACAGTTGCCCCAGTTCTCCACATCCCGATGATTTGGCCTCGCTCGGCAATCACTGCCGAAGAATTTTCTCGTCCTGCAGGCATATCTGAAATTGCAGAGTAATATTATGTTGTGGTAACTGATGAAGGCTTTTATATACTAGAGTAAATTAATGGTATTAGTAACACCTAGGTTAAGTATTATTACTCTGACATAACGTTTTGGTAAATCTTTTTGGATCAACTGCCTAAGAAAACCTTTTTTTTCATGAATTCATAGTGAACTGCAAGTGGATCCTCCCCCCCCTTCCCCAAACCTCCACCACCGCCCCTGCGACTGTAGAGTGAACATTCGCCGATAATCATCATCATCAAGATTTAGTTTAACCAGACCACTGACACCAATTTGAGTCTCTCCTAGGGCTGGCCAGAGGGATTAGTTAACATATATTTGTGTTATATTGTTTGGAGGAGATTACAGTATTTCAAAAAGGTCAAAACTGAACTTAGGGAAAATTTTGGGGTCTGCTAAAATATCTTACATTGTAGGGTTAGTGAAGCACATTGTTCGATACCGATTATAAATAGGGCATTCAATGAGAATATGTTGGACTGTTATTTGTGTTCGGCAGTTGGAGCATATAGGTGGGGCTCCATTTGGGGAAGACATGAGTTGGCCATCCGTCAATCGCGTATGCCCAATTCTTAGACGATTTAGAATAGTTTCGTGATGTTGAGAGGTTTGTTTTGATGGTGACCAAGGATAAACTGATGATTTGATCATTTTTAGCTTATGACTTGTTGGTTCATTTTCCCAGGACTTTTGCCAATTGTCTGTAATGATTGATTGTCAGACCAAAGCTTACAGCCCAGAATTATGTCACATATAACAGCAAGTACACCACAGACCTCGTGGTACCACCGCATTCCAGGTTGACACACCTCAGGTCGACCCTAGGGACTTGACCTGGCCCGCTAATGACGTGAGCCGGTGACCTACAACCGCACCTAGCCAAGACACCTGGCCAGGACCACACCTGCACACAATTATCCAGATCAAACCAGTTTAGTGTTAATTGTTAGAGGTCAGAAGCCGGCTGGGCCGACCCCATATAAAGGCCCTACAGTCCCGTCCACGGGCATTCAATATTCCATATTCGGCATTCGAGATTCGATATTCGAGATTCCTATTCCATTATCATTATCATTCTGGTTGCTGTCATCTCTCTCCCGTTCGGGTCGTCACTCGGTTCACTTCTCAGAGTCAAGCTCACCCTCTCCCCAGGTCGGGAAGGGGACTTCCCGACCAGACCCCAGCTAAGCAGAAGCCTCTCATAGGAGGCAGCCCAGCCAGCACTCACTGGGCCTACGTCAGGGTACACGTGAGTCTTGTCAGAACGTCCTAGGGTGAGTTACCTACTGTGGGAAGTGTATTCATTCAGGTGTGTCTGAGAGTCAGTGTCAAGTAACGTAAAGCATGATGTGTTAGTACCCCGATAATAGTGATATTAATGTGTCCATGTCATTGAGTGAAGTAATAAATAGTTGTATCAAGAGGTGTTTAACAAGTTGTCCCTTTAAGAAGTAATATATGTGTATTGACATACGAGATAGGATAAGCGTAGTGACGCTGTGCAAATAACATCCAGGCCACGCTACCAAGTTTCCTATCTTTACATATCTACTCTCTCTACTCCTATATATATATATATCTTCCTCCTCTCTGTTTATTGTGTCTCATTACATTGGCGGCAGCGAACTATGACGTTAACCCACGCCCCCGCGTCCCTTGTTATTGGTAACAGTGTACTTAACGTAAACCCATGCCCTCCCCCGTTAGCCATAAAACCTGGCTCGTTAGTTCAAAAGTGCGTGATAAGAAGTTCCTGCGTAGTAGCGTGAAAAGTGTCCTAGTGTGTCACCGTTACAGCTCAAGTAAATGTCTCGTCGTGGTAGGCGCGAATTTTTACTAGAAATATGTTCAGTGCTTAACGTAATTTCTCAGTGTCACCCGCGATCTGTGACATTCTCAGTAGCCCAAGTGCAGTTTGATTGTTGGTCAGTGTTAAATGTAGCCATTGTGTTTTAGTGATGAAAGCGGTGACTGTACTAACTGTTATAACTTAACATGTCCTTTAACCTACATCCTCCTCCCTGTCCTAATCCTTACCTCACCCTCCTTACCCTTCCTCCCATCCCTGCCCTGCCCTGCCCCGCCCCTCCATTCCGTGCACCTCCCCGCCCCGCGAAGCCTCGGTTTGGCCCGATCAACCACGCCTCGGCTCCTCCCCACCTCACCCGCAACGCACCAGCCTGGCTGGGCCTGGCCAGCCTCGCCTCGCCCCGCGCCGCCCTGCCTCGCCCCACCCCGCTCGGGTGACCTCACGTCCTTCTGACCCGCCCCGCCGCTTGACCACACTAATTCCCCGTCTTTTGTCCCGTGAGCTGTGTGTTGATGATGATGGTTAATATAAAGTAATATTGCGATGAATGCAGAGCTTCACTCAATGTATTTTTATGCTATTATGATTTGTGATGTACTCTTTGACGCGCAGTGATAAATGATATTCAGTGTAGTGCGCAGAGCTTCACTCCCCGACCCAGCCTGATGAGAACATTGTCGTGACGGAAATGATAGCTGCCAAACATTGACCTAACATATAAAGTAAACTTTTTTTTTGCGAATGCACTTCCAACTAATCCATCACCCCTTTAGGATTGTTTCTCTGTCAAATGTCACACACAGTACCACCCATGGCCAGCCGGACGCCAACCACAGTACATACGAGCAGAGAAGAACCAGCATGATGAAAGCAGCGTGATGAATGCAGCTTGATGAAGGCAGCACGAAACCCACCACACACCACGTCACTTCTTTCAAGTCCTCCCTTGGTATAGGATTAAGAAGATTTTATATTTTTCTACTTTAGGAAGTAAGGAGTGTGGAATGGATCGCCACACAACGAACCCTGGTGAGCCCAGCCAGGGAGGGATTCACCACTGTGGAAGGTGTAAGACAGGACGGTCTTTGGTCTCGCCGACACTCACGTACGGAGGGCGAGCCTGGTCCGCGGAACCTGCCTTACAGTCATCTAAGGAGACGACAGCCCAAACAGTGGACCGGCTTTCATCCCGGCCGGAGAGGGCCGGCGGCAGATGAACAGAAAATCATCTGGAATATGTTGAAAATGATGATGTTGCAGAGAAGAAATGCAGATGAAGCAGAAAAATTCATCTGGAATATGACGGAAAACGAAGATGTATAAAGAAACTCAGATGGAGCAGAAAAATTCATCTGGAATATGAAAATGAAGATGTATAGAGGAAGAACGCAGATGGGACAGAAAACTCGTCTGGAAGAGTATGGAAACCAGGAGGAAGTGAGAAGAAGTCAGAAGGTGTGGAGAAACGACCTACAAGGTGCGGTATGTGAAGAAAGAAGACAGAAGATGTGCTATGTGAAGAAAGAAGACAGAAGATGTGCTATGTGAAGAAAGAAGACAGAAGATGTGCTGTCCTGACATCACAAGAAAGTCGATGATGAAGGACCAACCGACTACAGCTGCTGAGCTGCCGCCATCCCCTGTTTTTCAGATACCAGCTGGATGGAAGACGTGAGCTATGCCGGACCCAACTAATGTACTGATGTTGTTGATGTATAATAAAAAGATATCAATCCCCTAATATGTGAAGTAGGAACATTTTTTGTGTATTTTGAAGTATTTTCTCTGATTTTTGTTGATGTTTATTACAAAGAATGTCTTTTTTTTAGTCTCACTTTTTTCTATGAGTTCATTTGATCAATGTCTTGGACTATGAAACACGATGTTGTAGCTATATTACTGACTGAGATGAATTATTATTTTGACATGGGCTGATAAGGAAATGTAACACCTGTTGTTGTTTGTAGAATGTGATTTGCAAGGTTGCCTCGGACTATGCTACATATGAAGGATTTTTTTATTCTATGTTCACTTGCTATGTTTCCTTTTTCTCCTGGCATAGAAGCTTTGATCTTGGCGGGAGGTATAGTGAGCTTTGTCAGATCAAACTAGCGCCAGTAGAAAAACATACACCTATGAGATTGTTGTTTGTGAATGTAAGACTATGTTAGCGCCCCAGGGATTATCTTTGATACCACACGTGATGTTGCTGTCTATATGTGGCATCAGTCTCTGTGATGAAGCTTTGGTCGTGGCGGGAGGTGTAATGAGTGATTGTCAGACCAAACCTTACAGCCCAGAATTATGTCACATATAACAGCAAGTACACCACAGACCTCGTGGTACCACCGCATTCCAGGTTGACACACCTCAGGTCGACCCAAGGGACTTGACCTTGCCCGCTAATGACGTGAGCCGGTGACCTACAACCGCACCTAGCCAAGACACCTGGCCAGGACCACACCTGCACACAATTATCCAGATCAAACCAGTTTAGTGTTAATTGTTAGAGGTCAGAAGCCGGCTGGGCCGACCCCATATAAAGGCCCTACAGTCCCGTCCACGGGCATTCCTATTCCATTATCATTATCATTCTGGTTGCTGTCATCTCTCTCCCGTTCGGGTCGTCACTCGGTTCACTAAACAGAGTCACGCACGTCCCCTCCCCAGGTCGGGAGGGAGACCTCCCGACCAGACCACAGCATCACCAGCTAAGCAGACTCTCCCTGTGATGAAGGCAGCCCAGCCAGCACTCACTGGGCCTACGTCAGGGTACACGTGAGTCTTGTCAGAACGTCCTAGGGTGAGTTACCTACTGTGGGAAGTGTATTCATTCAGGTGTGTCCGTGAGTCAGTGTCAAGTAACGTAAAGCATAATGTGTTAGTACCCCGATATAATAGTGATATTAATGTGTCCATGTCATTGAGTGAAGTAATAAATAGTTGTATCAAGAGGTGTTTAACAAGTTGTCCCTTTAAGAAGTGATATATGTGTATTGACATACGAGATAAGATAAGCGTAGTGACGCTGTGCAAATAACATCCAGGCCACGCTACCAAGTTTCCTATCTTTACATTCCTATACTCTATACTCTCTCCTATATATATATATCTTCCTCTTCTCTGTTTATTCTGTCTCATTACATCAGGGTTGTACCAGGGAGTGTCAATGGAGTACCTGGGAGTGTCAGAGATGTACCTGGGAGTGTCAGAGGTGTACGTGGGAGTGTGAGAGGTGTACCTGTTAGTGTCAGAGGTGTACCTGGGAGTGTCTGAGATGCACCTGGGAGTGTAAAAAGTGTACCTGGGAGTGTCGGAGGTGTACCTGGGAGTGTCGGAGGTGTACCTGGGAGTGTCAGAGGTGTACCTGGGAGTGTTAGAGATGTACCTGGGATTGTCAGCGGTGTACATGGGAGTGTCTGAGGTGTACCTGGAAGTGTCAGAGGTGTTCCTGGGAGTGTCAGAGGTGCACTTGCGAGTGTCAAAGGAGCACCTTGGAGTGACTGTGGTGTACCTGGGTGTGTCTTCGGTGTACCTGGCAGTGTCTGAGGTGTACCTGCCAGTGTCTGAGGTGTACCTGGCAGTGTCAGCAGTTTACCTGGGAGTGTCAGCGGTGTACTTGGGAGTGTTAGACGTGTATCAGGGAGTGACAGAGGAGTACCTAGGAGTGTCAGAGGTGTACTTGGGAGTGTGAGAAGTGTACCTGGGAGTGTCTGGGGTGTACCTGGGAGTGTCAGAGGTGTACCTGGGAGTGTCAGGGGTGTAAAAGGGAATGTCAGTGGAGTACCTGGGAGTGTCAGAGGTGTGCCTGGGAGTGTCAGAGGTGTACCTGGGATTGTCAGAGGTGTACCTGGGAGTGTCAGAGGTGTACCTGGGAGTGTCGGAGGTGTATGTGGGAGTGTAAGAAGTGTACCTGGGAGTGTCGGAGGTGTACCTGGGAGTGTCTCAGGTGTACTTGGGATTGTCTGAGCTGTACCTGGGAGTGTCTCAGGTGTACCTGGCAGTGTCTGAGGTGTGCCTGGGAGTGTCAGAGGTGCACTTGGGAGTGTCAGAGGTGCACCTTGGAGTGTCTGAGGTGTACGTGGGAGTGTCTGAGGTGTACCTGGCAGTGTCTGAGGTGTACCTGGCAGTGTCTGAGGTGTACCTGGCACTGTCAGCGGTGTTTCTGGAAGTGTCACCGGTGCAC
>NW_024722918.1:0-6520 GCF_018991925.1 Homarus americanus | reverse complement strand
GAGAGGCGTAGGGGAGGTGATGAAGGGTGAAAGGCCTGGAGGAGGTGATGGAGTGTGAGAGGCGTGGAGGAGGTGATGGAGCGTGTGAGGCGTGGAGGAGGTGATGAAATGTATGAGGTAGGTGATGGAGGGAGTGAGGTGTGGGTCAGGCGATGAAGGGTGAGAGGCGTGGGGGAGGTGATAGAGGGTGTGAAGTGTGGGGTAGGTGGATGGAGGGTAAGAGGCGGGGGGAGGTGATGGAGGGTGTGAGGCGGGGGATGGGAAGGAGGGAGTAAGGTGGGGTCAGGCGATGAAGGGAGAGAGGCGTGGGGAGGTGATAAAGGTGAGAGGCGGGGAGGTGATGGAGGGTGAGAGGCGGGGAGGTGATGGAGGAGTGAGGCGGGTCAGACGATGAAGGGAGAGAGGCGTGGGGGAGGTGATGGAGGGTGTGAGGCGTGGAGGAGGTGATGAAGGGTGTGGGGCGTGGGGGAGGTGATGGAGGGTGGGAGGTGTGGGGGAGGTGATGGAGGGTGTGAGGCGTGGGGGAGGTGATAGAGGGCGAGAGGCGTGGGTTAGGTGATGGAGGGTGGAGGAACGCGCATGCGTGCGTAGTGTCAACAAAGGCTGTAAGAGACTGCTCCTTAAAATTCGTATTTCTGACGAATTCAGAGCGTCTACCAATCCCAGCCTGTGCAGACAACTGTAGTAAGACCCAGATATCAGCACAGTGGCATATATGTTTTTGTTACTTTTGGACTTTGTCATTTTTTGGGGATAAAACATCTGGTCCTACCACCCGATCCCTCTGAGCAAAGTTGTTCAAGTTTGCGCATGCGCAATGTGATAGTGTGACGTCATTACCACTCCACCTGACTGCAGTGTTGCCAACGTGCCCTATGCCCGCCGTTAAACGCTCCCGTTCGTTGGAAACGGCGACGGTGGGTGACAGTGATGCTGACGACTTTCTTCTTGAAGACACGTCAAAGAAGAAGCAGAAACCTCAGAAGTCAGGGTCTCCAGCAGGGGCCACGGCTCCCCCTTGCACCCCTTCTGGGGCTGTAGAGGGTGGACTTCTGTCATCGGGGTCCCCAAGTGAGCCTACATGTGGCTCAATGACCGACCCTCCGCCGACGATGGACATAGGGGATTCCCT
Source organism: Homarus americanus (assembly GCF_018991925.1). Lineage (NCBI taxonomy): Eukaryota > Metazoa > Arthropoda > Malacostraca > Decapoda > Nephropidae > Homarus > Homarus americanus. Next base: position 5,388 of record NW_024722918.1, on the reverse strand, counting down.
TTGTCTCCCTGCCCCGTCGCGCCTTCGTCGTCTCGCCTTCCCTCGGGACTTGCCTCTGAGCACACGGACGACCTGGTTCTTCCGTCACTGCTCTCCACTTCAGGACTCAACACTTCGCCTCCGCCGAGGTCCCACAGCCGTGATAGTCACCACACAAATGGACGAGACGGTACGCCTGCTCACTCAGGTGGGCTTTCCTGCTCCCCAGGGGGAGGTGATGCTGAAGTTCACCATCATCACCCCAGAAACTCGTCGTACCAAGGTAATGGTTCGCCACGTACCCTGGGAGATCCCTATCGACGATCTTCGCCCTCTTCTCCCACAACTACTGGACATGGAACGCCGCATCAACCCGGTCTCCAAACGTCCATCCAACGAACTCATCGGCTGGTGGGTGGGCCCCCTCCCCCCGAAGGTGAATGTAGGACCAATTCACAACTGTCCTCTCGACCGATTTATCGGAACCCCGAAAATCTGTGGTCGTTGCCAATCGTGGAAACACCGCACCTGGGAGTGCACGAGGATGGTCGCCTGCGGTTTCTGTGCAGGTCCTCACGACACAGTGGAATGCAAATCGAAAATTCAGAACAAAATCCCAGTTATTCCACGGTGCGTCAATTGCCATGGCAGTCACCACGCCTGGAATGCCAATTGCCCACAGCGTCCTGGCACTCGCCCGGGGAAAACTTACCTTGTACCACCGCCCTCGTCTCTGACGAAGCCCCTGTCAACCAAACCTCAATCCTATCCACCACCGCCTCTTCCATCCACCAAGGATTTCCCATTGATCTCCTCTCCTCTACCACCCCCTCCATCACCCCTACCACCCATCCTTTCTCCCCTCCCTCCCTCTCCCTACCGTTCTTGGAACAAGGTCGTTGCCGGCCCTGCCACACAGTCACCACCATCTCCTGCCCACCCGGACCCCCGCTGTCTCTCACCAGCACCACCACCTCTTACTCAACTGAACCCTCACCGTCCCTCTCCGTCGCTACCACCGCCACATGCCCAGTCGGGCCCTCGGCAATCCTCGCCGCCACCTCCAGCTCATGCACAGGTACACCAAGTTGGTTCTATGGAAACAATCACTCTCCGTCTGGATCGCCACTCCAAGCAAATCAACCTTCTCTCAGCCCAACTCGACTTGTTTGTGAAAACAATTGCGACATTGCAGAAGCAACAACAACTCATTCTGGACACCCTGACCCAACAGGGGCGCACTTTGCAAGCCCTGATAACCCGCCTCCTTCCATCTCCCGAGATGGAGGATCCATCCCTCGCTTTCCCACTCCTCCCTCTCCATTTCTCTCAACAGAATTTGGTACCTCCTCTGGAGCCCTATCTAGCCCCTCCGACTCATCTCACACCGGAGGCCGTTCCCTCCTCTTCTTACAATGGAACATCCAGGGACATAGACCTCGCCGGACAGACCTCGCCCAGTTTGTGCTCTCCCATCAAGTAGATGTTGCTCTACTTCAGGAAACCATCACAGACGATGTTACTCCACTCCGCCTCTCTGGCTATTCTGTTTACACCCTGCCTCGGTACCGTGGGCAGGCTCGTGGCCTCCTCACCCTTGTGCGTAACACCATTCCATCTGTTCGTCTCCCTTCACCTGACTCACATGGACCCCCGTCTGAATTACTTTCTGTCTCCCTTACTCTTGGTGACCGGACCCTTCGTGTAGTCAATGTTCATTTCAAGAGTGATTCTCTGGACCCCCAGGTTCTTCACGACCTCCATGATGGGGTTCCCACTATTGTTCTTGGCGACTTTAATGCCCGCCATCCCACTCTTACTCCGGATCATCCCACTCCATGTACCCTTAACGGATCACATCTCTCACAGTTTCTTAATGGGGATGATGATGTTCGCTTTCTTTGTCCTGACGATCCTACTCGCCTCCCCCATAGTTTCCTTGATGTTGGCTTACTATTGAACGGTCATACTTCCTTTCATCCTACCGTCTGCACCGAGCCTGCTCTGTATAGTGACCATCTTGCCGTTACTACCCATCTCAGGCTCTCCTTCTCTGCCCCGACATCAACTCCTTATCGATCCCCTCGCCTTCGTCTCACACAAGATGCTGTTCCTTCCTTTACCCAATGCCTTTCTACCTGGGCGGATTCCTATGTTGTCCCTCAGTCCCTTGACTCTTACAGCGCTGATTTTGTTGATGCCGTGTATGACTCTGTCAATCGCGCTACCCCTCCACGCCCTCCCCGTCACCCCAGAAGTGCCACCAACTACTGGTATCGTATCCCTGCCATGAGACATCTCCGGCAGGTAACCCGTGATCTCCACTCTGCCATACGGAGGTCTCGGTCTCCAGAGGACTGGGAAGACTTCAAAAATTGGTGCTCCTTTGCAACTCAGGAGCGCCGTCGGATACGTGAGGCGGACTGGCTATCCTTCACGGGGTCTCTATCGTTCCAGTCGTCACCCTCTTATGTATGGAATCGGATTAATGCTATACGGGGTACTCGACGGAGGCCTCCTCCCCACCCTGACCCCGCCTCCCTTGCCTGCTCTTTAATGGAGGACTGGGCACAAGCTTCCTCCCCTGAGGCACTTCCAGATCCAATGCAGGAGGCAGTGCAGGCCCGCATCGATGCGTCTGAGCCTGTTGTTCGTGCTGCTCTTACCTCCCCTGCCCCCACTGATCATCCCATCACACAGTTCGAGCTTGACAGTGCTCGTCGCTCTAGAAAAGACACCTCTCCTGGGGATGATCAGATAACCTACTCCGTCCTCAACGCCTGTACTAATATTCCTAACGGCCCCTTGCTTGCTCTCTACAATATGTCTTATGAACATGGGGTTCTCCCGTCCAACTGGAAAAATGCCACTATTATCCCCATCCCTAAGCCGGGAGATCCTGGGAAATATCGACCCATTAGTCTTACCTCCTGTGTTTGCAAGATGATGGAGAGGATACTCCATCGTCGCCTTCTTCACACCATAGGCGGCTTCCACAACTCCCTCAATGGTTTCATTCAACATCGCAGCACAGCACACTCCATTGCTTCCTTTTATTGCAATCAGACTGCCCGCGTCTCCGTCTTCCTTGATATCAAGGGAGCCTTTGATACGGCTCAGCCTGCCCTCATTTTAGCTGAACTTGCACGGTTAGGGGTTAAAGGGAGACTTCTACAATGGATCGCCTCTTACCTCACTGGACGTCAGGCCCGGGTTCGCGTTGAAGGCTCTATGTCTCCTGTTCAAGAAATGAACCTCGGCACCCCTCAAGGTGGAGTCCTGAGTCCCACCTTGTTTAACACTCTCATGCACTCCATTGCATCACTCCCGTGGCCGACAGAAGTTGTCCACTCAGGATATGCCGACGATGTCCTCCTCCAAGCCCCTGACTACCTCAGCATGCAGGAAGCCCTTGATCTGGTCTCCAGAGAGTGTGATTCACTTGGTTTCCTTCTTTCAACTGCGAAAACAAAAGCCATGTGGCACGGTCGTGTTGTACCTCCACCCCTTTTCTTATCAGGAACGCCCTTGGACTGGGTTAATGAGACAAAATACCTGGGTGTGTATGTAACTCGCACACGTTGTCAGATCCCTGAAGTCCGCTATCTTCGAGACATATGTTTTCGGCGTCTCGCTCCCCTCTCTACCATGTGCAGGGGTTCCCTTGGTGCCAGCATCCCTGTACTTCTCACCATGTACAAGTCTTTTGTTCGTTCCTGTGTCGACTACGCCGCCCCTGCCCTCGTCAACATTAGTCGGACTGCTGTCAACCGTCTCGAAGTTATCCAGAGGAAAGCTGCTCGTATCATCCTTGGGGCTCCTCAGTGGACACGCTCTACTTCTCTATATAACGAACTTGGTCTTTCCCCCTTACAGGATCGTGTCCAGGAGTTTTACCTAAAAACTGCCGTTTCCATTCTACGGGATCCTAGGGGCAACTATGTCCAAACCAACTTGACTACTGCTGTTCGAGACCGACCTCCATCTAGAAGACAGTGGCGAGGGTCACTCATCCGAGCCCTTCAGGAACACGACCTCCTGCCTGATATTGTTGTCACCCCTGCTGTTGGTTCGTCTCCTTCTCCCTGGCTGGATTTTCAACCTGAAGTGATTGCCCTCGGTGGACCGCTCCCGAAATCCCAGGTGAACCCTGTTATTCTCTGCAAATACCACCTCTCCAGGATCGCTCACTGGTCCCCAGGTAGGGTCGTCCTCTACACTGATGGTTCTGTTGACCCCGCTACAGGTAGGGCCGGGGCTGGTGTCTACATCTCCCGTCCTCATGCCCCTGAGCCTATCAAACTGTCTCTCAGAGTTTCTGACGGGGCATCCTCCACTCAGGCTGAACTAATAGCCCTCCTTGCTGCCCTTCTCGCTGAGGAAGAAGCAGATGGTTTCTGCCCCTTGCTTGTCTGCTGCGATTCCAGGTCTGCTCTCGACGGGATCGCATTTGGATCTGGGGAAAATAAGGACCTCATCCTCCGAATACGAGGGTTAACATCCAAACTTCAGGATGAAGGCCGTCCTGTGACATTCCTATGGATACCTAGTCATGTCGGTATCTTGGGGAATGAGGCAGCAGATGACCTTGCCAAGACTGGCTGCAACAAGGCCACACCTGACTACGTTGTTCCTCGAACACTCTTACAGATTAGGACCCAAATCCGCCGCAAACAGAGAGAAGCTCGGGAAGCAGCCATCCCCCTGGACTCCCCGCCCACATGGTACGATGTCCTCCGTAAACTTCCTGACTTCTCATACGTCTACGGGAAAGGGTCGCGGAAGGGGGACGTGATTGCTGCCCGTATCATCATTGGATATGACTTTGCTTGGGAGATTGGTATCCCCACATCCCCTGAGCAACGCTCTTGTGCGTTATGCAGAAGACCCGACAGCCGCACCCTTATTCACTACCTCCTAAGATGTCCCCACACACAACGCTTCCGTGACGCCTGCTGGACCACCACTCCACGACCCCCTGACGGAGACACGATGATCCTCCCAATACTGGCCAGATATTTTGTAAATAATATTAATTATGTGTTAAAGGAACATCCTTCCTTCCTTAGGCTTTAGTAAGCCCCTTTATAATATTTATACTGTATATACTTTTCACACTTGCCAGATGATTCTGGTGTCATTGTACAGGGGTACCTAGTGACAGCACTAGGATCCCGCTTCCTCTATCAAGGAATAAACAATTGAAATTGAATTGAATTGATGGAGGGTGTGAGGCGTGGAGGAGGTGATGAAAGGTGTGAGGTGTGGGGGAGGTGATGGCGGGTGTGAGGTGTGGGGGAGGTGATGGAGGGAGTGAGGTGTTGGTCATGTGATGAAGTGTGAGAGGCGTGGGGGAGGTGATGGAGGGTGTGAGATGTGGGGGAGGTGATGGAGGGTGTGAGGCGTGGG
>NW_024722917.1:0-24326 GCF_018991925.1 Homarus americanus | reverse complement strand
TCGATCAGGGGGCTTTGTTATTCTCGATGAGGGGATATGTTATACTCAATCAGGGGATGTGTTATACTCGATCAGGGGACGTTGTTATAGTCGATGAGGAGGCTTTGTTATACTCAACCGGGGGCCTTAGTTATACTCGATCAAGGGCCTTTGCTATACTCGATCACGGGACTTTGTTTTACTCGATCAATGGGCTTTGTTATACGCGATCTGAGGACTTTGTTATACTCGACCAGGGGACTTTGTTTTACTCGATCAGGGTACTTTTTTATATTCGATCAAAGGACTTTGTTATACTCGATTAGGGGCCTTTATTATACTCGATCAAGGACCTTTGTTATACGCGATCAGGGGACTTTGTTATCCTCGATGAGAGGACTTTCTTATACTCAACCGGGGGGCCTTTGTTATACTCGATCAGGTGCCTTTATTATACTCGATCAAGGGCCTTTGCTATACTCGATCAGGGGACTTTTTTATACTCGATCAGAGGACTTTGTTATACTCGATCAGGGGCCTTTGTTATACTCGATCAGGGGACATTTCTATACTCGACCAGGGAACTTTGTTATACACGATCAGGTGATTTGTTATACTCGATCAAGGGACTTTGTTATACTCGATCAGAGGACTTTGTTATACTCGATCAGGGGACTTTGTTATACTCGATCAGGAGGCTTTGCTGTACACAAACGGGGCCCTTTGTTATACTCGATCAAGGGACTTTGTTATACTCGACCATGGGACTTTGTTATACTAGATCACGGGACTTTGTTATACTCGATCAGGGTCCTTTATTATACCCTACCAGGGGATTTTGTTATACTCGATTAGGGGACTTTGTTATACTCGATAAGGGAGGTTTGATATACTTGATCAGGAGACTTTGTTATACTCGATCAGGGGACTTTGTTATGCTCGAGCAGTGGCCTTTGTTATACTCGAACAGGGGGCTTTGGTTTATTCGATTAGGGGACTTGTTTTACTCGATGAGGGATATTTGTTATACAGGATCAAGGGCATTTGCTATACTCGATCAGGGGATTTTGTTATACTAGATCAGGGGATATTGTTATACTCGATCACGGCCTTTATTATACTCGATGAGGGGGCTTTGTTACACTCGACCAGGGTCCTTTGTTATGCTCGACCAGTGGCCTTTGTTGTACTCGATCACGGGGCTTTGTTATATTCGATTAGGGGATTTTGTTATACTCGACCAGGGAACTTTGTTATACTCGATCAAGGGACTTTGTTATACTCGAAAAGGGGACTCTGATATTCTCGATAAGGGGACTGTTATACTCGATTAGGGGACTTTGTTATACTCGATCAAGGGCCTTTGTTATAGTCGATCAAGGACTTTGTTATATTCGATCAGGGGGCTTTCTTATATTCGATGAGGGACCTTTGTTATACTCGACCAGGGTCTTTGTTTTCCTCGATCAGGGGGCTTTGTTATACTCGATCAGGGGATATGTTATACTCAATCTGGGGATGTGTTATACTCGATCAGGGGACGTTGTTATAGTCGATGAGGAGGCTTTGTTATACTCAACCGGGGGCCTTAGTTATACTCGATGAAGGGCCTTTGCTATACTCGATTAGGGGCCTTTATTATACTCGATCAAGGACCTTTGTTATCCTCGATCAGGGGACTTTCGATGCAGATGGTTATACTCGATCAGGATTTTCTAAATCTCGACCAGGGATATGCCGATCAGACACAGCCTCGACTGTATACACAATCAGGGGATATGTTATACTCGAACATGGGACTTTGTTATACGAGATCAGGGGACTTTATTGTACTCGATCATGGGCCTTTGTTATACTCGACCAGGGGACTTTGTTATACTCGATTAGGGGACTTTGTTATACTCGATGTCGGGGTTTTAATAGGCCCCTGATCGAGTATAAAAAAGGCCCCCGGTTGAGTATAACAAAGCCTCCTCATCGAGTATAACAACGTCCCCTGATCGACTATAACACATCCCCTGATTGAGTATAACAAAGGCCCATGATCGAGTACAACAAAGTCCCCTGATCTCGTATAACAAAGTCCCATGGTCGAGTATAACATATCCCCTGATTGTGTATAACAAAATTTCCTGGTCGAGTATTGTAATGTCCCCTGATCGAGTATAACAAAGTCTCCTGGTCGAGTTTAAGAAAGTCCCCTGATCGAGTATAACAAAGCCTCCTCATCGAGTATAACAAAGTCCCCTGGTCGAGTATAACAAAGTCCCCTGATCGAGTATAACAAAGTCTTCTGATCGAGGATAACAAAGTCCCCTGATAGAGTATAAAAAAGGTCCTTAATCGAGTATAATAAAGGCCCCTGATCGAGTACAACAAAGTCCGTTGATCGAATATAAAAAGTCCCTGATCGAGTAAAACAATGTCCCCTGGTCGAGTATAACAAAGTCCCCTGATCGAGTATAACAAAGCCCCCTGATCGAGGAAAACAAAGTCCCCGATCGAGTATAACAAAGTCCTCTTATCGAGCATAACAAAGGCCCATGGTCGAGTATAACAAAGCCCTCTGATCGAGTATAACAAAGTCCCCTAATCTAGTATAACAAAATCCCGTGATCGAGTATAGCAAAGGCCCTTGATTGAGTATAACAAATGCCCCTCATCGAGTATAACAAAGTCCCCTAATCGAATATAACAAAGACCCCTGATCGAGTATAACAAAGGCCACTGGTAGAGCATAAGAAAGGACCCTGGTCATGTATTACAAAGTCCCCTGATCGAGTATAACAAAGCCTACTCATCAGGTATAACAAAGTCCCCTGATCGAGTATAACAAAGTCCCCTAATCTAGTATAACAAAGTCCCCTGGTCAAGTATAACAGAGGCCCATGATCGAGTATAACAAAGTCCCCTCATTGAGTATAACATATCCCCTGATCGAGTATAACAAAGCCCCCTGATCGAGGAAAACAAAGGCCCCTGGTCGAGTATAACAAAGGTCCCTCATCGAATATAAGAAAGGCCCCTGATCGAATATAACAAAGTCCTTGATCTAGTATAACAAAGGCCCTTGATCTAGTATAACAAAGTCCCCTAATCGAGTATAACAAAGTCCCCTTATCGAGAATAAGAAAGTCCCCTTTTCAAGTATAACAAAGTCCCCTGATCGAGTATAACAAAGTTCCCTGGTCGAGTATAACAAAATCCCCTAATCGAATATAACAAAGCCCCCTGATCGAGTACAACAAAGGCCACTGGTCGAGCATAACAAAGGACCCTGATCGAGTATAACACATCCCCTGATCGAGTATAACATATCCCCTGATCGTGTATAACAAAGTTCCCTGGTCGAGTATAGTAATGTCACCTGATCGAGTAAGACAATGCCTCCTGTTCGAGTATAACAAAGTCCCCTGGTCGAGTATAACAAAGTCCCCTGATAGAGTATAACAAAGTCTTCTGATCGAGGATTACAAAGTCCCCTGATCTAGTATAACAAAATCCCCTGATCGAGTATAGCAAACGCCATTGATCCTGTATAACAAATGCCCCTCATCGAGTAAAACAAAGTCCCCTAATCGAATAAACCAAAGCCCCCTGATCGAGTATAACACAGTCCCCTAATCGAGTATAACAAAATCCCTTGGTAGGGTATAATAAAGGACCCAGATCGAGTATAACAAAGTCCCCTGATCGAGTATAACAAAGGGCCCCGTTTGTGTACAACAAAGCCTCCTGATCGAGTATAACAAAGTCCCCTGATCGAGTATAACACATCACCTGATCGAGTATAACAAATCACCTGATCGTGTATAACAAAGTTCCCTGATCGATGGTCGAGTATAGAAATGTCCCCTGATCGAGTATAACAAAGCCTCCTCATCGAGTATAACAAAGTCACCTGGTCGAGTATAACAAAGTCCCCTGATCGAGTATAACAAAGTCTTCTGATCGAGGATAACAAAGTCCCCTGATAGAGTATAAAAAAGGTCCTTGATCGAGTATAATAAAGGCCCCTGATCGAGTACAACAAAGTCCGTTGATCGAATATAAAAAGTCCCTGATCGAGTAAAACAATGTCCCCTGGTCGAGTATAACAAAGTCCCCTGATCGAGTATAACAAAGCCCCCTGATCGAGGAAAACAAAGTCCCCGATCGAGTATATCAAAGTCCTCTTATCGAGCATAACAAAGGCCCATGGTCGAGTATAACAAAGCCCTCTGATCGAGTATAACAAAGTCCCCTAATCTAGTATAACAAAATCCCGTGATCGAGTATAGCAAAGGCCCTTGATTGAGTATAACAAATGCCCCTCATCGAGTATAACAAAGTCCCCTAATCGAATATAACAAAGACCCCTGATCGAGTATAAAAAAGGCCACTGGTAGAGCATAAGAAAGGACCCTGGTCGAGTATTACAAAGTCCCCTGATCGAGTATAACAAAGCCTACTCATCAGGTATAACAAAGTCCCCTGATCGAGTATAACAAAGTCCCCTAATCTAGTATAACAAAGTCCCCTGGTCAAGTATAACAGAGGCCCATGATCAAGTGTAACAAAGTCCCCTCATTGAGTATAACATATCCCCTGATCGAGTATAACAAAGCCCCTGATCGAGGAAAACAAAGGTCCCTGGTCGAGTATAACAAAGGTCCCTCATCGAATATAAGAAAGGCCCCTGATCGAATATAACAAAGTCCTTGATCTAGTATAACAAAGGCCCTTGATCTAGTATAACAAAGTCCCCTAATCGAGTATAACAAAGTCCCCTTATCGAGAATAAGAAAGTCCCCTTTTCAAGTATAACAAAGTCCCCTGATCGAGTATAACAAAGTTCCCTGGTCGAGTATAACAAAATCCCCTAATCGAATATAACAAAGCCCCCTGATCGAGTACAACAAAGGCCACTGGTCGAGCATAACAAAGGACCCTGATCGAGTATAACACATCCCCTGATCGAGTATAACATATCCCCTGATAGAGTATAACAAAGTTCCCTGGTCGAGTATAGTAATGTCACCTGATCGAGTAAGACAATGCCTCCTGTTCGAGTATAACAAAGTCCCCTGGTCGAGTATAACAAAGTCCCCTGATAGAGTATAACAAAGTCTTCTGATCGAGGATTACAAAGTCCCCTGATCTAGTATAACAAAATCCCCTGATCGAGTATAGCAAACGCCATTGATCCTGTATAACAAATGCCCCTCATCGAGTAAAACAAAGTCCCCTAATCGAATAAACCAAAGCCCCCTGATCGAGTATAACACAGTCCCCTAATCGAGTATAACAAAATCCCTTGGTAGGGTATAATAAAGGACCCAGATCGAGTATAACAAAGTCCCCTGATCTAGTATAACAAAGTCCCAAGTATAACAAAGTCCCTTGATCGAGTATAACAAAGGGCCCCGTTTGTGTACAACAAAGCCTCCTGATCGAGTATAACAAAGTCCCCTGATCGAGTATAACACATCACCTGATCGAGTATAACAAATCACCTGATCGTGTATAACAAAGTTCCCTGGTCGATGGTCGAGTATAGAAATGTCCCCTGATCGAGTATAACAAAGGCCCCTGATCGAGTATAACAAAGTTCTCTGATCGAGTATAACAAAGTCCCCTGATCGAGTATAGCAAAGGCCCTTGATCGAGTATAATAAAGGCACCTGATCGAGTATAACAAAGTCCCCTGATCGAGTATAACACATCCCCTGATCGAGTATAACATATCCCCTGATCGTGTATAACAAAGTTCCCTGGTCGAGTATAGTAATGTCCCCTGATCGAGTATAACAAAGCCTCCTGATCGAGTATAACAAAGTCCCCTGTTCGAGTATAACAAAGTCCCCTGATCGAGTATAACAAAGTCTTCTGATCGAGGATATCAAAGTCCCCTGATCGAGTATAACAAAGGTCCTTGATCGAGTATAATAAAGGCCCCTCATCGAGTATAACAAAGTCCTTTGATCGAATATAAAAAAGTCCCCTGATCGAGTAAAACAAAGTCCCCTGATCGAGTATAACAAAGCCTCCTCATCGAATATAACAAAGTCCCCTGGTCGAGTATAACAAAGTCCCCTGGTCGAGTATAACAAATAACCCTGATCGAGTATAACAAAGGCCCTTGATCGAGTATAACAAATGCCCTTCATCGAATATAACAAAGTCCCATAATCGAATATAACAAAGCCCCCTGATCGAGTATAACAAAGGCCACTGGTCGAGCATAAGAAAGGACCCTGGTCGAGTATAACAAAGTCCCCTAATCGAGTATAACAACTCCTACTCATCAGGTATAACAAAGTCCCCTGATCGAGTATAACAAAGTCCCCTGATCGAATATATCAAAGCCCCCACATCGAGTATAACAAAGTCCCCTAATCGAGTATAACAAAGTCTCCTGGTCGAGTATAACAAAGGCCCATGATCGAATAAAACAAAGTCCCCTGTTCTCGTATAACAAAGTCCCCTTATCGAGAATAACATATTCCCCTGATCGAGTAAAACAATGCCTCCTGATCGAGTATAACAAAGTCCCCTGGTCGAGTATAACAAAGTCTCCTGATCGAGTATAACAAAGTCTTCTGATCGAGTATAACAAAGTCCCCTGATCGAGTATAACAAAGTCCCCCAATCGAGAATAACAAAGTCCCCTGATTGAGGAAAACAAAGCCCTCCGATCGAGTATAACAAAGTCCCTTATCGAGCATAAAAAAGGCCCCTGGTCGAGTATAACAAAGCCGCCCTGATCGAATATTACAAAGTCCAGTGATCATATATAACAAAGTCCCCTGATCGAGTATAAAAAAGTCCACTGGTCGAGTATAACAAAGTCCCCTGATCGAGGAAAACAAAGCCCCCTGATCGAGTATAATAAAGTCCCCTGATCGAGTATAACAAAGCACCCTGGTCGAGTATAACAAAGCCCCCTGATCGAGTATAACAAAGTCCCCTTATCGAGCATAACAAAGGCCCCTGGTCGAGTATAACAAAACCCCCTCATCGAATATTACAAAGTCCCCTGATCAAGAGTAACAAAGTCCCCTGATTGAGTATAACAAAGTCCCCTGGTCGAGTATAACAAAGGCTCTTAATGGAGTATAACAAAGACCATGATGGAGTATAACAAAGTCCCCTGATCGAGGAAAACAAAGCCCCCTGATCGAGTATAACAAAGTCCCCTGATCGAGTATAACAAAGCACCCTGATCGAGTATAAGAAAGCCCCTGATCGAGTATAACAAAGTCCCCTGATCGAATATAACAAAGTCCCCTGATTGAATATAATAAAGCCCCTTTGCCGAGTATAACAAAGTCCCCTGATCGAGAATATCAAACCACCCTGGTCGAGTATAATAACGGCCCTCATCGAGTATAACAAAGTCTCATGATCGAGTATAACAAATTCCCCTGGTTCGAGTATAACAAAAGCCCCTGATAGAGTATATCAAAGGCCTCTGATCGAGCATAACAAAGGCCCCTGGTCGAGAATAACAAAGGCCCCTGATCGAGTATAACAAAGTCCCCTGATCGAGAATAACAAAGGCCCCTAATCGAGTCTAACAAAGTCCCCTGATCGAGTTTAGCAAAGGCCCTTGATCGAGTATAACAAATGCCCCTCATCGAGTATAACAAAGTCTCCTTATCGAATATAACAAAGCCCCCTGATCGAGTATAACAAAGTCCCCTGGTTGAATATAACAATGGCCCATGATTGAGTATAACAAAGGCCCCTCTTCGAGTATAACAGGGGCCCCTCATCGAGTCTAACAAAGTCCCCTGATCGATTATGACAAAGGCCCTTGATCGAGTAAAACAAAGCCCAATCATCGAGTATAACAAAGTCCCCTGATTGAGTATAACAAAGTCCCCTGGTTGACCATAACAAAGGCCCCTGGTCGAGTATAACAAAGTCCCCTAATCGAATATAACAAAGCACCCTGGTCGAGTATAACAAAGGCCACTGGTCGAGCATAACAAAGGGCCCTGGTCGAGTATAACAAAGCCCCCCTGATAGAATATTACAAAATCCAGTGATCAAGTATACCAAAGTCCCCTGATCGAGAATAACAAAGTCCCCTGGTCGAGTATAACAAAGGCCCCTGCTGGAGTATAACAAAGTCCCCTAATCGAGTATAACAAAGTCCCCTGGTCGAGGAAAACAAAGCTCCCTCATCGAGTATAACAAAGTCCCCTGATTGAGTATAACAAAGTCCCATGGTTGACCATAACAAAGGCCCCTGGTCCAGTATAACAAAGTCCCCTAATCGAATATAACAAAGCCCCCTGGTCGAGTATAACAAAGGCCCCTGATGGAGTATAACAAAGTCCCCTGATCGAGTATATCAAAGCCCCCTGATCGAGTATATGAAAGTCCCCTGATCGAGTATAGCAAAGTCCTCTGGTCGAGCATAACAAAGGCCCCTGATCGAGTATAATAAAGTACCCTGATCGAGTATAACAAAGTCCCCTTATCGAGCATAACAAAGGCCCCTGGTCGAGTATAACAAAGCCCCCTGATCGAATATTACAAAGTCCAGTGATCAAGTATAACAAAGTCCCCTGATCGAGTATAACAACGTCCCTTTGTCGAGCATAACAAAGTCCTTTGGTCGAGTATAACCAAGGCCCCTCATCGAGCATAACAAAGTCCCCTTATCGAGTATAACAAAGTCCCCTGGTCGAGTATTACAAATTCCCCTGATCGAGTATAACAATGTCCCCTGGTCGAGTATAACGAAGGCCCCTGATCGAGAACAACAAAGTCCTCTGATCGAATATAACAAAGTCCACTTATCGAGCATAACAAAGGGCCCTCTTCGAGCATAACAAACCCCCCCTCATCGAATAATAGAAAGTCCCCTGAACAAGTATAACAAAGTCCCGTGATCGAGTATAACAAAGTCCCCCCATCGATTATAACAAAGTCCTCTGATCGAGTATAACAAAGTCCCCAAGTCGTGTATAACAAAGTCCCCTGGTCGAGTATAACAAATTCCCCTGATCGAGTATAACAAAGTCCCCTGATCGAGTATAACAAAGTCCCCTGGTCGAGTAAAGCAAAGTCCCCTGATCGAGAATAACAAAGGCCCCTAATCGAGTATAACAAAGTCTCCTTATCGAGCATAACAAAGGCCCCTGGTCGAGTATAACAAAGCCTCCCTGAACGAATATTACAAAGTCCAGTGATCAAGTATAACAAAGTCCCCTAATCGAGTATAACAAAATCCCCTGGTCGAGTATAACAAAGGCGCCTGATGGAGTATAACAAAGACCCCTGATCAAGGAAAACAACGCCCCCTGATCGAGTATAACAAAGTCCCCTGATCGAGTATAACAAAGTCCCCTTGTCGAGTATAACAAATTCCCCTGATCGAGTATAACAAAGTCCTTTGGTCGAGTATAACCAAGGCCCCTGAACGAGTATAACAAAGGCCCCCTGTTGAGTATAACAAAGCCTCCTGATCGGGTATAACAAAGTCCCCTTATCGAGCATAACAAAGGCCCCTGGTCGAGCATAACAAAGCCCCCCGATCGAATAATGCAAAGTCCCCTGATCAAGTTTAACAAAGTCCCCTGATCAAGTATAACAAAGAACCTGATGGAGTATAACAAAGTCCCCTGATCGAGGAAAACAAAGCCCTCTGATCGAGTATAACAAAGTCCCCTGATTAGGTAAACCAAGGCCCCTCATCGAGTATAAAATATCCCCTGATCGAGTATAACATATCCCCTGATCGTGTATAACAAATTTCCCTGGTCGAGTAGAGTAACGTCCCCTAATCGAGTATAACAAAGGCCCCTCATCGAGTATAATAAAGTCTCCTTATCGAGCATAACAAAGGCCCCTGGTCGATTATAACAAAGCCCCCCTGATCGAATATTACAAAGTCCCCTGATTAAGTATAACAAAGTCCCCTGATCGAGTATAACAAATTCCCCTTGTCGAGTATAACAAAGGCCCCTGATGGAGTATAACAAAGACCAAGATGGAGTATAACAAATGTCACCTGATCAAGGAAAACAAAGCCTCCTCATCGAGTATAAAAAAGTCTCCTGATCGAGAATAACAAAGTCCCCTGATCGAGAATAACAAAGTCCCCTGGTCGAGCACAACAAAGCACCCTGGTCGAGTATAACAAAGCCCCCTGATCGAGTATAACAAAGTCCCCTGATCGAGTATATCAAAACCCCCTGGTCGAGCATAATAAAGGCCCTGATCGAGTATAACAAAGTCTCATGATCGAGTATTACAAATTCCCCTGGTTCGAGTATAACAAAGGCCACTGGTCGAGCATAACAAAGCACCCTGGTCGAGTATAACAAAGACCCCTAATCGAGTATAACAAAGAGCCCTGATCGCGTATAACAAGGTCTCATGTCGAGTATAACAAATTCTCCTGGTTCGAGTATAATAAAAGCCACTGATATAGTATAACAAAGGCCCCTGATCGAGTATAACAAAGGCCCCTGGTCGAGTATATCAAAGCCCACTGATCGTGTATATCAAAGTCCCCTGATCGAGGATAACAAAGGCCCCTAATCGAGTCTAACAAAGTCCCCTGATCGTGTATAGCAAAGGCCCTTGATCGAGTATAACAAATGCCCCTCATCGAGGATAACAAAGTCCCCTAATCGAATATAACAAAGCCCACCTGATCGAGTATAACAAAGGCCACTAGTCGAGCATAACAAAGGACCCTGGTTGAGTATAACAAAGTCCTCTGATCGCGTTTAACAAAGTTCAATCATCGAGTATAACAAAGTCCCCTGATCGAGTATAACAAAGTCCGATCGAGTATATCAAAGCCCCCTCATCGAGTATAACAAAGTCCCCTTATCGAGTATAACAAAGTCCCCTGGTCGAGTATAACAAAGGCCCCTGATCGAGTATAATAAAGTCCCCTGATCGAGTATAACAAAGTCCCCTGGTCGAGTATAACAAAGTCCCCTGATCGAATATTACAAAGCCCCCTGATCAAGTAAAACAAAGTCCCCTGATCGAGTATAACAAAGTCCCCTGGTCGAGAATAACAAAGGCCCCTGATGGAGTATAACAAAGACCCTGATGGAGTATAACAAAGTCCCCTGGTCGATATAAACAAAGCCCCCTGATCGAGTATAAGAAAGTCCCCTGATCGAGAATAACAAAGTCCCTTGATCGAGTATAACAAAAGCCCCTAATCCAGTACAGCAAAGGCCCCTGATCGAGTATAACAAATTCCCCTGATCTAGTATAACAAATTCCCCTTATCGAGTATAACAAAGCACCCTGGTCGAGTATAACAAAGCCCCCTGATCGAGTATAACAAAGTCCCTTGATCGAGTATATCAAAACCCCCTGGTCGAGCATAATAAAGGCCCTGATCGAGTATAACAAGGTCTCATGATCGAGTATAACAAATTCCCCTGGTTCGAGTATAACAAAAGCCCCTGATAGAGTATAACAAAGACTCCTGATCGAGTATAACAAAGTCCCCTGATCGCGCATAACAAAGGCCCCTGATCGAGTATAACAAAGGCCCCTAATCGAGTCTAACAAAGTCCCCTGATCGAGTATAGCAAAGGCCCTTGATCGAGTATAACAAATGCCCCTCATCGAGTATAACAAAGTCCCCTAATCGAATGTAACAAAGCCCTTTGATCGAGTATAACAAAGGCCACTGGTCGAGCATAACAAAGGACCCTGGTCGAGTATAACAAAGTCCCCTGATCGAGTATATCAAAGTCCAATTATCGAGTATAACAAATACCCTGATCGAGTATAACAAAGTCCCCTCATCAAGTATATCAAAGCCCCCTGATCGAGAATAACAAAGTCCCCTGATCGAATAATAACAAAGTCCACTGGTCGAGTGTAACAAAGGCCCCTGATCGAGTATAACAAATTCCCCTGATCGAGTATAACAAATTCCCCTTATCGAGTATAACAAAGTCCCCTGGTCGAGCACAACAAAGCACCCTGGTCGAGTATAACAAAGCCCCCTGATCGAATATTACAAAGCCCCCTGATCAAATATAACAAAGTCCCCTGATCGAATATAACAATGTCCCCTGGTCGAGAATAACAAAGGCCCCTGATGGAGTATAACAAAGACCCTGATGGAGTATAACAAAGTCCCCTGGTCGATATAAGCAAAGCCCCCTGATCGAGTATAAGAAAGTCCCCTGATCGAGAATAACAACGTCCCTTGATCGAGTATAACAAAAGCCCCTAATCCAGTATAACAAAGGCCCCTGATCGAATATAACAAATTCCCCTGATCAAGTATAACAAATTCCCCTTATTGAGTATAACAAAGTCCCCTGGTCGAGCACAACAAAGCACCCTGGTCGAGTATAACAAAGCCCCCTAATCGAGTATAACAAAGTCCCCTCATCGAGTATATCAAAACCCCCTGGTCGAGCATAATGAAGGCCCTGATCGAGAATAACAAGGTCTCATGATCGAGTATAACAAATTCCCCTGGTTCGAGTATAACAAAAGCCCCTGATAGAGTATAACAAAGGCTCCTGATCGAGTATAACAAAGTCCCCTGATCGATGATAACAAAGGCCCCTGATCGAGTATAACAAAGCCCACTGATCGAGTATATCAAAGACCCCTGATCGAGTATAACAAAGTCCCCTTATCGAGTCTAACAAAGTCCAATCATCGAGTATAACAAATACCCTGATCGAGTATAACAAAGTCCCCTCATCGAGTATATCAAAGCCCCCTGATCGAGAATAACAAAGTCCCCTGATCGAGTATAACAAAGTCCACTGGTCGAGTGTAACAAAGGCCCCTGATCGAGTATAACAAATTCCCCTCATCGAGTATAACAAATTCCCCTTATCGAGTATAACAAAGTCCCCTGGTCGAGCACAACAAAGCACCCTGGTCGAGTATAACAAAGCCCCCTGATCGAGTATAACAAAGTCCCCTGATCGAGTATATCAAAACCCCCTGGCCGAGCATAATAAAGGCCCTGATCGAGTATAACAAGGTCTCATGATCGAGTATAACAAATTCCCCTGGTTCGAGTATAACAAAGGCCACTGGTCGAGCATAACAAAGCACCCTGGTCGAGCATAACAAAGACCCCTAATCGAGTATAACAAAGAGCCCTGATCGCGTATAACAAGGTCTCATGATCGAGTATAACAAATTCTCCGGGTTCGAGTATAACAAAAGCCACTGATATAGTATAACAAAGGCCCCTGATCGAGTATAACAAAGGCCCCTGGTCGAGTATATCAAAGCCAACTAATCGTGTATATCAAAGTCCCCTGATCGAGTATAACAAAGGCCCCTAATCGAGTCTAACAAAGTCCCCTGATCGTGTATAGCAAAGTCCCTTGATCGAGTATAACAAATGCCCCTCATCGAGGATAACAAAGTCCCCTAATCGAATATAACAAAGCCCACCTGATCGAGTATAACAAAGGCCTCTAGTCGAGCATAACAGGGGACCCTGATTGAGTATAACAAAGTCCTCTGATCGCGTTTAACAAAGATCAATCATCGAGTATAACAAAGTCCCCTGATCGAGAATAACAAAGTCCCCTGATCGAGTATATCAAAGCCCCCTCATCGAGTATAACAAAGTCACCTTATCGAGTATAACAAAGTCCCCTGGTCGAGTATAACAAAGGCCCCTGATCGAGTATAATAAAGTCCCCTGATCGAGTATAACAAAGTCCCCTGGTCAAGTATAACAAAGTCCCCTGATCGAGTATAACAATGGCACCTGATCGAGTATAGCAAAGTCCCCTTATCGAGCATAACAAAGGCCCCTGGTCGAGTATAACAAAGCCCCCCTGATCGAATATTACAAAGCCCCCTGATCAAATATAACAAAGTCCCCTGATCGAGTATAACAAAGTCCCCTGGTCGAGAATAACAAAGGCCCTTGATGGAGTATAATAAAGACCCTGATGGAGTATAACAAAGTCCCCTGGTCGATATAAGCAAAGCCCCCTGATCGAGTATAAGAAAGTCCCCTGATCGAGAATAACAAAGTCCCTTGATCGAGTATAACAAAAGCCCCTAATCCAGTATAACAAAGGCCCCTGATCGAATATAACAAATTCCCCTGATCAAGTATAACAAATTCCCCTTATCGAGTATAACAAAGTCCCCTGGTCGAGCACAACAAAGCACCCTGGTCGAGTATAACAAAGCCCCCTGATCGAGTATAACAAAGTCCCCTCATCGAGTATATCAAAACCCCCTGGTCGAGCATAATAAAGGCCCTGATCGAGAATAACAAGGTCTCATGATCGAGTATAACAAATTCCCCTGTTTCGAGTATAACAAAAGCCCCTGATAGAGTATAACAAAGGCTCCTGATCGAGTATAACAAAGTCCCCTGATCGATGATAACAAAGGCCCCTGATCGAGTATAACAAAGCCCACAGATCGAGTATATCAAAGTCCCCAGATCGAGTATAACAAAGGCTCCTTATCGAGTCTAACAAAGTCCCCTGATCGAGTATAGCAAAGGCCCTTGTATGAGTATAACAAATGCCCCTCATCAAGTATAACAAAGTCCCCTAATCGAATATAACAGAGCCCTTTGATCGAGTATAACAAAGGCCACTGGTCGAGCATAACAAAGGACCCTGGTCGAGTATAACAAAGTCCCCTGATCGAGTATAACAAAGTTCAATTATCGAGTATAACAAATACCCTGATCGAGTATAAAAAAGTCCCCTCATCGAGTATATCTAAGCCCCCTGATCGAGAATAACAAAGTCCCCTGATCGAGTATAACAAAGTCCCCTGGTCGAGTGTAACAAAGGCCCCTCATCGAGTATAACAAAGTCCCCTGATCGAGTATAACAAAGTCCCCTGGTCGAGTATAAGTCTCCTGATCGAGTATAACAAAGGCCCCTGATCAAGTATAACAAAGTCCCCTTATCGAGCATAACAAAGGCCCCTGGTCGAGTATAACAAAGCCCCCCTGATCGAATATTACAAAGTCCCTTGATCAAGTACAACAAAGTCCCCTGGTCGAGTATAACAAAGCCCCCTGATCGAGTATAACAAAGTCCCCTGATCGAGTACATCAAAACCCCTTGGTCGAGCATAATAAAGGCCCTGATCGAGTATAACAAGGTCTCATGATCGAGTATAACAAATTCCCCTGTTTCGAGTATAACAAAAGCCCCTGATAGAGAATAACAAAGGCTCCTGATCGAGTATAACAAAGTCCCCTGATCGAGCATAACAAAGGCCCCTGATCGAGTATAACAAAGCCCACAGATCGAGTATATCAAAGTCCCCTGAACGAGTATAACAAAGGCCCCTAATCGAGTCTAACAAAGTCCCCTAATCGAGTATAGCAAAGGCCCTTGATCGAGTATAACAACTGCCCCTCATCGAGTATAACAAAGTCCCCTAATCGAATATAACAAAGCCCTTTGATCGAGTATAACAAAGGCCACTGGTCGAGCATAACAAAGGAGCCTGGTCGAGTATAACAAAGTCCCCTGATCGAGTATAACAAAGTCCAATCATCGAGTATAACAAATACCCTGATCGAGTATAACAAAGCCCCCTCATCGAGTATATCAAATCCCCTTGATCGAGAATAACAAAGCCCCCTGATCGAGTATAACAAAGTCCACTGGTCGAGTGTAACAAAGGCCCCTCATCGAGTATAACAAATTCCCCTGATCGAGTATAACAAATTCCCCTTATCGAGTATAACTAAGTCCCCTGGTCGAGCACAACAAAGCACCCTGGTCGAGTATAACAAAGCCCCCTGATCGAGTATAACAAAGTCCCCTGATCGAGTATATCAAAACCCCCTGGTCGAGCATAATAAAGGCCCTGATCGAGTATAACAAGGTCTCATGATCGAGTATAACAAATTCCCCTAGTTCGAGTATAACAAAGGCCACTGGTCGAGCATAACAAAGCACCTTGGTCGAGTATAACAAAGACCCCTAATCGAGTATAACAAAGAGCCCTGATCGCGTATAACAAGGTCTCATGATCGAGTATAACAAATTCTCCTGGTTCGAGTATAACAAAAGCCACTGATATAGTATAACAAAGGCCCCTGATCGAGTATAACAAAGGCCCCTGGTCGAGTATATCAAAGCCCACTGATCGTGTATATCAAAGTCCCCTGATCGAGTATAACAAAGGCCCCTAATCGAGTCTAACAAAGTCCCCTGATCGTGTATAGCAAAGGCCATTGATCGAGTATAACAAATGCGCCTCATCGAGGATAACAAAGTCCCCTAATCGAATATAACAAAGCCCACCTGATCGAGTATAACAAAGGCCACTAGTCGAGCATAACAAAGGACCCTGGTTGAGTATAACAAAGTCCTCTGATCGCTTTTAACAAAGTTCAATCATCGAGTATAACAAAGTCCCCTGATCGAGTATAACAAAGTCCCCTGATCGAGTATATCAAAGCTCCCTCATCGAGTATAACAACGTCCCCTTATCGAGTATAACAAAGTCCCCTGGTCGAGTATAACAAAGGCCCCTCATCGAGTATAATAAAGTCCCCTGATCGAGTATAACAAAGTCCCCTGGTCGAGTATAACAAAGTCCCCTGATCGAATATATCAATGGCCCCTGATCGAGTATAACAAAGTCCCTTGATCGAGTATAACAAAAGCCCCTAATCCAGTATATCAAAGGCCTCTGATCGAGCATAACAAAGGCCCCTGGTCGAGAATAACAAAGGCCCCTGATCGAGTATAACAAAGTCCCCTGATCGAGAATAACAAAGGCCCCTAATCGAGTCTAACAAAGTCCCCTGATCGAGTTTAGCAAAGGCCCTTGATCGAGTATAACAAATGCCCCTCATCGAGTATAACAGGGGCCTCTCATCGAGTCTAACAAAGTCCCCTGATCGATTATGACAAAGGCCCTTGATCGAGTAAAACAAAGCCCAATCATCGAGTATAACAAAGTCCCCTAATCGAGTATAACAAAGTCCCCTGGTCGAGGAAAACAAAGCTCCCTGATCGAGTATAACAAAGTCCCCTGATTGAGTATAACAAAGTCCCCTGGTTGACCATAACAAAGTTCCCTGGTCGAGTATAGTAATGTCCCCTAATCGAGTATAACAAAGACCCCTTATCGAGCATAACAAAGGCCCCTGGTCGAGTATAACAAAGCCCCCCTGATCGAATATTACAAAGTCCCCTGATCGAGTATAACAAAGCACCCTGGTCGAGTATAACAAAGTCTCCTTATCGAGCATAACAAAGGCCCCTGGTCGAGTATAACAAAGCCCCCCTGATCGAATATTACAAAATCCCCTGATCAAGTGTAACAAAGTCCCCTTATTGAGTATAACAAAGTCCCCTGGTCGAGTATAACAAAGGCCCCTGATGGAGTATAACAAAGACCATGATGGAGTATAACAAAGTCCCCTGATCTTGGAAAACAAAGCCCCTGATCGAGTATAACAAACTCCCCTGATCGAGTATAACAAAGCACCCTGGTCGAGTATAACAAAGCCCCCTGATCGAGTATAACAAAGTCCCCTGATCGAGTATAACAAAGTCCCCTCATCGAGTATAACAAAGGCCATTGATCGAGTATTATACTCGATCAGGTGACTTTGTTATACTCGAAACAGAAGAATTTGTTATACTCGATCATGAGACTTTCTTATACTCGATCGGGGCCTTTGTTATACTCGATCAGGGTCATTTTTTATACTCGACCAGGGGACTTTGTTATACTCGACCAGGGGACTTTGTTATATTCGATGAGGAGGCTTTGTTATACTCGATCAGGGGACTTTGTTATACTCGATGAGGAGGCTATCTTATACTCAACCGGGGGCTTTTGTTATACTCGATCAGGTGTCTTTATTATACTCGATCAAGGGCCTTTGTTATACTCGATCAGGGGACTTTGTTATACTCGATCAGAGGACTTTGTTATACTCGATCAGGGGGCTTTTTATACTCGATCATGGGACTTTGTTATACTCGATCAGGAGGCTTTGTTGTACACAAACGAGGCCCTTTGTTATACTCGATAAGGGCCCTTTGTTATACTCGATAAATGGACTTTGTTATACTCGACCATCGGACTTTGATATACTAGATCAGTGGTCTTTGTTATACTCGATGAGGGGGCTTTGATATACACGATCAGGAGACTTTGTTATACTCGACCAGGGTCTTTTGTTATGCTCGACCAGTGGCCTTTGTTACACTCGATCAGGGGCTTTGTTATATTCGATTAGGGGACTTTATTATACTCGACCAGGGGCCTTTGTTATGATCAACCAGGGAACTTTGTTATACTCAATTAGGGGACTTTGTCATACTCGATCAGGGAGCTTTGTTTTCCTCGACCAGCGGACTTTGTTATATTCGATCAGGGGACTTTGTTATACTCGATGATTGGGCTTTGTTATACTCGATCAAGGGCCTTTGTCAAGATCGATCAAGGGACTTTGTTAGACTCGATGAGGGGCCTTTGTTATACTCGATGAGGGGCCTTTGTTATACTCAATCATGGGCCATTGTTATATTCAACCATCGGATTTTGATATACTCGATTAGGGGGCTTTTTTATATTCGATTAGGGGACTTTGTTATACTCGATGAGGGGCATTTGTTATACGCGATCAAGGGCCTTTGCTAAACTCGATCAGGGGACTTTGTTAGATTCGATTAAGGGCCTTTGTTATTCTCGATTAGGGGACTTTGTTATCCCTGATCAGAGGGCTTTGTTATACTCGACCAGGGGCCTTTGTTATGCTCGATGAGGGGCCTTTGTTATACTATATTAGGGGCCTTTGTTATACGCGAACCAGGGGAATTTGTTATACTCGATCATGAGACTTTGTTATACTCGATCAGGGCCTTTATTATACTCGACCAGGGGGGTTTGATATACTCGATCAGGGGACTTTGTTATACTCGGTAAGGGGGCTTTATTATACTCGATCAGGGGACTTTGTTATACTCGATCAGAGGACTTTGTTATACTCGATTTGGGGGCTTTGTTATTCTCCACCAGGGTGCTTTGTTATACTCGATTAGGGGACTGTGTTATACTCGATCAGGAGGCTTTGTTTTCCTCGATCAGGTGACATTTGTTATACTCCATCTTGGTCTTTGTTAAACTCCATCAGGGGCCTTTGTTATACTCGACAAGAGGAATTTGTTATACTCGATCAGGGGCCTTTGTTATGCTCGATAAGGGGACTTTATTATAATCGATCAGGGGCCTTTGTTATACTCGATTAGGGGACATTACTTGACTCGACCAGGGAACTTTGTTATACACGATAAGGGGATATGTTATACTCGATCAGGGGATGTCTTATACTCGATGAGGGGCCTTTGTTATACTCAATCAGAGGACTTTGTTATACTCGATCAGAGGGCTTTGTTTTCCACGATCAGGGGACTTTGTTATACTCCATCAGGGTCTTTGTTATACTCCATTAGGGGCCTTTGTTATACTCGATCAGGGGACTTTGTTATACTCGATCAGAGGACTTTGTTATACTCGATCAGGGCGTTGTTTTCTTGGATCAGGGTCTTTGTTATACTCCATCAGGGGCCGGGCCTTTGTTATACCTCGACCAGGGATTTTGTTTATACTCGGGATCAGGGGCCTTATTATTTCTCGATCAGGGACATTGTTTTACCTGACCAGGAGACTTTTTATACTGATCAGGGACTTTGTTATACCTTTCGATCAGGGAATTTGTTGTCCCGGGACTAGGGACTTTGTTATACACGATCAGGGGACTTTTGTTATACCTTTCGATCAGAGGACTTTGTTATTCACGACCAGGGACTTGTTATACTCCCCGATCAGAGGACTTTACATACCCGATGGGGGGACTTGTTATACTCGATCACGGACTTTGTTATACTCTAATCAGGGATCAGGCTATTCTGTTGAGGGGGGGGTTTGTTATGCTCGAAGAGGGGCCTTTGTTATGCTCGATAAGTGGACTTTGTTATATTCGATCAGAGGACTTTGTTATTCTCGATCAGAGGCCTTTGTTATTCTAGATCAGGGGACTTTGTTATACTCGACCAAGGGACTTTGTTATACACGACCAGGGGACTTTGTTATACACGACCAGGGGACTTTGTTATACTTGATCACTGGACTTTGTAATATTCGTTCAAGGGAGCTTTGTTATACTCGACCAGGGGACTTTGTTTTACTCGACCAGGGGACTTTGTTATACTCGATCAGAGGACTTTGTTATACTCGATGGGGGGACTTTGTTATACTCGATCACGGGACTTTGTTATACTTGATCAGCGGACTTTGTATTATTCGATGAGGGGGGGTTTGTTATGCTCGAAGAGGGGCCTTTGTTATGCTCGATAAGTGGACTTTGTTATATTCGATCAGAGGAATTTGTTATTCTCGATCAGGGGCCTTGGTTATACTCGAACAGGGGACTTTGTTATACTCGACCAGGGGACATTGTTATACTCGATCAGGGGAATTTGTAATACTCGACCAGGGGACTTTGTTATACTCGATATGGGGACTTTGTTATGCCCGATGAGGGGCCTTGTTTATACTCGACCAAAGGACTTTGTTATACTCGACAAAGGGACTTTGTTTTACTCGATCAGGGGACTTTGTTATACTTGATCACTGGACTTTGTAATATTCGATCAGGGGGGCTTTGTTATACTCGACCAGGGGCCTTTGTTATGCTCGATAAGGGGACTTTGTTATAATCGATCAGGGGACTTTGTTATACTCGATCAGGGGCCTTTGTTATGCTTGACCAGAGGACTTTGTTATACTCGATCAGGGGACTTTCTTATACTCGATCAGGGGGCTTTGATATACTCGATCATGGGACTTTGTTATACTCCACCAGAGGCCTTTGTTATACTCGACCAGGAGGCTTTGTTATACTCGATTAGGGGACTTTGTTATACTCGACCAGGGGCCTTTGTTATGGTCAACCAGGGGACTTTGTTGTACTCAATCAGGGGACTTTGTTATACTCGATGAGGGCACTTTGTTTTCCTCGACCAGGGGACTTTGTTATACTCGATTAGGGGACTTTGTTATACTCCATCAGGGGCCTTTGTTATACTCGACCAAGGGACTTTGTTATACTCGATCAGGGGACTTTGTTATACTTGATCACTGGATTTTGTAATATTCGATCAGGGAGGCTTTGTTATACTCTACCAGGGTCCTTTGTTATGCTCGACCAGTGGCCTTTGTTATACTCGACCAGGGGGCTTTGTTATATTTGATTAGGGGACTTTGTTATACTCGACCAGGGGCCTTTGTTATGGTCAACCAGGGGACATTGTTATACTCAATCAGGGAACTTTGTTATACTCGATCAGGGAGCTTTGTTTTCCTCGACCAGGGGACTTTGTTATACTCGATTAGGGGACTTTGTTATACTCGATGATTGGGCTTTGTTTTACTCGATCAAGGGCATTTGTCATAATCGATCAGGGGACTTTGTGAGACTCGATGAGAGGCCCCTGTTATACTCGATGAGGGGCATTTGTTATACGCGATCAAGGGCCTTTGCTAAACTCGATCAGGGGACTTTGTTCGACTCGATTAGGGGCCTTTGTTATTCTCGATCAGGGGACTATGTTATTCTCGATCAGGGGCCTTTGTTATTCTCGACCAGGGGCCTTTGTTATGCTCGATCAGAGGCCTTTGATATACTCTATCAGGGGATTTTGTTATACTCGAAGCAGGGGAATGTGTTATACTCGATCATGAGACTTTGTTATACTCGATCAGGGCCTTTATTATACTCGACCAGGGGGGTTTGATATTCTCGATCAGGTGACTTTGTTATACTCGGTAAGGGGGCTTTATTATATTCAATCAGGGGACTTTGTTATATTCGATCAGGGGACTTTGTTATACTCGATCAGGGGGCTTTGTTATACTCGACCAGGGTGCTTTGTTATACTCGATCAGGGGAGTTTGTTATATTCGATCAGGGGCTTTGTTTTCCAAGATCAGGGGACTTTGTTATACTCCATCATGGTCTTTGTTATACTCCATGAGGGGCCTTTGTTATACTCGACCAGGGGACTTTGTTATACTCAATCAGGGGACTTTGTTACACTTGATCAGGGGATTTTGTAATATTCGATCAGGGGGGCTTTGTTATACTCGACCAGGGGCCTTTGTTATGCTCGATAAGGAGACTTTGTTATACTCGACCAGGGTGCTTTGTTATACTCGATCAGGGGACTTTGTAATATTCGATCAGGGGGGCTTTGTTATACTCGACCAGGGGCCTTTGTTATGCTCGATAAGGGGTCTTTGTTATACTCGATTAGGGGACATTACTATACTCGACCAGGGAACTTTGTTATGGTCAACCAGGGGACTTTGTTATACTCAATCAGGGGACTTTGTTATACTCGATCAGGGAGCTTTGTTTTCCACGACCAGGGGACTTTGTTATACTCGATAAGGGGACTTTGTTATACTCGATGATTGGGCTTTGTTTTACTCGATCAAGGGCCTTTGTCATAATCGATCAGGGGACTTTGTTAGACTCGATGAGAGGCCCCTGTTATACTCGATGAGGGGCATTTGTTATACTCGATCAAGGGCCTTTGCTAAACTCGATCAGGGGACTTTGTTAGACTCGATTAGGGGCCTTTGTTATTCTCGATCAGGGGACTTTGTTATACTCGATCAGGGGCCTTTGTTATTCTCGACCAGGGGCCTTTGTTATGCTCGATCAGAGGCCTTTGATATACTCTATCAGGGGATTTTGTTATAATCGAACCAGGGGAATTTGTTATACTCGATCATGAGACTTTGTTATACTCGATCAGGGCCTTTTATTATACTCGACCAGGGTGGTTAGATATTCTCGATCAGGTGACTTTGTTATACTCGGTAAGGGGGCTTTATTATATTCAATCAGGGGACTTTGTTATATTCGATCAGGGGACTTTGTTATACTCGATCAGGGGGCTTTGTTATACTCGACCAGGGTGCTTTGTTATATTCGATCAGGGGAGTTTGTTATACTCGATCAGGGGGCTTTGTTATACTCGACCAGGGGACTTTGTTATACTCAATCAGGGGACTTTGTTACACTTGATCAGGGGACTTTGTAATATTCGATCAGGGGGGCTTTGTTATACTCGACCAGGGGCCTTTGTTATGCTCGGTAAGGGGACTTTGTTATACTCGATCAGGGGGCTTTGTTATACTCGACCAGGGTGCTTTGTTATACTCGATCAGGGGACTTTGTTATACTCGATCAGGGGGCTTTGTTTTCCTCGATCAGGGGACTTTGTTATACTCGATCAGGGGACTTTGTAATACTCGATCAGGAGGGCTTTGTTATACTCGACCAGGGGCCTTTGTTATGCTCGATAAGGGGTCTTTATTATACTCGATTAGGGGACATTACTATACTCGACCAGGGAACTTTGTTATACACGAACAGGGGATATGTTATACTTGATCAGGGGATGTGTTATACTCGATGAGGGGACTTTGTTATAATCGATCAGGGGGCTTTGTTTTCCTTGATCTGGGGTCTTTGTTATACTCCATTAGGGTCTTTGTTATAATCCATCAGGGCTTTTGTTATACTCGACCAGGGGACTTTTTTATACTCGATCAGGGGACTTTGTTATATTTGATCACTGGACTTTGTAATATTCGATCAGGGGGGGCTTTGTTATACTCGACCAGGGGCCTTTTTATGCTCGATAAGGGACTTTGGTATACTCGATCAGAGGGCTTTGTTTTCCTCGATCAGGGGACTTTGTTATTCTCGATCGGAGGACTTTCTTATACTCGATCAGGGGACTTTGTAATCCTCGATCAGAATACTTTGTTATACTCGATCAGGGGACTTTGTTATACTCGACCAGGGGACTTTGTTATACTCGATCAGGAGGCATTGTTTTACTCGATCAGGGGACTTTGTTATTCTCGATAAGGAGACTTTGTTATACGAGATCAGGGGACTTTATTTTACTCGATCATGGGCCTTTGTTATACTCGACCAGGAGACTTTGTTATACTCGATTAGGGGACTTTGTTATACTCGATGTGGGGGGCTTTGATATACTCGATCAGGGGACTTTGTTATACTCGATCAGGGGACTTTGTTATACCTGATGAGTAGGAGTTGTTATACTCGATCAGGGGACTTTGTTATACTCGATCAGGGTCCTTTCTTATGCTCTACCAGTGGCCTTTGTTATACTCGATCAGGGGGCTTTGTTATATTCGATTAGGGGACTTTGTTATACTCGATGAGGGGCATTTGTTATACTCGATCAAGGGCCTTTGCTATACTCGATCACGGGATTTTGTTATATTAAATCAGGGGACTTTGTTATACTTGATCATGAGACTTTGTT
>NW_024722916.1:0-3377 GCF_018991925.1 Homarus americanus | reverse complement strand
CTGCCAATGTCAGAGGTGTACCTGGGAGTGTCAGAGGAGTACCAAGGAGTGTCAGAGGAATGCCTAGGAGTGTCAGAGATGTGCCTGGGGTTTCAGAGGTGTACCTAGGGTATCGAGTTTGCCTGGGAGTGTCAGAGTTGTACCTGGGAGTGTCGGAGGCGGGCTGGGAGTGTCAGAGGTGTGCCTGGGTGTATCAGAGGTGTGCCTGGGAGTGTCAAGGTGTGCCTGGGAATGTCAGAGGAAGCCAGGGGAGTGTAAGTGGTACCTGTGAGTATCAAAGGTGTACCTGGAGTATCAGAGTGTGCCTGGGAGTCTCAGAGGTGAACCAGGAGCGTCAGAGGAGTAACCTGGGAGTGTCAGAGGTGTGCCTGGGGCATCAGAGGTGTACCTGGGAATTATCGGAGATGTACCTGGGAGTGTCAGAGGTGTCTGGGAATATCAGGTGTGCCTGGGAATATCGGAGGTGTACCAGGGAGTGCCAGAGGTGTACCTGGGAGTGTCAGAGGTGTATCTGGGTGTCGGACGTGTGCCTGGGAGTGTCAGGCTGTACCAGGGAATGTCAGTGGGTACCTGGGAGTGTAGAGGTGTGACTGGGAATGTCAGAGGTGTGCCAGGAGTGTCAGAGGTGTGCCTGGGAGTGTCAGGGTGTGCCAGGGAATGTCTGGGGTGTGCCAGGGAGTATCTCGGGTGAACCTGGGAGTGTCTGAGGGTGTCCTGGGGAGTGTCAGAGGTGTGCCTGGCAGTGTCAAGAGGTGTATCTGGAAGTGTCGGACGTGTGCCTGGGGTGTCAGGCTGTACCAGGGAATGTCATTGGAATGCCTGGGGTGTCAGAGGTGTGCCTGGGAGTGTGAGAAGTGTGCCTGGGAGTGTCAGAGGTGTGCCTGGGAGTGTCGGAGGTGTGCCTGGGAGTATCAGGTGTGCCTGGGGTGTCAGGGGGTGTGCCTGAGGTATCTGGGTGTGCCTGGGGTGTGTGGTGTGCCTGGTGGAGTCTGGGGTGTACATGGGGTGTCAGAGGTGTGCCTGGGGTGTCAGAGGTGTGCCTGGGGTGTCGGAGGTGTGCCTGGCAGTGTCAGTGGTGTGCCTGGGGAGTGTCATAGATGTCTCGGGAGTGTCAGAGGTGTATCTAGGGGTGTCAGGACGTGTGCCTGGGGAGTGTCAGTGGTGTGCCAGGAATGTCAGTGGAGTGCTTGGGAGTGTCAGAGGTGTGCCTGGGAGTGTCAGAGTTGTGCCAGGTGTCAGAGGTGTGTACCTGGGGAATGTCAGAGGTGTGCCAGGAGTGTCGGAGGTGTGCCTGGGAATGGCAGAGGTGTGCCTGAGGGTGTCGGAGGTGTGCCTGGGGTGTCCAGTGTGCCCGTCGGTATCAGCAGTGTGCCTGGGGTGTCAGAGGTGTACCAGGGAATGTCAGTGGAGTGCCTGGGGAGTGTCAAAGGTGTACTGGGAGTGTCAGAGGTGTACCTTTGAGTGTCAGGGTGTGCCTGGGGTGTCAGAGGTGTGCCGGGGTGTTGGAGGTGTGCCTGGGGAATGTGAGGAGTGTGCCTGGGAGAGTCGGAGGTGTGCCTGGGGTGTCGGAGGTGTGCCGTCAGTGACAGCGGTGTGCCTGGGGAGTGTCAGAGGTGTGCTAGGAATGTCAGTGGGCCTGTGAGTGTCAAGGTGTGGGTGTCTGAGGTGTTCTGGGGAGTGTCAGAGGTGTACCTGGTGTCAAAGTGTGCCTGGGAGTGTCAGAGGTGCCTGGGGTGTCAGAGGTGTGCCTGGGAGTGTCAGGTGTGCCTAGGGGTGTGAAAGTGTGCATGGGGTGTCAGAGGTGTGCCTGCGGGGTGTCGGAGGTGTCCTGAGTGTCAGAGAGGTGTACCTGGGACTGTCAGGGTGTGCCTGGGAGTGACAGCGGTGTGCCTGGGAGTGTCGGAGGTGTACCTGGGTGCAGAGACGTGTGCCTGGGAGTGTCGGCGGTGTACCTGGGGTGTCGGAGGTGTGCCTGGGAGTGTCAGAGGGGTGGCTTGCAGGGTGTCAGAGGTGTGGGGAGTGTCTGGTGGTGCCTGGGGTGTCAGAGGTGTGCCTTGGAGTGTGAGTGTACCTGGGGTGTCAGGGTGTGCCTGGAGTGTCGGAGGTGTCCTGGGGAGTGTCAGAGGTGCACTGGGAGTGTCAGAGGTGCACCTTGGGTGTCTGATGTGTACCTGGGGTGTCTGGGGTGTGCCTGGCAGTGTCAGAGGTGTGCCTGGGGTGACAGAGGTGCCTGGGGTATCAGGTGTGCCTTGGAGATGTCAGAGGTATACCAGGGTGTCAGTGAGTACCTGGGAGTCTCAAAGGTGTACTGCGGAGTATCGGAGGTACCTGGAGTCTCAGAGGTGAAGCAGGGAGTGTCAGAGGAGTGCCTGGAGTGTCGGAGGTGTGCCTGGAGTGTGCAGGTGTGCCTGAGGTGTCTGGGTGCACTGGGAGGGTCAGCGGTGTGCCTGGGAGTGTCTGAGGTGTGCCTGGGGTGTCAGAGGTGTGCCTAGGGTGTCCAGGGTGTGCCTGGGTGTCGAGGTGTGCCTGGCAGTGTCAGCAGTGTGCCTGGAGTGTCATAGATGTACCTGGGAGTGTCAGAGGAATATCTGGGAGTGTCGGTGTCATATTTGTACTTGGGAGTGTCAGAGGTGTACCTGGGGTGTCACCGGTGTACCTGGGGAGTGTCTGGTGTACCTGGGAGTGTCAGAGGTGTGCTAGAGTGTCAGAGTGCACTTGGGAGTGTCAGGGTGCACCTTGGAGTGTCTGAGGTGTACCCTGGGAGTGTCTGAGGTGTACCTGGCAGTGGTCTGACCTGGCAGTGTCTGAGGTGTAACTGGCAGTGTCAGCGGTGTACCTGGGAGAGTCAGAGGTGTTCCTGGGGTGTCAGAGATGACCTGGGAGTGTCCAGCGGTGCCTGGGAGTGTTAGAGGTGTACCTGGGAGTGTCATAGGTGTTCCTGGGAGTGTCCAGAGATGTACCTGGGGTGTCAGAGGTGTGTCAGAATGGACGTGTGGAGTGTCAGAAGTGTGCCAGGAATGTCAGTGGGAGTACCTGCGATTGTCAGAGATGTGCCCTGGCAGTGTCTGAGGTGTAACTGGCAGTGTCAGCGGTGTACCTGGGAGAGTCAGAGGTGTTCCTGGGAGTGTCAGAGATGTGCCTGGGGTGTAGCGGTGCACCTGGGAGTGGGGTGTACCTGGAGTGTCATGGAGTGTGCCTGGGAGTGTCAGAGGTGTACCTGGGAGTGTCAGGGTGTACCTTGGAGAGTCAGAGGTGCCTGGGAGTGTCAGTGATGTACCTGGGAGTGTCAGAGGTGTATCTGGGAGTGTCGGACGTGTACCTGGGAGTGTCAGAAGTGTACCAGGGAATGTCAGTGGGTACAGTTGTCAGAGGTGTAC
>NW_024722915.1:0-20000 GCF_018991925.1 Homarus americanus | reverse complement strand
CTTAGCTGACAATCTTAGGTGATAATCTAAAGAGAAAATCACTACGAGTTTTTAGAAGAAAAAATATACCCAAATTAAAAAAACCAAACAAGTCCCATTATGGTCTCAACAAGATTAAGGTAATCAGGTGATGACAAACACTTTTTATCCAGCCATAAGGTAACATTCTAGCCACTTAGATAACAAGTCAGTGTCCCCATAAACTTGATTCACGAGCACCATTAATCCATCTTGTAAAGTAAGTCGCCACTAGTGAAATTTGAAAGCAAGATATATTGTATGGCGACGCCCACCTCTACGACACGGCATGAGGGTCAGAGGGCTGGTGGGTGGGGAGGTGTCAAGAAAGGGCTGGGTGGGTTGGAATGGGTCAAGGGGATTGGGGAGTGGATTAGGAGTAAGTCAGATGGGGCTGTGAAAGTGGGTCAGGAGTAGGCTGTAGGGTTAGGAGGTGGGTTAGATGATTGGGTCAGGAGTGGGTTGGGAAGAGTGTCATGGGTGGGCGGGGGTTAGGGGTGGGTCGCGCGTGGGTCTAGGTTATGGTGGAAATAGCAAATGGGTATGGTGGAGAGTGTGTCAGGTAGGGGAGGTCTTTGTATGCTAGTAGAGGTGTGGCTAGTGAGGCTATTTATTATACGCTTGTGAACGAGAACCTAAGAAGGTGGTGGTAGTGGCGGTGGTGGTAGGTACAGCTTATTATGGAAGGAATATTTTTTTTAGCGATGATAATGGTGGTAGTATTAATGGTGATGGCGGTAATGGTAATAATAAGAACAAATTAACAATAACAAAATAAAATAATGATCATGTTGTTAAAAAAATATACAAATAATAGGAATAAAGTAAATAATAATAATATAATAATAATAATATTAATAATGTCAAAGGAGATGAACGAAAACTATAAAGTAAAATCAATAAAAAAAAAACATAAAACAAGATAATTTTCGTGAAACAGATGAACAAAGTGCTTACTTCCGCGTGACTCCATGAGTGTGTGTGTGTGTGTGTGTTTTCTTGAAGGTACACAGCTGGGCAGCATCAAGAGGGCGGACGTGGTGGCTTCTCATTGTTTTAAAGTCACCCCCCACCTTGTTCTTAGGCACTCACCCACGAACTTATAAACACAGCGTGATTTTTCTCTCTCATGCCCGTGGAGGAAGAGATTGCCGTGGGCCACAAGGTACAGATGATAAACAAATGAACAAAGACGAGAACAAGGACAGTACTGACGGTAAAAGGACAGTACTAACGCGACAAGGACATTACTGTTGCTGCAAGGACAGTACTGAGCCTACAAAGACAGTACTGATCCTACAACGACAGTACTGACGCTACGAGAGAGAGAGAGAGAGAGAGAGAGAGAGAGAGAGGAGAGAGTATTTATAACCGTGGCAGATTGGGCGAAGACAGGATGTGAGTCAGGTGAGGGAGAGTGACGGATGACGTGAGGGAACTGAGGGAGAGTAACAGAGGATGTGAGGAAATGAGGGAGAAGAATGAGGGAAATGAGAATAATAATAATAATTTATTATCTGCAAAACGAATAACAATACGAATTACACAACAAAAGTAATAATGACTTCACTAAAATTCCAACGTTACCAACAACTTAGCAACGGAAGAAATCAACATTTACCGTCTCATAATTACTGTCACATTAAACGTTAGCACCTTGGAACGAAGGCTATTTTTGTTACGTTTCGCTGTGTGACGTCATCCTGGTCTACATGCAAGGTCGAGCTGCTTGTCTGGTGATGGACCGCTACCATACACAACCATTATGGGAGGTCCACCATACACAACCATTATGGGAAGTCCCCCATACTCTACCATTATGGGAGGTCCACCATATTCTACCATTATTTATTATTCGCTAAACGTCTTCAAACTTTGCTTTTACCCACCTGGGAAATGATCAATGATAAGGAACACAAGAAGACCCACACAAGACTACACAGTGACACGGAACACAAGAAGACTCACACGAGACTACACAGTGATAAGGAACACAAGAAGACTCACACGAGACTACACAGTGACAAGGAACACAAGAGCTCCCACAAAAGACTACACAGTGACACGGAACACAAGAAGACCCACACGAGACTACACAGTGACAAGGAACACAAGAGCTCCCACAAGACTACACAGTGATAAGGAACACAAGAAGACCCACAAAAGACTATACAGTGACACGGAACACAAGAGCTCCCACCGTGAGAGTCGATACTTAAGACGCACGCACGCACGCACTCACACTAAGGTTCAAATTTACTGTTGGTTTTGTTTAAGCAAATTTAGGAACACATGAATATAAGGCGCAGACGGAAGGTATCAGACCCACCGACTGGGAAGGGCGGATCTTCATCCCCATCCCCCCTCCGCCCATCCTCGCCCATCCTGGGAGGTGTGAATGGTACCATCCGTCAGGCGCAGACGCCTTCCATCCTCTTCATCTCGTTCTTCCCAGTCGGTGGGTCGTGATACCTTCCGTCGGCGCCTGACGGATGGTACGGTCCACCACCTCCCAGGATGGGCGAGGATGGGGGGATGGGGGATGGGGGAGATGGGGAGATCTGTCTTTCCCAGTCGGTGGGTCCTGATACCTTCCGTCTGCGCCTGACGGATGGTACCATTCACCACCTCCCAGGATGGGTGAGGATGGGGGAGGGGATGGGGGATGGGGATGGGGGATTCCACGCCTTTCCCAGTCGGTGGGTCGTGATACCTTCCGTCTGCTGCCTGACGGATGGTACCATTCTCCACCTCCCAGTCTGAGCGAAGATGAGGGGATGGAGGAGGGATGGGGGATGGGATTCCACGTCTTCCCAGTCGGTGGGTCCTGATACCTTCCGTCTGCGCTGACGGATGGTACCATTCTCCACCTACCAGGATGGCGAGGATGGGGGTGGGGGATGGGGGGATGGGGGGGGGGGGAAGGGGGATGGGGATTCCACACTTTCCCAGTCGGTGGGTCCTGGATACCTTCCGTCTGCGCCTGACGGATGGTACCATTCTCCACCTCCCGGGATGGGCGAGGATGGGCGGGGGATGGGATTCCATTACCTCCCAGTCGGTGGGTCCTGATTTCCGTCTGCGCCTGACGGATGGTACCATTCACCACCTCCCAGGATGGGTGGAAGATGGGGAGGGATAGGGGGGTGGGGAGGACGTGCCTTTGATTCCACGTTCTTCCCAGTCGGTGGGTCGTGATACTTCCGTCTGCGCCTGGACGGATATACCATTCACCACCTCCCAGGATATGAGGATGGGGAGGGGATGGGGGAGGATGGGGGAGGGGTATTCCACGTAAGTTCTTCACAGTTTCCAGGGTCCTGATACTCTCTGGGTCTGCGCCTTATTGATGGTACCATTCTCCACCTCCCAGGATGGGGTGGAGGATGGGGGATGGGGCAGATGGGGGATTCCACGCCCTTCCCAGTTGGTGGGTCGCATACTTCCTCTGCGCCCGACGGATGGTACCATTCTCCACCCCTCCCAGGATGGGTGAGGATGGGGGGATGGGGGTGATGGGATTCCACACCTTCCCAGTCGGTGGGTCCTGGATACCTTCCGTCTGCGCTCGACGGATGGTACCATTCACCATCTCCCCACGATGGAAGAGGATGGGGGATGGGGGATGGGGATGGGATCTCCACGTTCTTCCCAATGGTGGGTCGTGATACTCTTCCGACTGCGCCTGACGGATGGTACCATTCACCACCTCCCAGGATGGGCGAGGATGCGGGGATGGGGGATGGAGGGGATTCATTGATTCTTCCCCAGTCGGTGGGTCCTGATACCTTCCGTCTGCGCCTGACGGATGGCACTATCTTCACCACCTCCCAGGATGGGCGAGATGGGGGTGGGGGATGGGGGGATGTGGGGGATGGGGGGATGATGGGGATCTACAATTCTTCCCAGTCGGTGGGTCTCTGGATACTCTCTCTGTCTGCGCCGACGGATGGTACCATTCACCATCTCCCAGGATGGGTGAGGATGGGGAGGGGATGGGGGGGATGGGGGATGGGGTGGATTCCACGTTCTTCCCAGTCGGTGGGTCGATACCTTCCGACCGTGCCTGACGGATGGTACTATTCACCACCTCCCAGATGGTCGAGGATGGGGAGGGGGATGGGGGCGGAATGGGGGGTATGGGGGATTCTGACAAAGCCCTTCCCAGTCGGTGGGTCGCGATACCTTCCATCTGCGCCTGATTTGATGGTACTTATCTACCACCTCCCCAGATGGGTGAGGATGGGGAGGGGGACAGGGGGATGGGATTCCACGCCCTTCCTAGTGGGTGGGTCCTGATACCTTCCGTCTGCGCCTGACGGATGGTGGGCTCATCTACCACCTCCCCAGATGGGCGAGGATGGGGAGGGGGATGGGGGGATGTGGGGACGGGGGGATGGATTCTATCGCCCTCCCAGTCGGTGGGTCGTGATTTCCGTCTTGCGCCTGGACGGATGGTACCATTCACCACCTTCCCCAGGATGGGCGAGGATGGGGAGGGGATGGGGGTGGGGGTGGATTCCACGTTTTCCCAGTCGGTGGGTCCTGATACCTCTGGGTTGGCAACCGGTGGATGGTACCATTCTCCACCTCCCAGGATGGGGCGAGGATGGGGAGGGGGGATGGGAGGATGGGGGATGGGGGGGATGGGGGATGGGGATGGGGATTCCACATCTTTCCCAGTCGGTGGGTCTCGATACCTTCCTGTCTGCGCCCGACGGATGGTACATTCACCACCTCCCAGGATGCAGCGAGGATGGGGAGGGGATGGGGGATGGGGAGATTCCACGCCCCTTCCCAGTTTGCGGGTCGCGATACCTCCTGTCTGTGCCTGACGGATGGCAAATATTCACCACTTGGTGATGGTCGAGGAGGGGGGAGGGATGGGGGGATGGGGATGGGATTCCACGCCCCTTTCCCAGTCGGTGGGTCCTGATACCTTCCGTCTGCGCCTGACGGATGGTTCCATCTCACGACCTCCCCCAGGATGGGCGAGGATGGGGGGATGGGGGGATGGGGGATGGGGATTCTACACCTTCCCAGTCGGTGGGTCCTGATACCTTTCCGTCTGCGCCGACGGATGGTACCATTCACCATCTCCCAGGATGGGTGAGGATGGGGAGGGGATGTGGGGGATGGGGGCGATACCCACGCCCTTCCCTGAAATGGTGGGTCGTGATACCTTCCGTCTGCGCCTGGACGGATGGTACCATTCACCACCTCCCCAGGATGGGCGAGGATGGGGTGGGGGATGGGGGATGGAGGATTCCACAAATCCTTTCCCAGTCGGTGGGTCCTGATACCTTCCGTCTGCGCCTGGATGGATGGTACCATTCACCACCTCCCAGGATGGGCGAGGATGGGGGGGGATGGGGGGGATGGGGGATGGGGGATGGGGGGATGGGATTCCACACCTTCCCAGTCGGTGGGTCCTGATACCTTCCGCCTGGTGCCTGACGGATGGTACCATTCACCATCTCCCAGGATGGGTGAGGAGGGGGAGGCCGTGGGGGAGTGTGGGGGATGGGGTGGATTCCACGCCCTTCCCAGTCGGTGGGTCGTGATACCTTCCGACTGCGCCTGACGGATGGTACTATCTACCACCTCCCAGGATGGTCGAGGATGGGGAGGGGGATGGGGGGCGGGAATGGGGGGTATGGGGATTCCACGCTTCCCCAGTCGGTAATGCGATACCTTCCGTCTGCGCCTGACGGATGGTACCATTCACCACCTCCCAGGATGGGTGAGGATGGGGAGGGGATAGGGGATGGGATTCCACGCCCTTCCTAGTCGGTGGGTCCTGATACCTTCCGTCTGCGCCCGACGGATGGTACCATTCACCACCTCCCAGGATGGGCGAGATGGGGAGGGGGGGATGGGGGGATGTGGGGACGGGGGGATGGGATTCCACGCCCTTCCCAGTCGGTGGGTCGTGATACCTTCCGCCCTGCGCCTGACGGATGGTACTATTCACCACCTTCCAGGATGGTCGAGATGGGGGAGGGGATGGGGGACAGTAAAGGGGATTCCACGTTCCCAGTCGGTGGGTCCTGATACCTTCCTGCTGGCAACCGGTGGATGGTACCCATTCTCCACCCCAGGATGGGCGAGGATGTGAGGGATGTAGAGTGATGGGGGGGATGGGGGGATGGGGATGGGGATTCTACTGCCTTCCCAGTCGGTGGGTCCTGATACCTTCCGTTGGCAACTGTGGATGGTACATTCTCCACCTCCCAGGATGAGCGAGGATGGGGAAGGGGTTGGGGGGATGGGGAGGATTCCACGTTTCCCAGTCGGTGGGTCCTGATACCTTCCGTTGGCAACTGGTGGATGGTACCATTCTCCACCTCCCAGGATGAGCGAGTACGGGTGAGGGGGATGATGGGGGAGGGATTCCACGTTCTCCAGTCGGTGGGTCCTGATACCTTCCGTTGGCAACTGGTGGATGGTACTCATTCTCCACCTCCCCAGATGAGCGAGGATGGGGGAACGTTTTTTTTTTTTTTTTTTTTTTTTTTTTTTTTTTTTTTTTTTTTTCCCGAGATGACAGCTCCCAACATCACCACCCAGTTAAGGGCAGTGCAGGGATCAATGTCATCTTCGGGATGTCATTGTCGGGATGTCATAGTCGGGATGTCACAGTTCAGGTCGAGATGACAGCTCCCAACATCACCACCCAGTTAAGGGCAGTGCAGGGATCAATGTCATCTTCGGGATGTCATTTGTCGGGATCATAGTCGGGATGTCACGGTTCAGGTCGAGATGACAGCTCCCAACATCACCACCCAGTTAAGGGCAGTGCAGGGATCAATGTCATCTTCGGGATGTCATTGTCGGGATGTCATAATCGGTATGTCACAGTTCAGGTCGAGATGACAGCTCCCAACATCACCACCCAGTTAAGGGCAGTGCAGGGATCAATGTCATCTTCGGGATGTCATAGTCGGGATGTCACAGTTAAGGTCGAGATGACAGCTCCCAACATCACTACCCAGTTAAGGGCAGTGCAGGGATCAATGTCATTGACGGGATGTCATAGTAGGGATGTCACAGTTAAGGTCGAGATGACAGCTCCCAACATCACTACCCAGTTAAGGGCAGTGCAGGGATCAATGCCATACTCGTGAGTGTCTTGTGTCTAAGTCACCCACCCGAGTGATCAGTTCAAGTGAGCAACTGGCTGGGCCCAGCCTCGACCTGGTCCCGGCGGCGCTAGACGGTGGTACGTAGTTCGTCATGCCACCGCCAGGGGGTCTACTATCGGCCTTTTCGAAGGCCTATTTATGTTACATATGGTGTTTTTTCTTTTTTCTTTAATAATTCATATGTTTATGCAGTTTTTCTCAGGATATGTTTGAATTTATACTCAAATAGCAGAGCTAGAGTTGTTGTTTACAAGTTACAACTGTTGTGTGTGCGTGTGAAAGATTTAGGAGTAATGATAAGTAGGGAAGAGGGGTAACAAAGTACCTCACTTGGAATAAGCAGTTCAGTTCTGGTCACCGTACTACAGAATGGATACAGAATCCCTAGAATTAATTCAGAGGAAAATGACAACACTAATAATCCAGGGTATTACGAACCTTGAATACAGAGACAGATTAAAGCACATAAATTTGTACTCCCTGGAGAGACGTAGAGTGAGGGGCGATATGATCGAGGTGTATAAATGGAAGTCAGGAAACTCGTACAAATGGTTTTAAATAAGACAAATAGCGCTGCAGTGTGTGTGTGTGTGTGTGTGTGTGTTGCCGCTGATATATTACAAAGACATAAGTTGATAAATAAGTTGTATATACACTAATAAGGAAGCAATCGTCGTACAAATGATAATGTAAATAAAAAGGAACAGGAACACTTTGGTAAAAGAAGAAATACTTGGAACATTTTTCTGGTTGTTCCGCCTCAATTCCAACTCGCATCTGCTCTGACTATATTACACTATTTGTTTGTTGTGTCTCGTGCATAAGGAAAGCTGCTTTTATTGCGCCTTTCAGTTGGAAAATCAGCGCCTTTGTATTTCTTACATCATCTATGTTATGTAATACAGATTCACGTATAAACATATTATTGTTATGTATGTAAAATATATTTTTGTGTTGGCATAATTTTCATCTGAATTATGAGAGAGACAGACAGAGACCGAGAGATACACACAGACAGACAGAGGCCAACAGACAGACGGACAGAGATAGTCAGACAGACACAGAGACATTCATACAAGAGAAAACACAGACAGGCATAGAGCGACAGATACACAGAGATAGACAGACAGACAGTGATAGGCAGACGGACAGACAGGCAATCAGAGTGAGAAAGGCAATCGGGCAGAGACAGCTAGAGAGACAGAGACCGATATTGTAAGAAAGACAAACACACAGAAACCGACAGACAGACAGACAGAGTGTTTCTGCCCGTCTGTCTGACTGTCTCTGTCTGTCTGTCTCATTCGTCTGTGTTAGTCTCCGTCTCCGTCTCTCTGTTTCTGTCTGTCCCTCTCTTTCTGTCTGTCTGTCTGTTTGCTGTCTGTGTGTGTCTCTGTCTATCTTTCTTTGTTTCTCTGTGTCTGTCTCCGTCTGTCTCTGTTTGTCTATCTGTCAGTCTCTTTATGTCTGTCTGTCAGTCTCTGTGTGTCTGTCTGTCAGTCTCTGTATGTCTGTCTGAGTGTCTGTCTCTGTCTGTCTATTTCTGTCTCGGTATGTCTATGTCTTTCTCTCATTCGTTATCTGTCTGTCTGACAGTCTCATTTTGTCTATATCTGTTTGTCTAACTGTCTTTGTCCGTCTGTCATTTGGTCTGACTGTCTCTGTCTATCTGTCTATGTCTGTTCTATCTTTATCACTTTGACTATATGTCTGTCTGTCTGTATGTCTTTCTCACCCTGTCTGTCTGTCTGTCATTCTTTCTCGCTCTGTTTGTCTTTCTCACTCTGTCTGTCTTCTTCACTCTGTCATTCTCACTTTGTCTGTCTCTGTCTGACTGTGTGTCTGCGTCTTTCTCTGCCTGTCATATCTTTCTCACAATGTAGGTCCCTGCCTGACTGTCTATCTGTATGTCTGCCTCTGCCTGTCTACCTTTCGCATTCTGTCTGTCTGTCTGACTATTTCTGTCCGTCTGTCTGTTGGTCTCTGTCTGTGTGTGAGTGTCTCTGCCTGTGTGTCTCTCAGTCTATTTATCTTTGTGTCTCAATATCTGTCTGTTTGTCTGTTTCAGTTTATGTCTGTCTGGCAGACAGAGACAGACAGACAAAGACAAATACAGATAGAGATTGAGACAAACAGACAGAGACAGACAGACAGAAACAGACACAGACACACAGACAGAGATTGAGATACAAAGACAGACAGAGACTGAGACACACACAGACAGAGACCAACAGACAGACACAGACCAACAGACAGACAGAGAGATTCCTACAAGTTGTTATTATTTCTCCTTTTACCAAAGTGTTCCTGTTGCTTAACAACTCAATCAGATACGTTATGGTTACGTGGTGAGTCAAGGGACAGTTGTCTGTTTCAGTTTGGGTGACAGCGGTCGGGCCTGACGAGAGCGCTGGACCTTTTTATTTACGGCGATTCCTTCTTTATCTTGAGTTAGTAGCCAAGATTGGCTGCAAAAGGGCCACACACAGCGTCAATACAATTGTAACTCTGCTATTTGAGTATAAATTCATACAAATCCTGAGAAAAACTACGTAAATATATGAATTATTAACGAAAAACAACAAAACCAACAAATGTAACATAAAAGAACCTTCAGAAAATCCGACAGTAGACCCCTGGCGGTGGCCTGACGAACTACGCCTAGCACCGCCGGGAGCAGTTCGAGGCTGGGCCCAGCCTGTTGCTCACAACTGATCACTCGGGTATGGAAGTGCTTTATGGTAGTGTGCTGTGGTGTAGGGTAGTGTAGTGTGCTGTGGTGTAGGGTAGTGTAGAGTGCTGTGGTGTAGGGTAGTGCAGTGTGCTGTGGTGTAGGGTAGTGTAGAGTGCTGTGGTGTAGGCGAGTGTAGTGTGCTGTGGTGTAGGGTAGTGTAGTGTGCTGTGGTGTAGGCGAGTGTAGGGTAGGGTACTGTAGTGTAGTGTGCTGTGGTGTCAGTTTGTAGTGTAGTATGATGGTGTGGGTAGGGTAGCGTAGTGTGGTGTAGGGGTAGTGTACTGTGCTGTGGTGTCGGTAGTGAGAAAGGGCAGACAGACAGACAGACAAAAGAGAAAGAGACTGACAGACAAGAATAAGGAACAAAGAACAAACAGACTGGCAGACGACAAACAGAGACAGTCAGAGAGACAGAAAGAAGACAGACATAGACAATTAGATTGACAGATAGAGACAGACAAGAAAGATAGAGAGAGACAGACACAGACAAGCAAGCAGAGACAGATGAAATGCAGGGACGGGTGGTTGATAGGAGAAAGGATATAGACAGACAGACACAGGTATATATATATAGCGATTGACAGAAGAAAAATCAGGGGACCTGGGGTGAAAAAGGACCCACAAAATAAATAACATACATCTAGATCAAAGGTTTTCAAAGCATTTTTAACCTTGGGCCACTGACAAATAAATTTATGTAACATATTATTCGTTTTGAACTGACCATCACTAAGGTTTATTGATTTTAATTCCTTAATTAAACTAGCTTCAACCAGAGGGAGGGGGGATAAGGGAGGGAGGGGGGATAAGGGACGGAGGGGGGATAAGGGACGGAGGGATGAGGGAGGGAGGGAGATGAGGGAGGGGATGGGGGAGGGAGGGGGGTGAGGGAGGGGAGGGGGGATGAGGGAGGGAGAAGGGATGAGGGAGGGGAGGGTGGATGAGGGAGGGAGAGGGGGGAGGAAGGGGAGGGATGAGGGGGGTAAAGGCGAGTGAGGGAACTAAGGGGGTGAGGGTGAAAGACATTGTTATGGCAATTGTTGTGTATACCGAGGAGCTGTACTGTGTGTGTGTGTGTTCTAACTAACGACCCTCCCTCACTACCAACACACACCACAACATCCTCCCGTTAGTTAAATTTTCCCTTTTGGTTGATTCTTACTTTAAATAAATATAAATATTCTAATTTTCGCCATTTTCCATATTTTCGAGGTGGAAGGGGTGGGAGGGGGGGGGATGTCACCGATGGCACCTTTAAAGTGCTATGCCCATAAAGATGTTAAGAGCAACTTTTATACCCCATTTGATATCCCAGACGATCTTATAAACATCGTCCTTTAAGACCAGCTACCTCGCTCACTCGTATTTGCCTGGCCTAGAGGGGAGGGGAATAGAATCTCCAGAGGTGAAAATTCCCCCGTATCGTAAAGTGTGAATCATCCTTATAGTCGATCGTGGGTTAGCATTGTCATGTCGAGGGAGAGCTTGAAGGCATCTCTCTCTCTCTCTCTCTCTCTCTCTCTCTCTCTCTCTCGGTGCCTCACATTCCACTATTCTCCCGTTTGTGAATATTTTCTTGTGATTTACC
Organism: Homarus americanus; assembly: GCF_018991925.1. NCBI lineage: Eukaryota > Metazoa > Arthropoda > Malacostraca > Decapoda > Nephropidae > Homarus > Homarus americanus. Next base: position 8,515 of record NW_024722915.1, on the reverse strand, counting down.
TTGTTAAAACAGATATTACCGTCCCTTTACCGCACTAATGTTTACGGTCGTGGGGAATGATCTATATCAGTGGTTCTCAACCTTGTTTGCCCCATGCACCCCTTTCACCATATGTCAGAATGTCATTCCCCCCTCCTTTCCAAGATTGTCTGCCTCAAAAAGAGCATTCCAAATAATATGCATATAATACTGAAAATCCTTTATTTTTTCTATATTAGTACATATACATTTACAATTTTACATGGATTATTTTTATAGTGGAGTTTTACAAATTAAATGCCAATTGAAAATGTTGATGGATTTATAAAACTTGAATAAAAGAAAATAGTTTTTTATATTTATAATGAATTACTTAACAGACCAAACTGAAGCATAATGCAATAAACAAAAAGTTCAATAGAATACCAGGATATTGTAAATTTGTAATTAATTTTATTCAGATGAAGATTACAGTCAATGAGAAACCTGTGATTGTTTTTTCTTCGCCAATTCTGGGATACGCGGAGGAGTGCTTGAAAGGGCACAACGCAGGTCATTTTCTACCTCTAATCTACTACGTTGCTTCGTTTTAATTTGCAACAGAGTTGAAAAGCCTGACTCACAAAGATATGTCGACACAAACGGAAGCAATGCACGGATAGCTCTTTCTGCCACTTTTGGGTAGGAATCGCACATCAAGGGCCAAAATTCTGTGATTGATTTCTCATCGAACATATCTCTTGCTCCCGAATCAGTTTCCCCCCCCCCCCTGAAAACCTGAATTCCCCCCCCTGGGGGGAATTCCCCCCTGGTTGAGAACCCCTGATCTATATGACTATTTGTTCATGATGATAGTTTGGATTTGTGTTTGCGTCGTGTTTGTGTTCTTCAGTGTTTGTGGGTGTTTATGTTTGTGTTTCTTTACTGTTTTTGTGTTTATGTTTGTGTTTTGTGTTTGTTTGGTGTTTATATTTGTTTAATGTTTGTGTGTGTTTATGTTTGTGTGTTTTTTGTGTTTGTGTGAGTTTAGTGTTCGTTTTGCGTGTGTGTGTGTGTGTGTGTGTGTGTGTAAAGAGGGCGTATATACTGTGTTTCTCTGGGTTCAAACAGTCTCTGCCATACCAACTCTGAGCACCAGGACTTCAAACATGTACAGAAATTCAGGCGAGATACACATGGCTCCCCAACACACCTGAAATTTTATACCAAAGACACGCACACACAGTATAACGCTTTGTATACACACACATACACACGTACGTCCCCCCAAAACAGTATGGGGTCAAGTTCGAATCATACCCCCACCGCACCCCATCCCACCCCACCCCACCCCACCGCACCCCATCCCACCCCACTCCACCCCACCCCACCCCACCCCACCCCACCCCACACCCTTGATATGATCCCTTTAAACACACGAAACTTGGGAGAACATTTTGGCCCAGATCATAATGACACCTAAAGCGTATTGGCACTGTTATGCCTCTAAGAAAAACCGGTTTTCTGAGGGGGTCTGACCCGCTTTCGGATATCGGGTAAGGATAAAAAAGAGGGGAGTGGCCTCATAGACGAGGGGAAATGGCCCAGTAAATACGGAGTTTTACAATCTCTTTGAGGGGAGTATTTCTGAACTCAATAGACATACTTCACATTTTCAATGCCTGGGGTGTGGGTGTGTTGAATTGGAAAGGGAGAAAGGAGGGGGGGAGAAATAGGGATGGGAGATGGGTAAATGGAGAGAAACGGGGAGTGGGGAGAAGAGGGAGGGGAGAGGAGGAAAGGAGAGAGGCGGAGAGAGGAATAAGAGGAGAAGGAGAGGAGAATGAAAGAGAGAGGAGAAGGTTATAAGAGGGGAAGGAGAGGAGAATCAGAGGTAAAAGAGAGGGGAATAATAAGGGAGTAGAGAAGGATAAGAAGGAGAGGAAAGGGGGATAGAAAATGAGGAGGCAGGAAAAGACCAAAAAAAAAAGAACGTGGAAAAGGAATACAAAACGGAGGACGTAAGGGAGGAAAGAGGGAGGGGATAAGAGAGGAGGAGAAGATAGAAAAGGAAATGAGAATAGAAAGGAATAGTTGGAGGGGACGAGAGGGAGAGAAAAGTGACGAGAGGAAAGGAGAAGGATAATGGAAGATGAGGAATGAGATGATATGAAAGTAAAAGAAATGACAGAATGGGGGAAGAGGGGTAGTGGAAGAGGATAAAGGAGAGAGAGAGAGAGAGAGAGAGAGAGAGAGAGAGAATAATGGAAGGGAAGGAGGGTGAATGATAAGTCATATGAAGGTGTTTAATGTTGTCATGGTGAGGATGTTTTTTTTTACCCCTCTAGAGGCACCATAGATGTCTTCTGTACACACACACACACACACACACACACATGAATCGGCTGGATTGTACAATTAACCAGGCCGTTCACATATATTTATTATTTGGGTTTAAGTAACGAAACCCAAACTGTAGTTCCTTGTTTTATTATAAAAGGATTGTATCTATAAGTCCTGAGTGTAGATCCATCGTAAGCTTCACTGTAGATGAGTGAATGAGAAAGGGCCGGCGTTTATGTATTATAAACGTTAGGTCACGACCTTACGATAAAACTTGCTGTGAGCGACTACTCGAGTAAGGGCCTCGCTGTGAGGGCTTACAGATATGCTGACGACGGGCCTCTACCCTCTCGGGAGAGTTGCCCTCTCACATGTACAACTCATGTCTTACTCATAGACAGTGGAAAGTTACAGAGTGGTGAATCTGAATATAATATCAGATGTATTGACCCATTTATATAATATGTTCTGTTGATGAGACAAGGGCCCATTACACACACAAATAAGAAAAACTAGAATAAATGAAATTGTACCAAAATCGTAAGTGAATTAATTATCAATTAACAGGTAATGGGAAGGTGTGTAGGAGGTGTAGAGTGTGTAGAGGTGTGTAGTGAGTGTAGAGGTGTGTAGGGGGTGTAGAGGGAGGTGGAGGTGTGTAGGAAGAGGTAGAGGTGTGTAGGACGTGTAGAGGTGTGTAGGGTGTGGAGAGGTAGATGTGTGATTGAGGGGGTAGAGGTGTGTAGAGGGAGGTGTCGGGATGGCAGGAGACGAGTGTTTTGTCTTCTCGCCACCAGGAGGCCTGGTATACTACGAGCCTAAAACCATTTCCCTCGTAATTCTTTTCCACCGCTGTGTGCTCTCTTCTTATTTCCCAAATCAAAAAAAATTTCCCAGAGAGATTAATAATACGAATTAATCCACACTGGTTAAATTTGACATGTTGCAGAAATAAGACAAATTCAGGAGTGTTGAAATATTGGTAGGTGTGGAAGTGAGGGATAATGATGTTAGCACGTGCCCCACCCATTATGCTGCAGGCGCTCCCTCCCCCCACGTAGAAATGGGACGCCGATGAGGAGGAGGAGGGGGACCACGATCTAATAATCTAGTTTCTGTGGTTCTTAACCTGGGGGCGCGCCCCCCAGGGGGGCGTCAGTAATTTACAGGAGGGGCGCAAGCCCTAGGGAAAAAGTAGGAATTTCTCTAATTATAATTATAGTTTTTATTCTCTAAACAAGAGCGTGGGCTAATATTGAGAAGTTTATGAAAAATGCAAAAGTATCTCAGCTACTGATGTATGCTCGTTTCGTGTCAGGCAACAATGTAAAAGAGGAAATGCTGTTCTGTCACCCCATGGAAAGTTGTACAATAACAGCAGCTATTTTTCATGATGTATCAAACTTCTTTCGGGAAAACCAACTTTCGTGGGACTCGCTGGTAGGGGTGTTTTAGGTACACACTGCATACTTCATCGTGAATCCTTAGTATCCAGAACTTTACCTGCTTCAGTGAGGGATGTCCTGAACGTGGCTATCAAGGTAGTCAACTTTATCAAAGCTGGAGCCTTAAACAGTCGTCTCTTCAAACTGCTGTGTAAGGATATGGAATCTGAACATGAAACCTTGCTTTTTCACACGAACGTACGATGGCTATCAAAGGGGAACATGCTTGGACGGCTTTATGAACTACGAGAAGAAGTAGCAATATTTCTTGATTCGAAGCAGAAGGCAGATCTCCATGACAAGTTCCAGTCTGAAGGCTTTCAGCTATCTCTAGCTTACCTGGTGGACATCTTCGAAGCATTGAATGCTCTCAACCTTAAACAACAAGGGAAAAACATCAACATCATCATGCACCACGACACCATTCGAACCTTCATGGCCAAACTCGACCTCTGGAAGTGTCGAATTCAGCAGGGAAATACAGCCAGTTTTAGTAACTTGGATTCTGGTCTCATTCATGCTAACCTTTATTCTGAGTTAAATAAACAAATAATCACTCATCTAACTGACTTGAAAACAGAATTCATCAGATACTTCCCAGAGATAGATGAGAAGCGTGAAGCCTGGAAATTCATCAGGAACCCATTTCAATGTGAAGTAGCTGATATTTCGGATGAAGTGCAAAAGGAGTTTCTTGAGTTGAAGTTCAACTTCACAGCTAAGGAAGACTTCAAAGAACTGGATCTTGAGACGTTCTGGGTCAAGTACCTTCCTGTTTACCCTCTGATCTCACATCAGGCTCTTCGGATTCTAACTATGCTCGGATCCACGTATCTTTGTGAAGCTGCATTTTCCACGCTCGTTGTTGTCAAGACCAAGTACAGAAACAGGCTGAATGTTGAAGGGGATTTACGTTGTGCACTCTCTGGCATTCAACCACGCATTCAAGATCTAGTAGCTAAGAAGCAGTGTCACGTATCTCACTAATTTATACTCAATTAAAAGACTAAAAACAGAATATTTTTCATTTTTCTTTAAAATCTGGGAAGGAATTTTATTCATAGATGCAAGGGGGGCGTGGAGGTAAGGACCAATTCCTAGAGGGGGCGTGGTAGTAAAAAGGTTAAGAACCACTGTCAGATTCTAGTGGTTTATACCGCCACCTTCACAATCATCATCCTGGCGACGTTTTCCTACGATTCTCGAATTCTGTTGAGTGTTGTTCTACAGTACACAGTACCAAGCGGCGTGAAATTACACTTTTGTAAAAAAAAAACAAAAAAACACCAACCCAACACACCATCCACGACAAGTGCCCTACGTCCTCTCAGAGACGGTGAGGTCAAGGGTGAGTCCAGGGGGTGTAACACAGACCTCTGTGTCCTAAGAACACGAAACCGCTGGAACAGCCTTGAACTCACGGCCTCCGAGACAACAGAGGATACCAGTCGTGTCTGACCACCAGGTGGTGACATTGTAATAAAAATTGGACCTTGTATATATATTACATATTCCGTACACATGTTTATCAGCGGCCCTTGTGGAGGTATAACATTTCCTCAGTGTTTCTTGTATTATCTTACAGGTATTTTGCTCCACGTGTGTGTACTGGCAGTGGAGGAATAAACCATTACAAGGTCTGGATTATATACGTGAGGCTGAACTTAGAGCGGAGGAGATGTTCCCGATACAACCAACCAACATCACTGTACAGTCAGTAGTTCATGTGATAGAGAGCATTGCCTGAGGTTATAATAATTTCTATATCATGTATAACTTTTCCCCAGAGTAGTATTTTAAGTTCAAGTTAAGAGGTGCGCATATTGGTGTACCATTATTTGATTGTGTTTGTAGTGTTGGAGGGAATATAAGTGTAAATTTTACAGTGTGTCTCATTCATCCCAGTCACAGACGCTATCCTTCCACGGGTCACGGACAATTCATTTTGTTTAGTAAAGTTAAGTGCTCTTGTGCTGGTTCGGGATTTCTCACTAAGGGGCGCTTCCACTGCAATTACCATCTAATAATCTTTAATAAACCCCAAGTCAAGTGAGAAATTAAAGTCCAGTAATTCCGACCGGTTACAAATGGTAGCAGAGCGTAGTTATTTTTATTTCGTGACTGATAGTTCTGTGGTTGGGATAATGGGCGGAATCATGGAGTGGATGGAAACTGTAGAGTGTGTGACCCCAGCTCTACTCATGCTCCCAATAACTTGCTTAGACATAAGCCATTAACTCTTCAGGCTTCTACACCCTTGACTCTTCAGGCTTCTACGCCCTTAACTCATGAGACTTAAAGTCAAGCATGAACTTAGCATGCTTCCCTGTTGCGCGCTGTAAACGCCTCTGCGCTTTACCTTACACAAGGATGTAGGGGTGTGCCCAATAAATAAAACAAAATAAAAAATAAATCATCTACTACAGTTACCTGGCAGCTGTCTCTTGAAAAATTCCACAAAAGAAAAGAAAATGTTGTGTAAGACGCGAGGAGGGTGAAGACTCTCATGGTGTGGGAGGAAGAGCCTCAGTATTAGCCGCTCTTACCTCTCGATGATCACCTGGGGAGAATTTATCAGCTCCTTCTTGTTGATTATTTTCATCACGACACACACGCACACACAGTACGTGTGCACAAATGTGGACAAAAAGAATTCGACAGGGAGTAAATGCAAGCTCGGCTGCCTCATAAATAAAGAAAATCGCAGACTTTTAATCGTCAACTCCCCCCTCCCCCTCCCTCCCTCTCCCCCCTTCCTGCCTGACTGCTGAATTCCTTTTGTCCACAACTGTGCATATTGTACGTAAGCGTTTTCATGTGCACGATTGTTAATGTTTTTATCTTAATGTTTATTTCTTGTATAAATATGTATAAATGTGTAATAATGTATATTCAAACATTTTACACAACCAGCTACTCTGAATTTACAAGGAGAAAGAGAAGCTGTAAATCCTCCCCTGACACTTAGCATATTAATGAGACGCAGCAGGAGTGACGGTGGCCCACACACCACCACCTACAATTACTCCAAGTCTGTGTGGAAAGTTACAAAGAGAATGTTTCATTAACTATCTAATTCTTTCTTCATATATCCTGTAGCGTGAGAATATTATATCATTAACAAGGCGTTTATGGTCTATTTTCACTTGGTTTTAAAGGTACATTTGTGTGTGTGTGTGTGTGTGTGTGTGTGTGTATCAAAAGAAAATAAAAAAGCGAGGAAATAAAAACTCACATAATAACGGAGAGCTATTCGACCCCTTTCCCAGTCCTCATCAACTCTATATAAGTATAATCTCTCTCTCTCTCTCTCTCTCTCTCTCTCTCTCTCTCTGTCTGTCTGTCTGTCTGTCTGTCTGTCTGTCTGTCTCTCCCTTTCTCTCTCTAAAAGTGAGTTATTGATAATAATACCCTCGAAGGCAGCTAGTAGAACGCCAAAATGACCACCATACGGCGCTGGTGCAGGGATACCAAATGCCATTATTGTGTCAGTCGAGTCTATTACATAGTGTCTGGCACTCTCCGCCCTCTAACTTATGTCAAATTATATGATTTACAGTAATGCTCACACTGTAAAGGCAATTAATTCCTTCATGAAACACTCAAGAGCAAATGTGGAACATGTTATTGTACAAAAGGAAGGCTATAGGTAGGAGAATAAATCGTGGTGAAGTTTACCTCCGAGATTATTATGAGGTATTGGCCGGTAAGGTTAAGACCGAGATAAGAAAAGCAAAGAAGAATAATGAAATGAAGATAGCAAAGGAGGTGAAGTCAAACCCCAAGGGATTCTTTCAAATGTATCAAACTAAAACACGAGAAAATATTGGACCAATACAGTCAGATACCGGCGAGCTAACTGATAACAAAGGAGAAATGAGCAATAACTTGAATAGATAGTTTCAACAGTTTTCACAACCGAAAATTTAAACACGATACCCGAGGCACCGACTATATACAGAAATGGTGAAGCAAATAGATTAAGCGAGATAGTAGTGACTAGGAACGAAGTTAGTAAGCAAATAGACAAGCTAAAGCCTAATAAGTCACCAGGTCCCAAGGAGATATTTGCCAGAGTATTAAAGGAATTTAGGTTAGAGCTTGGTATGCCCTTAGCAAACTTGTTTAACATATCATTAAAAATGGGTGTAGTACCAGAATCCTCTAACTACCGTCCAATTAGTTTAACATCATTTGTAGCAAATTACTGGAAGCAATAATTCAAACTCTATTCGAAATCAAATGGAGAAGCAAAAGTTGATCAATGACTCCCAACATGGCTTCAAAAGCGGGCGTTCAAATCTGACTAATCTATTAACATTATTCTTAGCTGTTTTCAAATCAGTGGCGGGGGACACGATTATGATGTGGTATATCTCGACTTTAGCAAAGCCTTCGACAGAGTCCCCCAAGAAAGACTAATACAAAAAGTGGAGGCTCATGGCATTGGAGGAGATATTCTAAAATGGATTAGAGCGTGGTTACAGGACAGGAAACAGCGAGTAAGCATTAACGGCACTAAATCCGATTGGAGTAACGTCAGTAATGTAGTACCCCAAGGCTCAGTACTTGGACCATTATTATTTATGATATACATAAACGACAGAGATATAGGCGTAGACAGCAACATTTGCTGATGACACTAAAATATGGCGTGTAATTAAATCTGACGGACTCTGCAAAACTACAAGAAGATTTAAATTTTTTTTTAGAATGGTCTGAAAAATGGCAGATGAAATTTAATGTGGACAAATGTAGAGTACTAAGTC
>NW_024722914.1:103494-245282 GCF_018991925.1 Homarus americanus | reverse complement strand
CTTACACCGAGAACACCGGCACAGGCAACAACATCGCCGAGATACTCAGCACAGTGGACAATAAACCAGCTTTGGTGGTCTTCCTCAACCTGGAGAAGGCCTTCGAACTAGCAAATTCACTGGCCATTATAACGACACTCGCTGAAAAGGGCGTCAAAGGAAGGATGCTGGGGTGGATCCAGAACTACCTCACACAGGCAGAAGCAAGAGTACGTTTTCAGGGAGCAACCTCAAGCTACAGGGTCCATGAAAACGGAACCCCACAAGGACGCATCCTTGGTCAAAGGAAGGCTATAGGTAGGAGGATAAATCACGGCGAAATTTAATTCCGAGATTATTATAAGGTATTGGCCGGTAGGGTTAAGACTGAGATAAGAAAACCAAAGAGGAATAATGAGCTGAGGATAGCAAGGGAGGCGAAGGCAAACCCCAAGGGATTCTATCAAATGTATCAAACTAAAACACGAGAAAAGATTGGTCCAATACAGTCAGATACCGGCGATCTAACTGATAACGACGGAGAAATGAGCAATACTGTAATCTGAATAAATATTTTTCAACAGTTTTCACCACCGAAAATTTAAACATGATACCCGAAGCACCGACTCTATTCAGAGATAGTGAAGAAAACAAATTAAGCGAGATAGTAGTGACTAGTAACAATGTTAGTAAGCAAATAGACAAACTAAAGCCTAATAAGTCACCTGGTCTCGATGAGATATTTGCCAGAGTATTAAAGGAATGTAAGGAAGCAATAATTTCAAACTCTATTCGAAATAACCTGGAGAAGCACAAGTTGATCAATGATTCCAAGCATGGCTTCACAAGCGTGTGTTCATGTCTAACTAATCTATTAACATTCTTTTCATCAGTTTTCGAATCGGTGGACGAGGGGCACAATTATGATGTGGTATATCACGACTTTAGCAAAGCCTTCGACAGAGTCCCCCACAAAAGACTAATAAGAAAGCTAGAGGCTCATGGCATTAAAGGTAATATTCTAAAATGGATTAGGGCGTGGTTACAGGACAGGAAACAGCGAGTGAGCATTAACGGCACTAAATTCCATTGGAGCAACGTCACTAGTGGAGTTCCCCAAGGCTCAGTACTTGGACCATTATTATTTATTATATACATAAACGACATAGATATCGGCATAGACAGCAACATAAGTAAATTTGCTGATGACACTAAAATAGAACGTGTAATTAAATCTGACGAGGACTCAGCAAAACTACAGGAAGATCTAAACAAATTTTTCAAATGGTCTGAAAAATGGCAGATGAAATTCAAAGTGGACAAATGTAAAGTACTCAGTATAGGAGATGTAAACAGGGAAACCAGATACTAGATGAACAACGATGTCATTGAGAAATCCGACTGCGAGAGAGATTTAGGAGTAATGATAAGTAGGAATCTTAAGCCAAGTAAACAATGTGTTTTTGCTCGAAACAAGGCTAATAAAGTAATTGGGTTCATACAAAGGAGTGTTAGTTACAAGACTAGCGAGGTCATCTTAAGACTATATATAGCGCTTGTGAGACCTCACTTGGATTACGCAGTTCAATTCTGGTCACCGTATTACAGAATGGATATAGAATCCTTGGAAAGCATTCAGAGGAGAATGACAAGACTAATCCCGGGCATTAGGAACCTTGCGTGTAGAGACAGGTTACAGCATCTTAATTTGCACTCCCTCGAGAGACGTAGAGCGAGGGGCGACATGATAGAGGTGAATAAGTGGAAGTCAGAGCTAAACAAAGGGGACATTACAAAGGTACTCAAACTACCAACCAGGAGCGAACTCGTAACAATGGTTTTAAATTAGACAAATTTAGATTTAGGCGCGAAATAGATAATCATCGGTTTGGAAACAGAGTAGTGGATGAATGGAACAAGTTACCAAATATTATCATAAACTCGAATACGCTGGATAGCTTCAAACATAGGTTGGATGCTTATATGAGCAACAGAGGTTGGGTGTAAATGAGACTGCCCAGTATGGGCCAATAGGCCCGCTGCAGTTTCCTCCATTCTTATGTTCTTATGTTATGTACTGATGAAAAATCTAGCCAGACTTCCTTTCAGACAAACAGCCAAGCTCCTCTGCTATGTAGACGACTTACAGCTCATAGTAAGAGGAGCAAACATACTATTCAACATGCAACATGCACTCCAACTTATAGAAGAAGAGTGCAACAGACTTGGAATCAAGATAAATCCAGCCAAGTCGAAAGCGATGGCCATCTGCACAGACACACCAGACATGATGCTCTCCATACAAAACATGTCGGTAGTCTGGACCAACACCCACCAGTGTCTTGGAATCTGGTTCGACCAGAAACTCACTTTCAAGCCACAACTCGAGTATCTCAGGCACAGGACGAAGAGCAGACACAACATAATGAGGTCGCTCACCAGCACAACCGCAGGAGCGAACATACACGTGCTCAAACCCTACTACACGGCCGCCCTCAGATCGCTGGTAGATTACAGTGCTCCAGCACTCATTGGACTGAGAGAAGACCAGATAGCTAAGCTAGAAGTTATACAAAATAATGCTCTCAGGACCATGCTCGGAGCACCCATGTGGACCAGAATTTGAAATGTGCAAATGGAAACTGAACTACTACCCCTGGCAGTACGAGTCAAGCAGGTGACAGCCGGACTCCTCGCCAAAATCTGTACATCAGATAAGCCCACAGCTGCCAAAACGCGAATCAGTTCCTCCCTCCACCTCGACCACAGAGCGCGAGGGGCCACCTGGTCGCATGAGGCAAGCGAGGTCATCGGGCACCTGCACGCAGAAACACTCGTCAAGAACAACCAAGACATACGAGACAGTGATTATGTAGTTCCACCACCCTGGAGCCCTCCACCAGCCACATTCAAAATCACCAAACTAGGTGATAGCAAAGCCAACCTCCAGAAGGAGGACCTCAAAAGAATAACTCAGGAAGCCATAGCCACCGAGACATCGGCTGATGCAACATCATACTTCACAGACGGCTCGGTGGACCCAAAACATCATAGATCCAGAGCGGCCTTCTACACCCAAGGTCAGACTCTCCTATGGAGACTTTCTAATGACTGCTCCACCCTACAAACAGAGTTGGTAGCAATCTCAAAGGCCCTACAACACGCTGCAACACAACACAACAAGTCCATCATAATTCACACGGACTCGAAAACGGCCATGCAGGCGCTGCAACACAGTCAACCAAGAGACAACGTCCACATCATAACCTCGATCCTCGCACAGCTACAGGACTTCCAAAGACAAAATCGCCCAGTCGTCATACACTGGATTCCCAGTCATGTAGGGATCGGGGGAAATGACATGGTAGACGGAGCAGCCAAAGCAGCCACACGTTCTATAAGCGTACACATTCAAGTTCCAGGAAGCGTGCAACAGATCAAGACCCACCTCAGAAAGACTACCAAGCTCCACATCCAAAAGAGCTTCCTTGACGCATTCAAAGCTGGTTCCCAATCAGCCAAATGGTACCTGGTGCCTACAAAAGGGGAACCACCATTCGCGGACAAGAAAACACCAAGACAAACCCAAGTTAGCCTTCATCGACTACGACTAGGGTACAAGTGCACCTGGCAGACGATCGGAAATGTCGTCAGGGAATGCACCTACTGTCAGGAGCCAGCGGTCAACCCACTGGAACACTATCTCCTCGACTGTGAAGTCACACAAGGTCTCCGAAAAAGAATTCGAAACTTCCAAGAACACACAACACCAGCGGCCACTCTAACCCAAAAGGCCCAAACAAACCACATTCACCACCTTCTCCGGGTTATCACACAATACCCACCACCCAGATAGCTTAGGAAATATCCTCCCCCAGAAAGTGCGGACCCAAGTTCGGGGGGCGCGCCACTCCGAAACTGACCACGTCCAAGAGTGGGAATTGGTGGTAAGTGTTCACTGATCGAGGGTCCGCTCACACTTGCAAACCTGCAGTATCCTTCCATATCTGCAGATAGGACAACTTCCATCTCCAATCCCAAATCCAGTCTGGCTACTCCAGGAGCTCCAGATGGAACCACCAAACGGGCCACCTACAGGCAAAGGCCCGTGTCGGACTATGGTCCGACAATCTCAACAACAACACAACAACCATGAAGGTCAAACAACACCAAGCTCTTAAGCAGAGAAGACCCCTTCTAAAGAAGCTCCTCCACAGCAACTCCTCTACTACGCAGCAACTTCCCAGCACCTGACAGCTCTGTACATATAATATATATTTATATAAAACGCCATTGTGAGTTTCCTTTCTCACCTCCATCCTTAGTGCGAGACCTCCTTCATGTACATATGTATGTGAACCTAACAGAGAAATTAGACAAACACAAAGAGAAAATAGACAACTGACCACATACACTACGCTACAATTGGTGACCCACGGAGTGACGCACTCACACAAGGATGGATGAGAAATGGATCTCTCTTCCAGTCTTCAACCACAAAATTGAGGACTGGATAATTTATGTGGAGTCAGTTCTCACCGGCTCAACAGCTAAAGATGAGCAAAAGTATGTCGCCCTGGTCTGTTCCTTGCCCACAGAAGTCGCTATGCAAGTCTCAGAAGTGATCACCAACTCTCCAGCTGATATCAAATTCGCAGCTCTACGAGATGCTCTAAAGAAACGATACCAGCGGCCTGGTGCCAGTCTCCTGCCAAACCTATCATACTTAAATCAATCGCTATATTCCAAGGATTCCAGCAATGTAAGTTATATTAGCTAAGTCAAGTCTGTGATATTTTATAAGAGAAGAACTTTAAGCTTAAAACCACCTTCATCCCATTAATCCTCATCACTCACCGGCACCTGCCTCCCCTGCAGGCTGGGACGAGGGGGGCAGGGGTGTTAGCAGCCAGGACGGGTGCTTAGTCGGGATTATAAAAGACAGGGAGTTTAAGTTCTTCACTTTTAAAATATCACCGCTAAATCGAGAGTTTGTTATATCGATTCCATTAAATCAAGAGTATACTGTACTGTATTTATTAAGTTTTTCTTAATGTTTGTCAAATTTTGTATACAATACAAATAAATCCATAATGTTATGGAGCATTAGACTAAGTGTCGCTAAGGAAAATACTGATCCTGTCAATTATCAACCTTGTATTTAATGGATATTTCTAACATCAGTGCAGCACGGCCCTGTTGTCAGATGAGAAGGGGTCACTCTGTAGTGAATACCATGTTGCAACTTAAATTCATGCAGCCATTCATCTGTAAAATTACAAGACTTACTAATTCTGATTCATGAGAAATTGTTTACCTACAATAAGACTTAGAAGTAAACTGATGCTGTATACCTTGACATACTAAATTTATTTAATGCGGTGCAATTCCTTTTATCCAAATTCCTCAGGGCCAATGATGGTTCGGATACCAGGATGTGCCTACAAGAACATGCAATAATTAAGGTTAAAACAAAATTAGGTTTAGCAACAGCTTGACTTACTGGGAAGGGAAAAAATTGGGGATAAGGTGTTTTGTGAGTTAGCATGTTGCTATTGATACATTACAATACTGTAGTACTCTTATGTGGCTTAAAAATAAAGAAAACATGATATAAAACTATAAAATAAAAAAATGAAGAGCATGGATGTATAAAGTGAACGTATGCAAAGACTCGTGGAGGAAGCGGGCTGTAATTGTGTACTGACTTGCCACCCACCCAAGTCCCTACTCTGATGTGACGTCACGCCATACACTCACACACACACGTCTTGGAGCCAGCTGGGTGTCATGTCACCCAGAGGATGGTTTGAGTGTGGAAGGAGCCAACACCTTCCACCCACTAAAAAGCCCGATACCCTTGTAATAAAAGCAGTTACAGTGCCAGTGGAGGCAGACATGTGAACAAATGACTTTGGCTGCAATCAAATTGTTGGACTAAATTAGAATTTTTACCAAACAGAACCACAGGGGACAAAGTTTGGATACCTGGAAGATTCAGATACAGTAGTTAGAATTTGGTTAAAAGGAACTGAACTGTACCCCTGTACTGTGTAACTATATTTCTATTAACATACAAAACTGCTTTAATAGAGTTGTACATCTTTATCTATGTATATTACAGGAAGACTCACCAAGGCTTGATAAAAACTTCCTCTACCCGGGAAAAAAGAAATGCAGATTAAGGAAATAAAATTTAATGATTGTGGGCCAGGAACAAAAGTTTGACACAAAACATTCAAAATTATTCTAAAATTGTAATCAATATATTGAAGGTAATATCAAAATACTATACACTAGTATAACTGTAATGACAACCACTTTATTTCTTAAAGGATTTTTCATTTTGTCAAGATTCTTGTTTTCATAATGTACAGATTTTCCCTGATCATATTGATACCACAAGACTGTAATGTAAAACTGTGTGTGAATACTGTAGACACATGGAGTCTAAATTTTATATTCTAACTAACAAAAATTCGAAATAAATCTACTCACCTGAGATTAGCCCCCAGTTATTTCACCTGATGATTAACCATATTAATGCTCACCTGACCTAAAACCTAACCCCAAGGGTGTTTAATTACCAGATGAAATAACCAACGGGGTTAATCTTCAGGCGAGTCTAAATCTATCCTCGACTTATTACATCATTATATTTACCTGTTTCTATCTCTACTGTGTTCCTGTTTTACTCTGTACCTGTCTGAATCAGTTTTTTTTTTGTCCTTCTCTCTCTTTTCTCTTGACCAATCCTTTTCGATGCTTTTCTGCCTATTATCTCTGCTTCTGTCTCTACTACTCTGCCTTTTGTCCCTCTTAATATCTCTGCTTCTCTCTCTATCATTTCTGTTTCTATCTCTGCTCCTCTGCTGATTATCTCTGTCTCTACTTCTCTCTCTCTCTCTCAATTTTTCTTTTCCTCCTTTCTCCTCTGCATCTTTATAATGGCTTCTTCCTTTCTTGCTTTCACTTTGCTCTCTGCCATTTATTTGATCTGGGCTTCTTTTATCTGTATACCAGTCTGCCTTTTTCCTATTTTCTGAATTACTCTCTTTGCTCTCATTCTTACTCCAGAAATCCCACGCTCTTTCCCTTTTTCCTGTGTTCTCTATACTTTCAAATTTCTTCTTGTTCTCGTGGTTCATTTGTTGCCCACAGCTTCCTTTCCCTGTCTCTCGTTCACTCACTTTATGATTCCCCCGCTCGTATCTTTTTTCTTGTTTGTCACGATGTTTGGTGATGTCTTCCTCATCACCGGAAAACTTTTCATGCTTGAATTTCACATGACTGGTGTTACTGAAAGGGTTATCACACCCAATAAAGTCAACTTTTAAGCCCTTTGTTATTTCTCTCAAGAGGGCCTGGGTGTCAGGTTTCTCCTCAGCAGACTCTCTTCTTTTTTTCCTCTTCTTTTCCTTGTCATCTTCAGATTCTGAATCTGAGCTGCCGTAACTATATTTCATCTTCCTTTTGCTTTCTTGCTTTTTTTTCTTCCTCTTCTTTTTCTCTTTTTCAGATTCTGAGTCAGAAGAATCATCACTGGATGAAGTTTCTAAATTTTTCTTCTTTTTGGCTTTCTTAGATTTCTTACCCCTTTTCTTTTTGTCTAGTTTCTCAAGTTTTCTCAGAAGCTTCTTTTTCTCCTTAGTTGTTAATGATTTTAAAAGTGTATATTCATCCATGCTCTCTTCATCACTGGATAACAACCGCTGAAAATAATTGAGGGAAGAATTAACTATAACTCTGCACTGTTCTATTCACTTACAGAAGGAACACCATCATTAGGGAGCACGTGTTATAGCAATTACTGTGCGCAAATGAAAGGAAATAGTGTACTGCTCTTCAATCTGTATACACTATAGAGGAAGGTAAGGATGAAAGAGTAAAGGTATTTTGTTATACAAGGTATTATGTTAATTTGACAAAGTTCTATAATAAAACATAGCATTCTGGATTAAGTACACATGACGTAGGTTGCTGTGGTGTAATTCATTAATTAACTGTGGTGAAGCAGTGTAATTTATGTACACTGCTATAATACACATTGTTAAAGCTTCCCTGTCTTGATGGTCCAACATTGGACCATCAAGATACAACCTTGAGTTGCTTCACTGATTCAATCTCAGGTGACTTGAACTCACACTGTGGCTGTTGGTGGAAGGGACTTTTGTGCATGATAGTACATTATATTAATCATTGGTGAAAAACCTGAAATTACAATTCAAATCTGAAATGTTAGCAGACAGATGAACTGTGCATTACTCTTAGAGGCTCCACTTTTCATGGGTGTTTAAAAAAATTAATTAATCTTACCTGATTTCTAGCAAGAGGGTTCTGTAAATGCCCATAGATTCCAGAAGTCATGGCTGCAAAGTTTTTAAGACGTAAACCATCATCTATCATTCCTGCAGCCAATTCCTTGTGATCCACATTGCCAGAATCATCAGTGGGCTCCAGCACTCGGCCATAAAGCGGACACTCCTTATCAGTGTTGATGTGACCCCAAGCTTTGCACTTAATGCATCTCACATTACGCACCGCAATTCCGAATGGTTGATCGCGGATTGTATCATCATCCTTGCAGTAGCTGAAAAGAAGTAAAGTACTACACGTTAATAAACAATTTACAAATATTGTACAGTACAGTACTCTGTTGAAGACAATGAAAAATAATACAGTGATATCCCCGTTAGCAGAGACAATTGGTGCAGAGCACTTCCGGGGATGAGAGATTTCCGGGTACCGGTAACCAGACGACTTTCTCAAACTAGGAAAAATCCCCCATTCTCGGAAATATTTCCGGTTATAGGAAAAGCTTTCCAAGTGTCTAAACTATGCATCTTGCACAGACAAACACTAGTCCACATCCTCATAATGTTTCTGTGTGCTGGGGCATTTTCAAAAGAGTCTAAACTAAAAATCTAAAAATCTATATGATATGGTCATGAATGAAGCTGTGTGTTACAGCAAAGACTGGTATTTTCCACTCCCTTTTTGCTGTGGGGGATTAGTGGAACTCATGTAACTGACCAGACCTGACACAATGTCAGGTGGAGGTAGGGTGTGGTATCGGTGGTCTCATATTACTGATCTGATACAATGTCAAGTCACCCACTGTTGGGTGAGGGATTAGTTGGTCTCAGGACCTGAAGATGTCTTGAATAAACATGAAAGCTAAAATACAGTATTTTCTATACTTACACTTATCACATTGTATCCCTTCAACATTACACTACATAAGATTTTAAAATGTGGAGTGAGAAAGCTGAAAGGTGTGGGTGATTAGAGAGTTGGAGTGGAAAAGAGCAGTAACATGCACCAGTGTTGCCAAGCTCCTCCACAGCTGATCTTTTAATTCACCACCAAGTAGTTAACGACCCATAAATTTATGTCATACAATATGGGGGTGTTTGGGTGTGATGTTGTGGTATTAATTAATAAATAAGCAATATTGCATCGTGAATGACAATCGTTTGAAGAATAGCAGAGTAATACAATTGTCACTACTATTCATCAAACTACTGCACTGTCATTAACAATACAATATTGTTTATTATTCATTAATCAATACCCCAACACCACATCATACATAAAATCTTTCGTGTGAGACATTGCGAGTTGGAGGGAGGCGGGAGGTGCTGGCAGGGAGGAGGCGATACACTCACCTCCAACACTTATTATTACTGGTATATATTCTCGTATGATCATCCTCTTATATTAAACACATTAGAAAAAATACCATGTATAATAATTAATTTGACATCAAAATTACATGACAAGTACAATAATAAGGCAATTTTTTCACCCAGACTCTCTACTGGGAGGATGGTTGGTGGCGGGTAAGCTTAGCCATTGCCAAATTGACCATTTTTTTTATTTAATCATTACAGTACTGATACATTATAAAAAGTATTGTACTGTATTATATATGGAGGGTACAGGTATTAATAAGCACAGCATATTACAGTAAACATATCTATATTAGTACAGGTTCTCCCCGACTCACGAACTACCCGACCTACGACCACCCGCACTTCCGACCTGCTCAGTCGGTAACGACCATCCATACGTACGACCGCCCAGACGGGACCAAAATTTTTTTCAAATGACGCGTGCATTTTCTATACCGAAACATTTCCGTCCAGTACGAGAGCGTCGCGTGGCTTGGGTCACCGCGTGGGTACAGCACCCACGCAGTAGAGCGCTTAGTTGGTGTTTCACTGTCGTTGTATCCGCAACTGATCGCGCTGTGTACTGACATTATTTTCGTATTTAATTGACTTTAGAATGACTGGAAAGCATACAAGTGTGAGTGCTGGTGGTGCTCAGAAAAAAAGGAGACAGTCAATTACTTTTGAGACGAAAATGAAGATAATAATGCAGTATGAAAATGGAAAAACTGTAGCAACAATTTCACGCGACCTAGGCTTCTCGCACTCGACCATATCCACTATTCTGAAGGACAAGGAACGTATTCGTGAGGTAGTGAAAGGATCAGCACCTATAAAGGGAACTATAATAACGAAGAAAAGACAAGGTCCTATTCACAAGATGGAAAAATTACTGGTGATATGGATGGAAGACCAGATACAAAAGCATGTACCCTTAAGCCTTCTAACCTTACAGGCTAAGGCAAGAAGCCTGTTCGAAAGCCTGAAGGAGCAGGCAGGAGATGAGTGCGACCAAACCTTCACAGCAAGTCATGGATGGTTCCAGAGGTTTAAGAACCACTACAGTTTACATAATGTTAAGGTGAGTGGAGAGTAGTAGGTAGTAGGCAGCTATTAAACAGAGAGGTACTACCGCCTGGGAAGATATTGGAAGCATAATGTGTTGTCTAATGGTAGACCCTGCTGCCATATGGCATCACAAATATTGTGACCAAGTCCCAGGTTGCTGATCTGACTTTCTGCCTCATTTACACACAATTGCAGGGTCTCAATTATTTCTCTTACTATTGACAACACATCAAACATATATTGTTTCTCACTCTTGGTCTTGTTTTAATTTTTTGTATTTCTTTATGGTTGTTTATTATTATTATTATTATTATTATTATTATTATTATTATTATTATTATTATTATTATTATTATTATTATTATTAGTGTTGTGGTTATTATTATTATTATATTATTTTATTTTTAATTTTGTATTTATTATAAATTTTATTTATTATGAGCTAATTATTATTATTATTATTATTATTATTATTATTATTATTATTAGTGTTGTGGTTATTATTATTATTATATTATTTTATTTTTAATTTTGTATTTATTATAAATTTTATTTATTATGAGCTAATTATTATTATTATTATTATTATTATTATTACATTTCGCCCCCCAGGCCCTGACGTAGGTCAATGACCTGTGCTTGGGTGGGCTAATCCCGTAGAAAAAAAAATCTAGTGCTGATGTTGTTGCTGCCGAAGCTTTTAAGGAGGAGCTACTAGATCGTGTCATCGTGGAGGGAAATTATTTGCCGGAGCAAATATTCAATGTGGATGAAACTGGATTAATAATAATAATAATAATAATAATTAACGGTTTATTGAAAAAATTCTGCAGCCCGAAGGCGCATGCCTGAACGGAGATACATCCGTGGGGGGGTCGTGGTCACTTTTACCCCCAATAGACCCTTCTCCTCCGGCTGGGAGGTGGGGAGATTAACGCATACAGTACTTAAGGTCAAAGCAGGTTGTGACATCACTAGTGTATAATGAGTCTTCATATGCCCTGGTTTATTCATTGATCAGTTGTCTGAGTGCACAAGTAGCCCTGTCGTGGCCATCATGTATCAATTAAATTTATAGTAGAAATTATAATATAAAATGTTATAAGACAATGGTTTAGTAGTGCTGTTAATGTGTGTGCTGAGTAAGTGTCTTGGCGCGCAAGCACGCACGCACGCATGCACACACACACACGCACGCATGCACACACACACACGCACGCATGCACACACACACACACACACGCATGCACATGCACACACACACACACACACGCACATGCACACACACACACATACATATGACAATAACAATTATATAAATTTGGGTTAATACATTTAGTTTATATAATCTAATCACCCTACAGTAATCTTCCATAAGCTGTGAGGTGCCTTGTGCTGTTCACCTGAGGGGAAATTCCTTAGTAGGCTCACCTTGAGATTGTAGGGTTAACCCAGCATCTCCTTCAGAGACACCTCCCCTCACAGGCCCAGTCCTCAGGACCTTAGTAAACACCTGATTCTCACAAGAATTGGACAGGTGACTTAACTCAGCCCAGCTGAGCCCTGTCCTTAACTAACACTCACAGCTCACAGTGTTAATTACGATGCTTTCACTCATAGCCTGTGACCTTTTTAGTTTATCAATAAATGGAGAAAAGACCATTTGGGTTTGTAACTTAACCCCTTAACTTATTTATATATAAGCCAAGTTAAAAGGGAGCTCTACCCAACACACACACACACATCGCCTAGAGAATGGTTTGAGCATGGAAGGAGATAATTTTTGTACATAAAATATGTGCTGCAGGAATACCTCACTATTCACAATCCTGTTTATCCAAAATTGACATTCTAATACAGAAACATCCCTATTGGCACCTATGATGGCAACTTATACTGTACAATTTATGGTTCACCTTTCATAAGATGGCCCTTATTTCTGGAGTTTTTTTTAGTTCCAAAAGTTGTCTTACACACCAGTATACTGTATATGGTACCTACCTCTCTCTTGGTGCATTGAATTTGCGCTGCCATTCAAATTTATATTCCGGTTCTCCATCTTCCTTTTCCCTCTCCTTCTTAACCCCGGCAGGAGCTTCATACATAAAGTTCAGTGATAACTTTTCTTTGTTCTCCCCTTTTGCCAGGAGGGCTTTATTGTTATACAGTTCCTGCTCTTTCTCATACTGGATGCGAAGTTCATCTTGCTTCTTGCGCTCTGCATCAGCCTTCTGCTCAGCTATCCACACCTGTTAAAGTAATAAGACAGGTGTATTAAAATATTATATGTTCACAGAAAACTGAAACATACAGTACAGTATTGTAAATATAATATACACCTCTATCTGAATTTCATTATTGTACACATGTAAGGTTATTTGACCCCTGAGGTATGTTTCATTTCACAACAAAAAGTTTTATTTTAAGAGTTTTGGATCTGCAAACATGTTTCCAGCAACATATAAGCTAAATAGCAATCTGTGATGACTGCATTCAAGCAAATTTACCATTTTCTTTTACTTTAAGCCCTGGTGATGGAGAGAGTTTTTAAACATGCCTGAGATAAACAATTTGGTAATAATATTAACATTTAATTTGCTTTTGCATTAAAAAAACAAAAAACAAGCCAATGGTTCTGTAGTTCCTCACACGTAAAGAAAATTAAATTGCCCGTACAAAGTTTAACCAAAATATTTATATAGCTTCTGAT
Source organism: Homarus americanus (assembly GCF_018991925.1). Lineage (NCBI taxonomy): Eukaryota > Metazoa > Arthropoda > Malacostraca > Decapoda > Nephropidae > Homarus > Homarus americanus. Next base: position 231,851 of record NW_024722914.1, on the reverse strand, counting down.
ATCCATAGAACTACCGGTGTGCATAATGAAACCATTCCCCTATTGTCATATACTATACAATACTGTATACAGCACACACAGCAGGAAGCCATTGACATAACAACAGTACAGGTGTATTAGCCTCTGTCACATTAATATTACTATATAAATATGGGCTAAAGACATATATTCATTATATACATTCTATCATCCAGACTATTGAGCATACAGCTACATAAGTATTTGTTCTGTCACACCTCCTAGGGTGGACAGCCCATAAATCTACGGACTCAACCCTCAGTGTGTTGGTAGGCTGTTTAGATAATGTCCGAGTTGAAGGGTGGGTTATTCTCCAACCACCAGGCACCAGACTCAAAGAGAGTACAGCCCAGTTCCCACAGTTCACAGCCCGACATGATACCCTAAAGTCGTGTCGTGAGATCAGCTCTCCAGGCTGTACCTCTCTCTAATTATATCAGCTAATTACAAGCTAATAGCTAATGCTCAATAGTCTGACAATACCAAATAATTGTACAGACATGACTACCCAATATAACTAGAAAATCACCACATGAGTTTACATTAAACCAAGGAACAATGAGTGAAGAGAACAGTACCTGTGTGTCTAGTGTAACTTACAAGCTAAGATAATTACAAGTACAACCCAGGACAGCTGTGACGATTTCAACTATCAACCAATCTACGACTGTATCAAAGGTGACACGCTGTGAGATTACCTAATATCTCACTCAGCTGCATCAAAGGTACCAGCGACTAACCTACACTCGTTCAGGCAAGTGTTAACAAGTGAGATACCGGTAGTTCGATATCATACCAGAGCTAAAACACAGGGGGTCCCCAGGTTACGAACGGGTTCCATTCCTGAAGACGTTCTTAAATCGGATTTGTATACTGTATATGATGTCCTTATAAACAAAAGACTAAGATTAAGTAATAAAAAAAAGTGTACTGTATATGGACTGAAAAATCACTATCCATATTAAAAGTAACTTTTTTCATCATAATAAATAAATATTTTTTATACTTCCAAGTTTGTTATAACTGTGACTCACCTCATACTGATTAGCAAGTCAGCCATACAGAGGAAGTCAATTTGTAAGTAGATCCCCGTTGTCTTGCAGTACAGCACCAAGGAACCATCTTGAGAAACAATGTCTCACCTCTCCTTTAAGAATGTAAACCATCCAAAAATTTGTCTTTCTAATTAAAGTTCTGTCAATATTTATCCAATCATTAAAATTCGAAGATATTAACACTTACTGCTGTGCCCTCTTTGTTTACAAATCTATCAATCACTTGCTTGACAATTATTTCCAATTCTGGAATAATCAGAGATACAACTTAAGGCACCCAGAGCTACTGAGACCACCCCCCATGCACTCCACTCAGTTCCAGACCTCCATAAAATATCACCGTGTGAAGGTGTGGAACAACTTACCCCCACCCATCCCAGCAAAGACTACGCTCCCTTCCTTTAAATCATCTCTTAAAAAATATCTATTGTCTAAGTATTAATATTTCTTGTAACACCTACTATATTTATGGTACCTGTTTTTATTGTACCATCAAAACCGTTTTATCGGAAATTATGATGCAAATAGATAGAAATTACCATTGCAATAAACATATTTGCCAAATACGTAGACATAATCCTGACAGCTCTGTCCTTTTTTTCAATCTTAATACTGTACAACCCAAGTTGTACTGCTCCCCCATTATATTTATGGTATGATTTTCAATTCCACTGTAATTTATGTATATATTTATAATATAATAAAAAAATAGTATGTGAAGGTGTTGTTTTCGGTAATCAGATGAGGAATCCATAAACTTGAAAGGTATTCATAACATTTTTACAAGAAATGACAAGTTAGGTAAGGTTTTCCAAGATTTGCTTCGTGTTCTTTTTCAGTATTTTATCCAACATTTCCCTCAACTACAAAGACCTGTATACTTTGAACTATTAATATTGTGGGTAATTCTATCGGTTGAAATCCTCGAAAAATATAAATTTCCGACAGAAACGATATAGAAAAGATTATTTTTAGTTCTTTTTCTTTCTCTATATAAGACTCAAAGTAGGTGTTGGCATCTTCAAAATATTAACCTGACCACGTAAATAACATCTCTAAAAATGTTGGTAAAATTCTACGTATAATTCTTCGGGTGATAATCATTTTTGCTTTTATTTGGTTTAGCACGTCTTCAAATCACATAGAAGCAATTACTTTTAGGCAATTTCTACTTCATATATACATTCCTTAACCCTTGAAGCCTCTTGGAAACATGTTTCAGAAAAATCGCCCAAGTGAGGAATGCCTAAGAAATTAGATCAATAAATCTCCACCTGCCATTTCTTGTCCCACATCAATATACACCAGAAATCAAATATCTCGTGAAAAAATTCGATGGTATGGTAAAACGAATAATTACCATCGTTTCCTCCCCATAACTATACTAATAATCATTGAGCAGTACTGGTGGAGGCACTAACAGCAGCACCTGAGGTAAGGTAGTCACTGTCAACACACACACACTCACCCGTTTTAAATTATCTCTAGACGCTGGGTGGAAGAATTTCTTGCACATGTAGTTATTGAATCCTTTACCCATGGTAGTGGCGGCAATCTGTCAGCCACTGAGCCCTAACTTAACAACACCTCCAGACAGTCGACACTATCAGTCCATCACCCACCACGTCTTGTTTACCTGATGTCACCAATGTTAAGATTCTACCACGTACAAGGTCGTACTATCATTATTTTGTTCATGTATTATAAACTACCTAAATGTATCATAATCTAATTATACCTATCCAATATATTTATGATAGTTTACATAGTTTATATATAATTCGGATCGTCTACTTCAATAACGGAAAAACAGATGAATGACTGAGCGCTATTTTCGTGGTAGATATCTAACACTACACAACTTTCAGAGTGACTGTAACGTTCTTATAAGGATATGACGTAAGAAATTAATAAGTAAAATGCAAAGACGTAAATGAGAATTCTGAAAGTGGTAGTCTGCTGTACACACAAGTTGACCGTTTAGGGAGTACTTTTACTTACTTTTATCCTCTTTACCACTGATCGGCTCGTTAGCCCCTTGGGTGATCGGTCACGTCTCTCGCACTGTTGGCAAGTACTGGGCATGTACTGGCTCCTGAATGTACCTGAACCTGTTCCAGTGTTGGTCAAGTCTGGTCTTGAAAGAGCTCACACTCGGTGCCTTCACAACACTCTCTGGCAGATTGTTCCAAGAGTTCACAACTCTCACCCCGTAAAAGTTACCCCTCACAGTTTTCTAGATTTTTTTTTTTCGGGGATTAGCCCACCCACAGGTCACTGACCCATCATCGATGCCTGGGGGAATGTAATAATAATAATAATAATAATAATAATAACACTGATAATAATAGTAATAACACTGATAATAATAGTAATAATAATAATAATAAAGATTCTACAGAACCATAAAGAAATACGAAAATGAAAAAAATATCAATAGTGAGAAACAATATACAGAATGTATGTTGTGTTGTCAAAGTAAGAGAAACAATTGTGACTGCAATTGTGTGTAAAAGAGGCAGAAAGTCAGATCAGCAACCTGGGACTTGGCGTCATCAGCAAATATTTGTATGGAGGAATGTACAGCATCTGGCATGTCATAATAACTTAAAGTGAATACATATTGGCAATCGAGCTGGTAAGGACAACTGCCAGCCTATTCGTGTCATAGGTGCCACAGAGACTTTAAATTTTATTTTGTTTGTGTGCTTGCTCAAGGACTGAATCTGTGTTTATAATACACCACCCACAGGGAGATACAGTGTACACAGTGATAGTTCATAGTGTCATCAGTGACCGCTGAAGTTGTAAATAACTTAAAGTGAGCGCTCACTAGCAAGCAAGCTGGAAAGGCACCGTGCCAGCTGAAACCAAGTCGTGTCATAGGTGCCACAGAGACTTTAAATTTTATTTTATGTTGATTGTGTGCTTGCTCAAGGACTGAAACTGTGCCTACAATACACCATTCACAGGGAGATACAGGGTACGCAGTCGCAGACGACAACTCCATAGGCAACAGAGAGTAGCTAAGTACTTTTTTCTCTCTTTATTTTCTTTGAAATAGGTGTAGATCTATACACAGTCTACACCCCCCCCACAACAACAACAACCATGAGTTTGGTATGTGATTACTGCAGGGAGACGTCGGATATGGAGGATGCAGGCCTAACTAATGCAACGTCTAGGAAGTTACTAACTGCCGTAAAGCTTGATGGCTGTTGCTGGTATTGCCCTGGCTGCATAGTCAAGGTGAATGAAGCGATTGCAATCCATAAGGGAACGAGTTCTCTAGGGACGAAAATAGATGAAGCAGGAGCCCTGCTGGTTGACAAACTGGAGCAAGTTGAGAAAGAGATCCTTGCTAAGACTGAGGAAGTAGCTAATAGAATGGAGGTGGTTGCTAAGAGGAGCTATGCGGACGTATTAGGAGGGCCACGGGTGGGGGGGGCGGAGAGTAATGCAGAATCAGTACAGGTTCTACAGCAGATTGGGACTCTGAAAAAGTGTGTCGAAGAAATGAAAATTAACGGACCTACTGTTAGGGGAGAGGAGGAACACCAGGAACGGCTCCAGCGCAGGAACAATGTAATAGTTTTTGGAGTCCCAGAGAGCCAGGCAGAGGGAACTGTGAGTAAGGAAACACACGACAAGGTGCTGTTTCAAAATATTTGCACAGAGGTTCTGAAGATTCCAGCAACCCCTCAGGATGTGAGGAGACTGGGACAAAAGCAGGGGGCTAAGCCTCGCCCCCTCAGGATCACACTAGGGAGTGAGGAGGAAAAATGGCAAGTTATCCGGCAGGCAAAAAACTTAGCAAGGAGCGAGGCATTTCGAGATGTATTTATTCACCCAGACCGCACGGTAATGCAGAGGGAACAGCACAAGAAGCTCCTGCTGGACTTGAAGCAGAAGAGGGAGGAGTCGAGGAGGAACGGGGACAGGTGCACATGGGTTATACTCAGGGGGAGGGTAGTGGAAACAAGTGTGCCGACACAGGGCCAGGGGGCAGCAGTGCACCCTCCACCCACTCAACCCCCCACCCGGGAGGCGGCACCAGCTCAGCCTACCGGACAGGAGGGAACGAGCGCCGTGTAAACAATGACATTTTTAACCACACCCTGCAAAATACAGTGTACTTAGCAAATGCTGCAGCTTCTGAGAATGTGGGTGGAGCGGGTTTATTACTAAGAGCAGAGACGTTACCGAGAACAAATTCTGGCTTGAATGTCATGTACACTAATACCGACACGTTCCTGGATAAGAGGGAGGAGTTTGAAACACTACTAAGAGTACACCAACCAGATATTGTAGGAGTTGTAGAACTGTTGTACAAGAACAGGAGAATCGACCCAGAGGAATGTGAGTTCAGTATTGCTGGATATGACTCATTTACGAACCTAACTCAAGAATCCTGCAGGAGGGGTGTGGTTATCTACGCTAGGCAAGACCTTAGAGCCAGCCAGGCGAGGGTACAGGGAGAGGATGTCTTTGAAGAGTCCAAGTGGTGTAAAATTAAATTAAAGGGAGGGGACTTACTTATCGTCGGGTGTATCTACAGATCCCCGAACTGTGGCCCACTAAATCAAAGGAACTTAAGAACCTTAATAAACAATGCGGCGATGCTCAACCCCAGCCACCTCCTTATCATGGGGGACTTTAACTATGGCGACATCGACTGGAGAAACGAGTCAACCCCGAATGACTTGAATAATCCTGCTACTCTTTTTGTAGAAACTCTGAGAGATAATTTTCTGTTCCAACATGTGAGAGACCCGACACATTACAGAGGGGAGCAAACACCCAAGCCACTTGACCTCATCATAACAAACGAGGAGGGTATGGTGGCCAAACTGGAACACCTTGCCCCAGTTGGCACCAGTCACCATACAGTGTTGTCATTCAGATTTAACTGTTACCTAGTTCAAGATAAGGCCAGGCCAAGGTGCAAATATTACAAGGGAAATTACAATGGGATGAGGGAAGAGATGAGGGGTATCAACTGGCCTGACTTATTAAGGTACAAGAACGCAGACACTACGCTGAATATCATAACTAGTAAAATGACCCATTTGATCGATAAATATATACCCAAGACCAAACCCAGTGCTTCTAGGAATACGAGGGGATCCCTACACATGAACCATGCGGCGGTCGACAAAATTAAGAAGAAAACCCAGAAATTCAAGACGTGGGTTGGGTCAAACGATGAGCAAGACAGGAGGATGTATGCAAGAGCCAGAAACCAAGCAAAGATAGAGTGTAGGAGGGCTGAAAAGGAGTTCCAAAGGCTGGTTGCACGCGAGGTCAAGTCAAACCCAAAGGCGTTTTACCGCTATGCAAAGTCGAAATTGAAAACGCGAGTAGGAGTATCAGACCTGAGGCTTGAAGATGGTAGTTACGCAGATTCTGACCAGGATAAAGCTGAGGCATTGAACAGCTTCTTTTCCTCAGTGTTCACAAGAGAGGATGCAACTAACCTTCCTGCGTTTGAGGACAGACGGTTCGACACAGCACTGACCCACATTGTGTTCACAGAAGAGGGTATTAGAAATAAACTGTCCAGGCTAAAGGTCCATAAGAGTCCTGGACCTGACATGGTGCATCCTAGAGTGCTAAGGGAGCTGTGCAACGAGCTTGCAGAGCCCCTGAAGATTCTGTTTTGTAAATGCCTGGATGAACAAATGGTCCCCAGTGAATGGAAAGTGGCTTATGTGAGTCCTATCTTCAAGAAGGGCGATAGTCACTCCACGAACAACTATAGACCGGTGAGCCTGACCAGCATAATATGTAAAGTACTTGAGAGTATTATCAGAGATGCAGCGATGGAACATCTACTACGAAACAACCTTGTAAAAGATTGCCAACACGGTTTTATGCCGGGGCGCTCTTGCTTGACACAATTGCTCAAGGTATTGGATATTTGGACCCATATTCTAGAACGGGGTGGTAATATCGACAATATTTACCTAGATTTTGCCAAGGCTTTCGACAGTGTACCCCACGAAAGGCTGAAAATCAAACTGGAAGGGTACGGAATTCGGGGAAATGTCCTAGCGTGGATAGAAGACTTTCTACATGACCGCAAGCAATGTGTGGTGATTAATGGCACGAAATCGTCATCTGTACCTGTAACAAGTGGGGTACCGCAGGGTAGTGTATTGGGCCCGCTGTTGTTTGTTTGTTTCATAAATGATATGCCTGACGTTGTACACTCCTCCATACAAATGTTTGCCGATGACGCCAAGTTATTTCGGGAAATTAAGAACCAAGCGGACTGTGAAGAGCTGCAGAAGGACCTCTGTGGGCTCCAGGAATGGTCGAAGGAATGGCTGCTGAGATTCAATGTCACGAAGTGTAAGAGGATGCACCTGGGGCGTACCAACGGTAAGGAGGCGTACCATATGTCCCAACGGGATGAAGAAAATGTACTAGTTGAGACTGTGTGTGAGAAGGACCTAGGTGTGTATGTTGACAATGAGCTGAAGTTCTCGGGCCATTGTGAGAAGAAGGTAAATCAGGCAAATAAATTATTGGGTCTTATAAGAAGGTCGTTCAGATATCTAGACGGTCCGTCCCTCGTGACGATCTTCAGGAGTGAAGTGCTTCCCCATCTGGAGTACTGTCACCCCATCTGGTCCCCGAGATATGCTAGGGACTGTCAGTTGGTTGAAAATGTTCAAAGGAGGGCCACCAAGCTGGTGCCTGCACTTCGGCATCTCAGCTACCCTGCGAGATTGGAGCGCCTGAACTTGCCTAGCTTATACTACAGACGGGCAAGGGGGGACCTAGTTGAGGTTTATAAGCATCTCAGGGGGCACTACTCAGTTGAGTGTCCTTACTTGGAGCTGGCGGACGCTCGCCCCACAAGGGGTCACAGCTCAAGATTGAAGAAGCCGCAAGTCCGGAAAACCGTGAGGGCAAACTTTTTCGGAGTGAGGGTTGTAAACTCTTGGAACAATCTACCAGAAAGTGTTGTGACGGCACCGAGTGTGAGCTCTTTCAAGAGAAGACTTGACCAACACTGGAGCGGGTTCAGGTACATTCAGGAGCCGGTGCATGCCCAGTATTTGCCAACAGTGCGTGACAGAGACGTGACCGATCGCCCGGGCGGCTAGCGAGCCGACCTTTTGGTGAAGAATATAAAGGAAAAGAGTCGTGACCGATCGCCCAAGCGGCTAACAAGCCGATCAGTGGCGAAGAGGATAAAAGTAAAAGTAATTTATGAAGCAAACAAACAACAGCGGGTCCAATACACTGCCCTGTGGTACTCCGCTTGTGACAGGTACGCATGATGATTTCGTGCCATTAATCACCACACACTGCTTGCGGTCATGGAGAAAGTTTCTCTTGAACCGTTTGTTAATCATAGAGATTTTTCATTTATTTTCCTCTCAGTGTTACTTATTTTTAACATTCCCCCATAACACCACATTTCCAAAGCCTTTATCCTCTTTCTGTTGTCTGCTAAGTGTCCACACTTTTGACCCATCCAACAGTCCTTGGCTATATGAAACCTTTCAGCAGCCTTTAACTTAAATTTATGTTCATGCCCCTTTTCATTGGTTCTTTTAAATTATTAAATGTTTTTGCTTAAACTATTCTTGTTCATCTATGATCACATCTAATGTTACTTCACAAATACATAAAAGTATCCACTTGTTTAAGTTACCTGTTACCTTCCATAATTTTAATTTAAGATTTATTTCCAATTTGAAAACAACCAGCTTTAACACTTAGCCAATATTATTCACTTTTTCTCTGTTAACCCATTTTAGTAATGCCTCTTTACTATCCGTGATAAGAGCAGTGTCATCTGCATGACAGATATTACTTTACATTAAGAGTTTTATTCCTTCATTATCACTTAAGACTTCTCTCATTAAGAATTGTGAATGTTTATCACAAAATGTTAGAGATAGAACACAGCCTTGTCTTACTCCCTGTCTAACTCTGAACTAACCAGTAAGTTCATTATTTACTAACACTGCATAGTGTGAGTACCAGAAGTATTTATCTTATTTACCTGATGGCTACCCACTAAAGGTGGCCATGCCGAGGGAAGGAGGCTAGTGGCCTGTGTAGGATCTAAATAATTGGGTAGAGGCGAGTGGTAACACACAGTGGTCAGTCATTCCCCTCGTCAGACGTCTCTACTTTACTTTTATCCTCTTCACTACTGATCGGCTCAGTAGCCGCTTGGGCGATCGGTCATGTCTGTTACGTACTGTTATTACACGTTATCCTTTTCACCTCTGATCGGCTCGTTAGCCGCTTGGGCGATCGGCCACGTCTCTGTTATGCACTGTTGGCAAGTACTGGGCATGCACCGGCTCCTGAACCCAACCTATAAATGTGTGGGTTTAATAAGACGCCTCGTAGTGAACACCGAGTCTACCTGACAACACCTGGGGAGGACTTTCACTGTAATGCATTTGAGGTCTCGTATTTTGAGTGATGATTGCTGGGTGTGGGTGTGGTGGATGTGTGTGTTGGCGTGTGGGTGTGTGTAGGTGTGGGTGTGTGTGTGTGTGTGGTTGATGGGCGTGGTTAATGGATGCGGTTGGTGTATTGTGATGGTAGGTGTGGCTGATATGTAGTTGTGTGGATGTGTTGTAGATGTGAATAGACATGTGGATAACAGAGGCGGTTCAGAGACGCGACGGTAGTTTTATGGTGTGACTGTATATAGATAAAGACAAGTGATCGTGGGTTCTTCGTGCCCAGTTGGCTATATAGTTCGACAAAACAGTAATGGAGGGAATATTTGGAGAAGTGCGCTCACGCCTGTGTTTAACGTCGGGGCACTTGCAATGATCACTTGTTAATAAATCGGTTTCCTGCGAACGACAGTCAAACAGTAATAAAAATACACAACTACATGTAAATATTTTATTTTTTCTGTAGCTATATCGGTCTTATACAAATAATTTCCTATAGTATATTAGAGATAGATAATCATGGTCGTGGTTGTTATAATCATGGTCGTGGGTGTTATAATCGTGGTCGTGGTTGATATAATCATGGTCGTGGTTATTTTAATCACGGTCGTGGTTGTTATAATCATGGTCGTGGTCGTTATAGTCATGGTCGTGGTTGTTATAATCATAGTCGTAGTTGTTATAATCATGGTCGTGTTTATTTTAATCATGGTCGTGGTTGTTATAATCATAGTCGTGGTTGTTATAATCATGGTCGTGGTTGTTATAATCATGGTCGTGGTTGTTATAATCTTGGTCGTGGTTGTTATAATCATGGTCGTGGTTGTTATAATCTTGGTCGTGGTTGTTATAATCATAGTCGTGGTTGTTATAATCATGGTCGTGGTTGTTATAATCATGGTCGTGGTTATTATAATCATGGTCGTGGTTGTTATAATCTTGGTCGTGGTTGTTATAATCATGGTCGTGGTTCTTACAATCATGGTCCTGTTTGTTATAATCATGGTCGTAGTTGTTATAATCGTGGTCGTGGTTGTTGTAATCGTGGTCGTGGTTGCTATAATCATGGTCCTGGTTGTTATAATCATGGTCGTGGTTATTATAACCATGGTCGTGGTTGTTTTAATCATGGTCGTGGTCGTTTTAATCATAGTCGTGGTTGTTATAATCATGGTCGTGGTTGTTATAATCATGGTCGTGGTTGTTATAATCTTGGTCGTGGTTGTTATAATCATGGTCGTGGTTGTTATAATCTTGGTCGTGGTTGTTATAATCATAGTCGTGGTTGTTATAATCATGGTCGTGGTTGTTATAATCATGGTCGTTTTATAATCATGGTCGTGGTTGTTATAATCTTGGTCGTGGTTGTTCATGGTCGTGGTTCTTACAATCATGGTCCTGTTTGTTATAATCATGGTCGTAGTTGTTATAATCGTGGTCGTGGTTGTTGTAATCGTGGTCGTGGTTGCTATAATCATGGTCCTGGTTGTTATAATCATGGTCGTGGTTATTATTACCATGGTCGTGGTTGTTTTAATCATGGTCGTGGTCGTTTTAATCATGGTCGTGGTTGTTTTAATTGGTATTGATGACAGTCAGTTCACAGTCGGTATATTCTTGGACCTCTCTAAAGCCTTCGATACTGTCGACCATACCATCCTCCTTTCAAAGCTTGAACATTACGGCGTTAGGAGCCTGTCCCACAATTGGTTTACCTCATATCTGTCCAACAGGATGCAGTATGTCCGTTATAATAACCACCAATCTGACTCCTCGCCAATCTTGTATGGAGTCCCCCAAGGTTCAATTCTCGGTCCAGTACTGTTTTTGTTGTATATAAACGACATAGTCCAATAGTCCATGCTAGCTCACTCATAAAATACAACTTATTTGCAGACGATAGTAATCTCTATGCCAGCAACTCAGACCTCCATTCTTTGATGAGAACTATGAACACTGAATTAACTAAAGTCGGGACCTAGGTAATACGTAGCCTAATAAACTAACCCTAAATCTTGAGAAAACCCACTACACGATCTTTCACAGAAGAAAAAACTTACCTCCAGACTTGAACCCCCTGTACCTTGGTAATACAGTCCTCAAACGCGACAAAATACTAAATTCCTCGGAGTTATCGTTGATGAGAAACTTAACTGGAGAAACCACATACAAGCCATTCACAGTAAAATGAATAAACAGTGCGGTATCATGTATCACACTCGACAGTCACTCACTCTCACAGCAATGAAAGAAATCTATCATGATCTTGTTTACCAACACCTGATACACACTATGGGGGGCCTCTGGCTCTTCAAAAACACAATCTCTGGTTACTGCACAAAAGAGAGTTGTACGGACAATGACCTACTTGAAAAAGACAGATCACACAAACGAAAAATTTGATATATTGAAATTTTTAAAATTCGAAGATATTAACACCTACTGCTGTGCCCTCTTTGTTTACAAATCTATCAATCACTTGCTTGACAATAATTACTTCCAGTTCCGGAATAATCAGAGATACAACTTAAGGCACGTTGATCTTCTGAGGAAGGCCAATTCACTTTTATGTTTTTTACCAGTATGTTTTATAAGGAATAACGTTGATCTTCTGAGGAAGGCCAATTCTGAGGAAGGCCTAGTCCACTCTGCCCGCTACCTAACGGGCTACATACTGCCCAGAGGGGGTCTGGTGGCAGCAGCCCTTAAAATTTAGACTATAGTTAAGTTTTCCCCTTAGAATTAGTGACCCCAGATCTGGCAGTATAGCATCTATTGGTGACCTGTTATGTTAGCTTCTCTGTTACGAACTGTTGGCAATTACTGGGCATGTACTGGTTCTTGAATGTACTGTACGTAGGATCAAGTGTATACATACCGTAAACACAAATGATTCCATTACGACTTTAGTGATATACTTCCCAGGCCTCCCAAAGGTAAAAATGAAAACACTCCTTTATTATAAATAGGGCTTTACTTAACATATATTTACACAAGTGATATAAAAAAAATGGGCGACTTAAAATTATTTACAGCGGACCGGTGTTGTGGTCCGGGTGTGGCCCGGATGGGCGGTCCGGGCCACACAGGAGTACCCGCCATAGATCCCCACAGGTGTTGGTGGCGGCCCACAGGCGACTGCTTATATCACCATGTGGGCCGCGGGGGGTGTCTAGGCAGGCCGGGCGGCGGGCGTACAGCAGATGTCCGGGGCTGGGGGCGTGGCAGCGACACTAGTAGCCGTAGCCGTACATCATGGTGGAGCACTTGGTGACGGTGTGGTACTCGGGTACCGTGTTGTAGACCGTCATGGTGACATACTGGTGTACGGACTCGGTGACTGTGTTGTAGACGTACTCATGCTTGACCTCGGTCTCGTACTGGGTGACGTAGTATGGGTTGGTGACGGTCATAGTGACGTATTGCTGCTGGACTTTAGTCTGGGTGACGTAGTAACCCTTGGTCTCGTAGCCGGTGTTGGTGACGGTATTGGTCATGGGGTAGCTCTGAGTTTCGGTACGGGTCACATACACTGCCGTGGTCTCCGTGAAGTACTGCTTGGCTGTGTTGTAGCCATAGGCAGACTCAGTCATGTAGACGGGCACGGTGACCATCTTTGTATCATAGAGGATCTTGGTCTCCGTGTAGATGTTAGGTTCAGCATAGGCAGTCATTGTGGAGTACTGGATGATAGTCTTTGGGTAGACCAGGGTCTCCGTGATGTAGGCGTATTCAGTGGTGGCCACCTTCTTCACCACCGAGGCGTAGTGACCCTCAGTGTCCTGCACATCCTTCGTCATCGTCTTGGTCACATACTTAGGGTAGCAAGCTTGCTCCTTGGGTGGTGGGCCATAGGAGGGGGAGATGGGTGCCACTTTGATGTACCCACCACCGGATGGCGCGCCGTAATCTGGCAGGCCAGTCACCGTCCACGCCAGAGCCATCACCACGCCCAGCACAGCTGTCCCGAACATCTGCAACAATAACAATACAGATTTTACTCCACTGATGCATTGGTATACAGTACTCCTATGGCAGGATAACTTAGGTCCAGATCCTCAAAGGTTCCAGTGAAACAATATTCCTGGTAATTGAAGATATAAAAATCTATCTCATCAGTTAACTTTAACTAAAGCACAAAATCAACGTCCAAAAACAAATTAAAAATGTTATTGAGACCCTGCCTTAACGATACCAGTTGGGAGACAAAATTAAACAAATTCCGTATGGGGAGTGAAACTAAACTCATATCTTGACCACCGTCTTAATGTCGTAGCTTAATTTAGAGAGTCGGTCATCTATGTTCCAGAATCCTTCCGAGAGGAAGAACAAGTGAAATACTGTAAAAACCTTAAAAATATGAGCTGGCTATTAAACTTCAAGTCGATAACTCTTAAACGACAAGTCCAGAAAAAAGCCATCATCTGTTTTTTGTAGACACTAAGTGTGTGAACCCCTTCACTCTAACGCCATCCCTTTCTCCTCTTGCTAGCCCCAGGTCCTCCCCTTCCATCCCTCCCGTCACGTGGCTCTAATGGAAGTGAAAGTGGCAATTACCCCCCCCCCCCCAACCCCAACCCACCTGGGGTGGGGGTGGGAGTATCGGAGCTGGCGTGTTGTAATCAACTACAGTACGACACTAAGTAGAGAAGAAAAAGCATTACCTGGAAACATCAAATCTCTGAACTTCCTTCTTGCTGTGATGTAAATAAACCATCGTCATCATTAATTTTATATTGCTTCGTAAAATATTAATTAAGAGCAGCATTTTTGTATGAACGCGTTTTTTTCCTTTGATCAGTCAATTCAAGATAATTATAACGTCTACAATAAAACAAGTTACTACACTACCACAACAACTGAAGTGGTGGTGTTGGAGTGAGAGCTGTGGTTGTTGTGGGTGTGACAGGCACAAGCGGTTCAAGATGGTACGGCGAGAATAAATTTCCAAGTGAAACTCGACAACATCCGGGGTGAAAGCCCCCACTAGCCAGCGAGATCCAGCCTGCACGCTGCGCCGCCTGGGTTTGTTGCGACTGGAACATGCCATAATTCCGACCCACTCTCACTAGTCTCTCTACTAAAAAAAAAAGTAAATAAATAAAAATAAAAAATATATAAAAAAGGACTACAACTACTAAGGCACTACAATATTAATAAATCGCGTGAGGTAAAACGAACTTTCTACATTCTCTTCTGTTGATACCTAGATCGAGACGTTCACGCGGGATTGTGGCGGTGAGATCTTGATAATAATAACGCGTTCTCAATATACGGTATTTTGTACTTTCACATTTGAGTAGAAAAAGTACAAATATGAAAAACATTTCACTCAAATATGTTTTTAACCGTTATTTGCACTAATAAACAAGTAAGAGTATCAGCTCTGCTATTTAATGGTTATGATAACTTTGTAAGAAACTGGGATGATATATTCACTTCGCTGTAGATTATGACGTATTTAAGTTAGATAAAGTAGACACAATCATGCATTGAATAACAGTCCTTCACATTTAATAATTAACATGCACGAAATTTATTACGTTCTCTTTTGCCTATACAGCATTGGGAGACATTCTCTCACGTACTGAACTCTACTTTATACAAAAATAATAATATTGAACAATACCAAAAAACATGTTATTGCAGTACAATTAATTTTATTATCAGGTTTAAGTGACTGACTATATAAGTAACATGTACAGTACACACAAGAAGTGATCCGCCTGGGTCGTTCTCCTTTATGTCTCTTGGTTGAACGGCGTCGTCAAGGCTGTAATTACAAATTTACTTTCTAATCCCTCGGCCGTAATGCCTGGTGGCGAGGATCGTTCCCAACCCATAACAGATGGCTGCCTCATGTGACTTGGTTCTGCGCGTATGTTATTCGAATACTAAGCAGGTGTAATGATGTACCTTGATACCTTTATGGAGTTAGTACGTTCACAGTTGACGAGGTCTGGGAGGAATTGACATTATTTTGGCATGAAGGTTGTAAATCTAAGGAAACAGCCACTGATGGTGTAATTATTGCAAAATAACAAAAACAAATTATTTGAAAATAAACTCAACTAATTTACACACTAATTAGTTATTAGTGCCTGTATAGGATCACATGATTATGAACAGCCTTGAAGGCATTGTATAATTTTGAAAATTAATTTCCGAATCTAGATACTAAGAGGAGAAATTTGAACCATACTTCTGTTATAAAACCCAATTCAACTTACACTTTTATGATATCTATATTAGGTCTGACTATTATACACATACCACACATTATACAAAATGTAGCAAATTTCAGCTGGACTAAAACCACGATAATATAAATATAATAAAGTACAGTATCAGAAAATGAGGTTAGCTGTAGCAAGGTTAGGTTGTCTCCGAGTGGGGTTCAAGGTTCGGTACTGCGTTTTAGACTTGCAGTATGACGGCGCGGTGAACCTTGACATGGCCTTGGTAAACCCGTCACATCTGCCCCGATCTCTCTTCCTCACCGAACAACCTTACTTTCACTGCCTTTCTTGCTCCACCTTTCTCCGTCACGCGCACTTTCTCTTCCTCTCACCATAAAGGAGATTGTCATCATTCTCTGCATTCTTTTTTTGGTGTAAGTGTTCACCCCCTCAAAATGGTTCCTTGTTCAGTTATACAATGCACATACTGTACAGGAGATAACAATATGAACTTTGTACGAAAAACAAACAAGTTTTATTTCCGTTATATAAAAATATTTTCAACTTTTTCGCCATGTTTGCTTTGACTGTCGCAAGTTTTTCACCGTCTAACAAATCAGACGCTAATGGATATCAGTTTATGTGGTGGTAACAGGGGACCAGCTTAACCACTGACTGAAATTGTCTCGATTCAATAATTTCCAGTTATTGTAATTTGTACGTCATCATAGTTGTTTAATTCAAAATAAATTTACAATATATATTATTATATGAAAGGCGAGCACATACAGTACAGTATTTGTTCAGCATCCCGGAAGGAGGGGCACCGAGTCTAATTTCAGTTTAATATTAGTGTATTAATAATAATAATAATAATAATAATAATAATAATAATAATAATAATAATAATAATAATAATAATAATAATAATAATAATAATAATAATAATAATAATAATAATAATAATATTATTATTATTATTATTATTATTATTATTATTATTATTATTATTATTATTATTATTATTATTATTGTTATTATTGTGTTGTTAGTGTTGTTGTTTTGCGTCAGTTTTGTTATATCTCAATGAAACAGACTTCTCATCACTGGTATTGGCTGTCACCAATATACCTTGAATGATACCTAATGCTGGTCTTGAATATAATGACGTAAAATGCATATTACCAGTAGAAGGAATATATATCAATATGGAATGTGAAACTATGAGGTGCAGGTGAAGAACCAAGCGGACTAACTTTCTGCTACGTCGTGATGGTGACTGGTGCTGCAACCTATTTATGTGTTTATCATAATCTCAGGGTCTCCAGAACTCTAAGGTATGGAATAATTATATCGACGCTGTACATATGGAGGAGTACTTGTGTGTGATACTGCTGTTCCTGTGGTAAAAAGATGATGGCCAGGTAGAAAGTGCGGGCGTGTATTAAACTTTGGAATATTTGCTATTATCTTTCCCTACCAGGTTAGAACGCCGGAAAAGTTGTGACAGCTGAGAAAGAAATTTTGCAGAGACACACAATTGAGAGAGAGTAACCAAACTGCTTGGATGACAATGTGTCGGCGGAGGACAGCCTGGGGTGTCACTATGTATACCACTGCCACCAACACCCACGCCTGACACTCACCTCCAGGCAGGAAATAACTACTAACATTACCTCCATGTGAACAATCTAGTGTGTGTGTGTCGGGTTGAACTACCTAAGGGATTGAGGTCAGCATATCCAAATATCCAAATTAATGTATGAATGTTTCAGTACATATGTTTGTATGTCTTGGATAAGTTAGATATACCGATATTTATTCAGGATATATAGGTACAGTTAAAGTAGAGTATAGGCATGTAAAAAATTACGAACAGGAATCGATTCAACTAAAGCTACTCCAAGAAAGCCCACCAAATGTTTATATATATTGAGGCCCTTAAATAAGTTTAAAATTGTACCTATTCCTGGTTATTATACCGAGCTGTTTAATTTACTTTGTTGTGACAATTTGCGGAATAACACTATAACTGTAAACGAAATTAAACCTAGAAGTTTAAGATGTTTGTGTATTGTTGGAGAATGTGGTGACGTTTGTAGCGAAGTTATATTTTAACTTTTCTTTTCCTTAACTGTTCAAATATGAACAATTATACGTTATTGTTATTTTAAAATATTAAATTACCATATTTCAACCAGCTTTATATCGGGAATCAATTATTGTTATTAATATGCATTACATCGGGGGATGTTTTGCCAAATTAAAACATAACCTTAGTATTATTAACAATATTATTAAGACATCGTGCTGGAATAGTGTTCATATTTGGTAATAAACGTACCTGTACCTGTACCTGGAATTATAAAATCGGTTGAATCTATGTAAGGCTGTTTAATCGCTGAATGAACGAGCGAGAAAGGACACGAAAGAGAAGAGAGAAGAAGCAAGACATTAATAAGAGTAGTGCCGGTTATGATGTACAACCCTGGTCTAGCTTGACATAACCTAACCTGACTTGACATGATTATACCTGTGCTAACCTGAACTTTCATGATGAAATTTGCTCTGACCTAACAAGACTTGATTGCATCTGACCTGACCTAACCTGATCCTGAAACGAAACAAAGTAACTTCTTTATTAATAATACAACTATTAGACCAGGACAAACCATTTCAGCCACGAAGACCTTAACAACGCCTGGCCGTTGTCTGTGCGCTGTTTTAACTTGGCACTTAACTAGTAGAATCCTCCATTGAGGCAGAATGGAAGGGACTCTAACTTAGCCTAATATAACCCCCTATAACTTAATTTAACTTAACTCCCTAAAAGCCTAACTTAATTCACATTAACCCCCCCTAATAACCTAACCTAACACCTTAACCTAATCTAAATCCAAAAATGTTGAGGGTGAAAGACTCCTAACCTAACCCAGGTGACCTAAACTAATGCACGTTAACTCAGGTAAACTCGGCGGCTTAACCAGGTCAAGGTGGTGGCACTCTGGCCTGGTGCCCTCCTCGTCATCGTTGATCATTGGACGTGTGCCAGAGTGAACCACTCGGACCAACGCCAGGGGAAAGTAACTGGGTGAAAAGCTAACTGCCTTCTCTCTTTATGTCTTTTTTTTACTTTTCTATTTGCTTTCTTTTACTCTGCCAGTCTTCTTACTCTCCTTTTCTCTATTTCCTCTGCTGTCTCCACTCCACTTCTCTCTAATTTTCTTTCTTCGTCTCTTCTCTTTCTCTTTGCTTCCATCTTTCCTCTCTTTATCATTACCACTTTGTCTGGATCTCTCTGTCAACTTCATCCTCCCATTCTCTGTCTCGCACTCTCTTCTCTCGAATTTTTCATCATGTCTCCCTTCTCCGTTTTCTGTACTCCTGGCTTTCTTTCTAACCCATTTTTTTCATTTTGTCTCTCATTCTCTTTGCTCCTATCTTTGTAAACCATTTCATCTCACTTCGTATCTCTTTGTTCTACTAGGGTACACGTGGACAGCTGTATGTATGTACTGAAGTACACACCAAACGGCAACCTGTGGCGTAATGGTCAGCTCGCCTCGCAAACTAGTGGACCCGGGTTCGACTGGGCACGGTGAAACTATGGATGTGTAAGTTTTTTTACGCCATTTACCATTATCTATCCAGCAGTAATTGAAAGTGGATCGATTTGCGGATCGTGTTCCGGGTTAATGGTTAGCCAGTGCAGCTGGCGAAGTCTTCTCAGACTATTCCTTGACACTGTCATGCAATTGTTGAGTTGGCGACAGCTTCTACACCCTAAACAAATTCACGCCTATAGGTGGCCCTTGAGCCGGCCATCCTCGTACACGAGGGGCAACTATTATGTATGTATGTAGGCTATGATGTATGTATGTATGTAGGCTATGATGTATGTATGTATGTAGGCTATAATGTATGTATGCACAGTATGCTCACATCTGAAAGTATTGAACTCTTTTGTTTACTTATGTTGAGAGTTCACTTCTATTCTGTAGCGAAATACGTTTTTAAGTAAAAATTATACATAAATATATCATTAACAATAATTAAATTAATAAAATCAATTTTACGGCAAAGGAGAAGTGCACTAACCCAAATCTTTCCAAAGATTCCTACGACAATACAATATTGGTGGACTCAGAAAACAGTCATCATGTCATCTTTGTATAATGAAACCGAGGAAAAGTTTTACGAGCGGGCTTATGAAAATTATATATATATATATATATATATATATATATATATATATATATATATATATATATATATATATATATATATATATATATATATATATATATATATATATATATATATATATATATATCACTTACCAAATACGATGAAACATGTGATTAGATAATATTTTTGGATAATGTTGAATGATAAAATATGAATCCTCATTTTATAACCAATAACATCAAAAGAAACACGATATATTCACCTCTGCTGTACTTGTGCCCGTCCGTAAACTAAATAAACTTCTCCAAAACTATGAACAGAATGTTCAGCCCGCCGCTTATATACCTTCTGTGAGTCGAATTCCTTAGATGACAGCGCGGGATCCTCAGTCGCCAATGTCAAAGCTGTTTTTCTTTCCTCCTTTAACTGAAACAGCATATGAATATTTTTGTCAGTCCCTAGAAAATTTCTTGCATAAATTGTCATTTGTATGGTATAGTTTTAGCATCAAGTTGTAAATGAATTAAATGTTGATAAAGGTATAACTGGCAGCGAGCGTCGTAAGTGCCGGGAGGGAAGGGAAAGTTGAGTGTTGCGACTGGTGGTGGAGAGATTCACTCATGAAAACCATACGCTCAGTTATGCTGCTGCGCTGTATTTTTCTTATGTCCTATTATTTGGAACACTAATGTAAATAATCCGTTCTTTCACCTGGCTGGTATACTGGAAGTGTCTAGATTGTTTATGTGTTGTTTTTTCGCACTCGTCCTGATATCTGGAACACCAAACTGAAATGAGTGTCTCCTGGTATATGGAACACTATCATACTGTTTGGAAGTTTTGGTGAGGACAACACTAGCCATTTTTAATTGGATTGTAAATAAAAATACTCTTCCCTAAACGGAATTTAATGATATATATGTTACTTTTTTGCGAAATCGGTTATTTTGCAAAGTTACTAGCAGTTATCCGGATTTCAAGAGGGCCCCTTGATGAAAGCCTCCCTGTGGTGACCACGCTCAATTTTCATCCATTTACTGATTACCATATTTATCTATATCCTCACTTACGAGTATTTGTACCTGACACATCAGATATTGCAGAGATGCTTAGCTATCACATATGTGTAAATTTACCGTACCTAGACAGATGTATATAATTGACTAAGAAAGCATTCAACAATTGAGTGTAGCCAACTTATCTTCTACCCCCCAAAAAATAAAATGTTCTCGATACGGTTGTCGTAACTCAGCTGTGAACCCTGACCTAACATGCCATTAAGCGTAAATTACAAAATTAATTACATTACTTCTGAAATTAGCTGCGTATGGTGTAACCTACAGTATACTGTACACATTACAAATACCGTACTGTATTGGAATTTTTTTTTGTAATTTTAATCTTACGCTTGTAATTTAAAGCATTAATTTTCTTTACCGCTCCTCAGCATTCTCTTTAGAATGAACTCACGGAAGTTTGCATTCTCATCTTCACCAACAAGTCACCTTACAATGGTTTATCTCGCATTCTGGTTCTGATAGATCTGTCCAAGCACTTGATATAACTGAAAATGCTCTTTACTCAAAAGGTAGCCAGCTACCACCTGGGAAGATATTGGAAACATAATTAATGTGTTGTCTAATGGTAGACCCTGCTGCCATATGGCATCACAAAAAATTGTGACCAAGTCCCAAGTTGCTGATCTGACTTCCTGCCTCATTTACACACAATTGCAGGGTCTCAATTGTTTCTCTTACTTTGACAACACAACATACACACACACACACACATATATATATATATATATATATATATATATATATATATATATATATATATATATATATATATATATATATATATATATATATATATAAATTGTTTCTCACTTTTTTTAATTGTATTTATTTCTCTTTAATATTATTATTATTTTATTTTTATTATAATTGTTACTTATTTTTATTATTATTATTATTATTATTATTATTATTATTATTATTATTATTATTATTATTATTATTATTATTATTATTATTATTATTATTATTGTTATTATTATCATTATTATTATTATTATTATTATTATTATTATTATTATTATTATTATTATTATTATTATTATTATTATTATTATTATTATTATTGTTGTTATTATTATTATTATTATCATCATCATCATTATTATTATTTTATTCTATTTTCGCCCCCCAGACCTTGATGTGGGTCTTTATAAAATGACTTGTGCCCGGGTGGGCTAAAGCCCACAATAAAAAAAACTTAGGCGTGGAGTGCACAGACAGCTCCTTCCCTAGCAGCTTAAGCAGTGTCATACTGCCATAACATTCTTTAAAAAAATGTACCAACTTTCAGTATGTCACTGGTAGTTCATCTACAGATTTTAAGGTGGACACAACCTAAGAAACCTTGTATAACGTGGACACCTTAAACAAAGTCACCATACTATGGGTGTTCGTGACTAAACCCACAAGATCTTTAGCATCTGTCTTATTAATGTTCAACAAGTTCAGAATATGGGTTTATGGTGTGTTACATCTTGCTCGCTTCATTTATTTATGAAGCAACTCGGAGACCGGGGATTATACATCGAAACCCGGAAACTGGGACGTACCAGAAGAACTGAAACCTGAAATAGCTGCATTTAGAGTTGCCGTTTTTGTTTTAGCTGCTACAACTTCTAGGGTAAGTAACGTAATAACGTAATTTGCATCAATAGAAGAGTTTTGTTTCATAGCTAGATTTACTGTAATACTCATGGGTGGTTGCTGTGACCGATTGGATACAGCGCTCGCTCTGTCCTGAGGGTCGCTGGGTTATCCCAAGTATTTTGTCTGTTATAGAATCCTTGGTTGTCCCCAGGGACTGTGTTGTGCTCGCTGACCCCTTGTGTACGGAAAGCAGTAAACAGTGTGCTATTATCAACACTGTCGCGTCAGGGCTACAGGACTCATTTTCCATTTACAGGAAACTTCACAGTAATGAAGAAGTATGAACAAAGATATTCTAGTCAGATGAGAAACTGATTTGTGATAATTAATTTTGTATTATTTAAGCCTTTATAATTTTTGGTGTAGAAATAAACCATTCCAAATGCACCAGAAAGTTCTTGTGAGGGAGACACAATATGGTGGTGAGAACTGTTCCTGGCGCCATTATCTCCTGTTCCTCTCTTCTTGTTCTCATTTCTTCCTCCCGTCGAGTCTTTTCACCCGGAAGCGGGAGCAAAGTGAGTGCCACCTTATGTCTGTCAGTCACCAAGCCTTCCTCACAGCTGGTTGGATGACTGACTGAGAATCAACAGAAATTCAATTTAGAGTAGTTAAATAAGAAAGAAAAAGACTCAGTAGAATCATTTTCAGCACTTTCCAGTATTAGTTGATTAGCAATACTTAATTATCAGCTACATGTTGATTTTTCAGTTTTCTACTTCATTCTCTTTTTTCTTATTATTAATTTTCTTTCTTTCACGACTTTTACTTTATGGATGAAGGTCACGGGCCGGAACTTCGCTCTCTACTCCCTGTGACACCCTTCCCTCCTGTTCTTGTCTGCTAAGCTATACTTATTTATGATTATATTGTACATTATACAAACAATTAATCATTGCACTTAATTCTAGACATTGCCACAATAAATGTATAATTTGTGGAGGAACGTGTATCACCACCGTGTCTTGGAGTCAACAATGATCATCACCAATAGCATTAGTGATAAATATGTTAGATGAATCTGGTTAACGTGATGATAGCCCCTTTCCTCCCAGCTTATATCACCTTAAGATACACCACTCTAAAGCTAACCTAATATAACCTAATCTAGCCTAACCCACAACTAGCGTTAGGGTGTTTAATAATCAGGTGAAATAACTTGGGGCGACCCGAAAACGTACAGGGTATACATACAACTTCTATTGACTCTAATGATTAAAATGCGTAGAATTTATGTTGTGAGATATCAAGGCTTGTGCTCAGTGGTAGTTGAAACACCGAGATTTAAAAAAACCAAAAACAAAGTGTGTTTTCGATCTAAGGGCACTGGGTATATGTGATAAAGTCACTAGACCGCCCGCTGTTGTGTCTGGCTGAGTGTAGAGAAGCTGCTGAAGAACTGTATATACTTTATAAAATGTCTATAAAGTTTATAGACATAGAGCCATCGTGTAGAGCCCAGAGTATAGTGAGTAAACTGGAAAAGTAGTATAACCTGAGTGTAACCCGGTACTATAAACCTTGGGAGGCTGTAGTGGACGTCTCCCCTACAAGGCCACTTATACTGTAGCCCGAGCTTATGAAACAATAAAACAATCAATGAATTTATCTTGATTCAGGTTCCTGCCATATTGCACTGGCAACACAACCCAAATGATTTCATAACAGAGGTACTTTTATTTCACTGGTGCGAAATTCGTGCCTGTAATCGTCTTTGTTAGCTATCTTCCATCCTGTAGAACCGATATTTACAAAATTAATTTCTACTTCGACTAACACTGTACAATTTGGAACTTTTTGTCACTGTTTTCTCTCCATCTTAATCTGAAATAGTTCACAACTTCGCGTTTCAAACATTCTCAATCTTCGGCAAGGAGACAGTTCGGTGGATATATTAGATAACAATAATATATAATTGTCTCCTTACTCCCCGCGCCACTTCATAGATTTGCGATGTTACATTTTAATTTTTTATGTGACATTGAGGAAATTTTTTTTTTCATTTTATGCCAGGTATTACTGTAGGTATTAGTTTCTATAATGAAATACAACTTTTGTAATTAAATAAATATACTGTTGATATCAGCTAGTAAAATGTTTTTAATTTTTTAAGTAAATTTGTTGTTGTTGAAGTGTTAAAGCGTTTCGGCAATTTTGGTCTTATAGCAAGGAACACATAACCTATTTATAAGCTTGACAATGCCCATTAACAGATAAAAAATATGACTGGCCGCAAAGAACAACAAGAGTGGGGGCACTGGGGACTACTGGCTGGGAAAGTAGAGAGCTGAGCTGAGCCGAGCGAACATCTCCCAGACGCCGGCTTCCTGGGTTTCCCTTATTAAGTGGCAACATATATTTTTTTTACCGTGTTATATATTTCCACCGTGTGTGTGTGTGTGTGTGTGTGTGTGTGTGTGTGTGTGTGTGGATACATGTATTTACGTGTGAATATTAAGGATAAGTCCAATACTGTCACTTCACCCTTAGCTATGTCGTGTCTGCCAATGACAATTTGCTTTCTCTTTCCTTATTTTCTAAAAGTCCGTCTCCCTATTCACCCCCAATGTTCTCCTCCAGCCCTCTCCCTCCGTCCCTCCCTTTCACTTCATCCTGGAGAGAGAGGTTTAGTAATCTCTCTCTCTCTCTCTCTCTCTCTCTCTCTCTCTCTCTCTCTCTCTCTCTCTCTCTCTCTCTCTCGTGGTGATTATATGTAGTGATGATGGATGGTGTTATATGTAGTGATGATGGGTGGTGTTATATGTAGTGATGATGGGTGGTGATATATGTAGTGATGATGGATGGTGTTATATGTAGTGATGATGGGTGGTGTTATATGTAGTGATGATGGGTGGTGTTATATGTAGTGATGATGGATGGTGTTATATGTAGTGATGATGGATGGTGTTATATGTAGTGATGATGTGTGGTGTTATATGTAGTGATGATTAGACAATAAAATAATAACAGTTTAATGTTAAAAAAATATACTTTGCTGTACCGTTGTAATGAAAAAAACATGGTGGAACTTACATACACCGTTAATGAACTATTGATGGAAGAAGAAGTTTTGGGGACTGAACAGTGAGACAACGTGGAGCTTCCCGGAGGGTGGCGTCTTACCGTGGCCTAGCGAATGGGAGGCGTTTCCGCTAGTGTATATATATATAATGTCTTGCTGAAGATTTGTGAACCTCACGTGACTCCCAAGGTTGAGAGGTGAGGATAATCCATTCACTCTTGACGGATATTATGATCCTCACTCACTAACGGACAGATGCAGGTCGCTTGCGGATCTCTAGTGGTAAAGGTAATAAAATTATGACTATAACTGCTCTATAGGAAGCATAGAGTGGGTGAAAGTGAGCATGGAACAAGGTCGGGTAAGCCGGATGTAACCTACTGGCGCCTTCATCAACGGGGAGACCAAATAGAGAAAACTTGTTTGTGAGGTACAGGGTAAATGTGTCGTGTACTTTGTTACATGAAGATAAACCAACTTAGTTATATTTAATACGTGATATTGCAAGATTAGGTATCATAGCCTGACTAAGGTAAGTTAGCTTCCGAGTTGACAGTAGTTTACAGTGCAGTATATGTCTGCCAGCTTCTGTTAATATATGGAAAAAGGTCTTCCCTAAAGTCTTCCACGGTCTTACATGGTCATTGAAAACCTCTAGATAGTTTGTTATCCTGATTTCATCGAAATGTAATATATTTTGAAAAAAAGTAGGACCACAGTAATACTTGATGAAGACTCAGTATTGGCGTCGCCCAACGCTGAGTAACGCTGGTGACAAGAGGTGAACACATTACACCTGATTGCAACATACTGTTGCGACCCTCCTCCTTTCACCGCTTACCCAGCTTCCACCACTGGTTCCCAGCGGCTAGGGTCGTATGTACAGAGCAGTAGATATCTCACAAGAATTACCATTGGTTGTCCCGCTAGTCTCCGGTAATTTCCCGATGATCGGTGTCAGTGTACAGACAAACATCAGGCAGGTAGATTTCCACCAGGTCACAGAAACACACTTGTGCACTGTACAGTAGTCTTCTTTAATAAGCAGTCATTCTTCACAACACTGCTAACTTTTACTTACTTTTACCCTTTTCACCACTGATCGGCTCGTTAGCCGCTTAAGCGATCGGTCACCCTCTGTTACGCACTGTTGGCAAATACTGGGCATGCACTGGCTTCTGAATGTACCTGAACCTGCTCCAGTGTTGGTCAAGTCTGGCCTTGAAAGAGCTAACACTCGGTGCCGTCACAACACTTTCTGGTAGATTGTTCCAAGAGTTCACAACTCGCACTCCGAAAAAGTTTGCCCTCACAGTTTTCTGGACTTGCGGCTTCTTCAATCTTGAGCTGTGACCCCTTGTGGGGCGAGCGTCCACCAGCTCAAAGTAAGGACACTCGACTGAGTAGTGCCCCCTGAGATGCTTATACACTCAATTAGGTCGCCCCTTGCCCGTCCGAAGTATATACTAGGCAAGTTCAGGCGCTCCAATCTCTCAGGGTAGCTGAGGTGACGAAGTGTCTAGGCACCAGTCTGGGGGTAATGTCTTCACAGCCTGATTCCACACTTCGAATATATTGTAGCGTAGTGCATGTGGCCAGTAGATAAAGTTCTCTTTCTTATGTGTCAATTTTCTCTTTCTTAGGCCCACACACACATGGACTACGTTCAGTCAGCCAAAGATCCAGCGACCCCACCCCGAGGTTCGTACTGGCAATTTTACCCGGCAATACTTGGTAAAGGAAGGCTGTATGTAAAGGTGATTGTGATTGGTGGATCTGTTTTCGGCTGTATCACTGTCAGGATAAATATTAAACAAACCAAAGGTAATATTTTTATAATAATAAACTATTCATTGTTATTTGAGGTCAGGAGAAGTTTAAAATTTTTCATATATTTGCTTAAATAATGAAGAAAATTATATCAATGAATTGGCAACTCAACTACAACCACAGCTGCCACAAGATTCTCACATCAAATTTTCTCCATTATTTAAACAAATATACGAACATTTGGAAACCTCTCCTGACCTTAAATAACAATGAATAGTTAGCTAGGCATTCATAAGTATAACGGGTGTTAATTTATGTTTGTTAAATGGCGGTGTTATTTGTCCACAGGTATGTGTAAAGTGGGTCTTGTTAGCATGGAGGCTCTTGGGCCACCAGCTGTGTGGTTTAGTAGTTACTTCTTCTTTTAACTGTGAGAATATTGGGTCCTCCAACTCTTCAAATTTGCTCCAGACTCTCTGGGCTTGGCTGTGTGTACGTGTGTTCAGTGGTTCGATATTGTATAATTCGTGAAGTTTATGTATTTTGGTGGTGTATGAGGGGAGAGTTGCTTTGATGGTCTACGGATAGCTTTGTTTTGTAATGATTGAAGTTTAAGTTGGCTGGTTTTGCTGATCGTGCTGAGTGGTATTGGTGGATACTCCAGGTGGGGGCGGACAAGTGCTTTGAATAGATGTAGTTGAATTTTGGTGTCCATTTTGCTAAATCTTCGTAGTTTTGTGAGTTGTGATTGGACAAGCGTTTTGCGTTGTGTTATGTGTTTTGTTATACCTGTTCTTGTTATTGTGAGTCCTAGAATTTTGCCTTTGTTGGAGTATTGTATAGGTACGTTGATGACTGTGATTGGTGCTGGGGTTATTTTGGCAATGTGTATGATCTTTAGTTTCTGTGTATTGGTTTGTATTTTCCACTTTTTTCATAATCGTTAATTTGCTCGATGGCATGGGCTGTTTTTCGTGCCATCATCTGTTTGCCCTTGCCTGGATGTCGGATGATTTGGGTGACGTCATCAACATAATCTATGTATTCTCCGTGTGTAGGAGGTGGCATGTCCGCCGTGTATATTGTGTAGAGTGTTGGCGAGAGGTTACTTCCCTGTGGTACTCCGCTGTATAACTTGATGCTTGGGCCTATGTGGTTACCAATGATAATATTAGCCTCTCTGTTATCAAGGAAGTTACAAAGAAAAGAAGTGAAGTTGTTGGAAAGTTCTTGGTTGGTTATTTTGTATTTGAACCCGAAGTGCCAGACCTTGTCGAATGCTTTTGCTACGCCCCTTAATACTACGTTACATTGCTCCTTGTTGTGCATTGCGTTTGCTGTTTTCGTAAATTAGGGCTAAGGCTGTGTGGGTTCGTCTGTGTTTTCTAAATCCGTGCTGCCTGGGGTTGTATTTCTCTTCAAGTTGGAGGTGTGTTCTCAGTCGGTGGTTAATGATTTTTTCCAGGACTTTTCCCGGTGTTTCTAGAAGAGAAATTGGTCTGTAATTTGATACTTGAGTGTGGGGAATTTAACTTGTTTTGGTATAAGTCAGATTCTCGCTGTTTTGAATTTCCTAGGGAAGTAACCAGAGGTGAGTGATGCATTAAAAATGTTTCTGAGTTGGAGTATCATGTTGACTGGTAGATGCTGGAGTCTGGGTGTGTTTATTTTACTGATGCCTACATGGGGCCTTGTTCTTGAAACTGTTAATTGTTCTGTGTATGTCGTCTGCGGTGATTGGTTTGATCAGTGGGGATAGATCGTCCAAAGCGTTTGTGTCTATGCTGGGACTTGGTTGCCAGATGTGGGTTGTGTGTGTCATGTGATTGGTTACTTGTTGCTCGGTGTTCATACAGAAGTTCAGGTTGTCTTCTTGGCTTATTTGAAATATTTTGCTCCAATATTTCATGAATTCAGGTTCTTGTTCTTTGGGTTCGGTTAATTTGATTTGGTTGTTGCTTAGAATGTAGTTTGATTCGTTGCTGGAGATTCCCATTAGGTGTTTAATTTTCCGTCAGAATTGTTTCGGGTTGTGGTAAATTGCTTCTGTGTCTGTTGTTAGTTTCTCCCAGTTATTCGTGTATGCTTCTTTGGACATGTTTCTTAGTTGTTCGTGTATGGTGTAATATTGTCTTCTGTATTCTGGCGTCCATCTTTGTTCTATGATTAGTTTTATTAAGTTACTGAATTGTGTCTGTAGGATTCTTGATTGATGCGAGTACTGAGGGTGTGGTAATGTACGGTGAGTGGTCTTGGGTATGTGGTGTTCCATTGCTTGGCTCACGTTTCCGTACCATATCTCTAGTGTGTTGTCTATTTGCGAGATGTGCTTGTTGTGTAGTTAGGTGATTTGGTGATTGTTTAACTCCTTTTGGAATTCCTCCCAGTTGGACCGGTTGTAGCTGTATCTCATCCCGACGTGGAGAGTGTGGCTACGATAGGGAGATGGTCACTGGTTGTTATTGGGCCAGGTTCCATTTGCAGGTTAAGATGGTGATGCTGGTTTGTTAGGATGTTGACTGATTAACTCTCTTAATTCTGTTATGTTTTGTGATTATTCTTCCTTTCCTGATTAGTGTTTCAATATGTGTGTCATCTAGGTTTTTGTCTGAGTATGTGTATTTTATCTCACCTTGCCTTTTTTCTGCCGACAGTCTTTCTGTTGAACACTATAGTGGAGAAAAATCGCAGACCAATTTCATACCGTAGGTCTTCGTTCTCCGTGGTCTTTTTTGGGTGAAGGTGGTGGTGGTGCCATAGTTCCTGCTTAATTCTTTTTTGGGGAGCTGAATCTGGCGGCTTGTTCTGTTATTGTGGTGGTTTCTTCTTCATCCTCGTCCTCCATCGTTTCCTCCTCGCTTGCTGGCTCGGGTTGTATGTCTGAGATAGTCTGTTCTTGAGTCGATGGTTCTTCATTTGCGATGCTCTCTTGTTTGTATATTATGTTGAAAATTCGGTAGAAGGCACGTCGTTTGGGAATTCCATGTCTGGCAGGTTGTTGACGACGAACATGTCCCTTGCTGCCTTGGCAAAAGTTCCAGGTCTGGCTATATTTATGATGTTTGGCGTTGATTATGGAGGTCATTATTTTTATGGAAAGATTATTTCCAAGTTGAAGCAAAATAGGTTGCTTTGCGGGGGTGTGGTGTGGTTAATTTTGTCACAGCTGACTGTGTCCTGTTTTGCTGTTCCCGTGTCATCTCCCTCTCATCCTTCTTTTGGCTAACTATTGCTTTTCGTATGGGGCAGCGGGCAGCCAGTGTTCTGTGATCTCCTTCATAGTTTAGGCATTTGGGGGTATCTTTGTTTTTACACTCCCTAGAGGTGTGGTCCTTGTTCCTGCATTCTGAGCAGTGCTTGGTGTCCTGGTTAGGGCAGTCTGTAGCCGTGTGTGAGCATTGGTAACAGTTCCAGCATGGAGTAAGGGGGAAGAATTCCTCCTGCTCCACCTGGCTGCTGCTGACATGGTAGTAGGAGAGACAAAGCCCCTCCTGGATTGCTCTTTGGGCCATGGCTATTTCTGTGAATCTTATTTTGAGCATGGATGGCAGTCTGGGCAGCTTGACCACTTCCTCCACCTTGGTCCATTGGTTGCTATGTTCTATGTCAGATACCAATTGCTGTTCACTTGCTTCTTCGGTGATCGCTTTATCTAACCGCTTGACTACAATTGGCTTCCTTGCTCGGAGTGGTGGAGGGACTGCAACTTCAAATTTTGCAGACTTGAGTTTCCTTGTGCTCTCACTCGATAGGAGTAAGTCTACATCCTTCTCAGTCAGGCACAGGGCGATGAAGGAGTCCTTGGTGGTGATGAGGTTGGATATTTTGATGAGTATAGTTGCACTGAGGAGTCTTGCGAGTTCTGCTTTTCTTTCGTCAGACACGCCCCCTTCATGGGAGCGTTTCCGTACCCGGTGTGCCCTCATTTCAGAGAGTACGTGGTGGACAGGCCACCGCTGCGTGGAGTGGGGCTGGAGACCTACCTGTTCCAGGAGAGGAGCTTGTCACGGGAATTACAACACCTCCCACCGCCACTTAATGATCTTCACGGCGAGGCAGGGGGGTATTCAATGATTCTCCCTACTCAAGGTCCAGAGATGCAAGATGAAAGGCGCCGCTGATGGCTGAGGTGAGGGGGGTAACTGGTCAATCTACGAGCGACTCGGGGGCAGAGACTTTATTCTGGAACTCGCTGCTGATTGGGTGAGGCGAAGACGGGAGATCATTTGTAGGGGAGAGTGTCCACTACAATATAGTCAGCCCACTACCATTGTACAGTTCCTTAGTCTTCTCATTTTATATTAATAACAACAATTTCACAAAACTTGCACAACAATTGTCTTCAGTTGTTCTGCTAAGCTTAATCTTTACACCAGGAACAGAAGTGATCGACTCACTAACTTAGGCAGCCCGCTCCCGCTTATTTACGCCTTGTCAGACGCTTCTCAAACATCCTAGAATAACCAGAGAGACGTCCGGGAGATTCTAGAACGTTCTACTCTGATCGAGGCTTACAATAATAAGTAAATGAGAACAAAAATGATGCAATACATTCAAGAATATTCTTACATAATGAATACATCAATATATACACGAAAATTTCACAAAATTTGCCATAATAACTGCTGCTTGGGATAGAAAACAACCAAACACCTACTGTAGTTTACAAAATTATAATACGAAACTATGCCTCGGCATAACAATACTGTAATTCCAGGCTTCCTGAAGCGTGCTTGTGGGGATGCTGGCCACATCTTATTACTCTCCCTGCTGGGTGTGGCCACAGCATATAACTTGTACAGTGCTAACTCTTTCTTCATTCATATCTTCCCATCTTCTTTTTTAACTGTTCCTCTGAAATATAATGATAATATGAGCATCATACCTCAACATTACTAAAAAACCCAAAGACAATTCGCATATGGGATGTTTGCATATTCTTACTAAACAAATATCGATTAACATCATTCCACACTTAATAAAGTTTATATGATTGTTACTACAAGAAGATACGGAAATAAATTACGTGTATACCGAGTATCCATTTACATGTTTAATACCTAAAAAAGCAGAAGTTATACTCTCATTTTTCATCGTTGTTAGACTATAGTGTACTACCTGTACTAACTTTGTTACACACTTAAAGACCTTCGTCGTTGAAGTGCAGCAATAAAATCTTAACAGTGGCGTTTATTCGCGGATGGAACCACTGAGCTCTTACATATAAACGATTGCAAGATTAAAAATATAATAACCTGTAACCTTGAGGTGTTTGGTTTGTCTGTCATCGCATCAAACACATCATGAAGCTCCCGTCAAACGATGCCAAGAAAATGTGGAAATGTGGCGGATCTGAACTGAATTAGTATTTACCCCCCAAAAATATTATGAAGGATGACATTAATAAAACTAAATAAATATAATACACATGTACAGTAAGTACGTGAGGTGGTGAGCGTCGCATCTCTGCTCCCTGGAGTTCTTGCTGGTCAAGGACGACAACTAAGTTCTTATCTAGATATTTATTTAATTTTTTCTGATCATTCATACAATGAACTTTCTGTTACAGTGATAATTCTAAGACGAGTGACCAATAGTTCTATGAGGATTCTTACAATTAGTTTTCAGTTGCCGTAATAATCTTTATAAAGAGTTACCAATATTTTTGACAACTCTTACGGCTGTCCACATTATCACCATCATTTTCATAAGGAGTTAATTTCTATGTCAGCGATATAGCTTTAGAGATATCCTGCCGAAAAAGACATAAAGCTCAACGGACTTGTGAACAAATATTAATTAGTTTTTGTTATCACTGTTATAACTCCACGAAAATTAGTGCAAATACTCGATGGCCAAACAGCATTTGTTTAATTTAAAACAACCTTTGCCTCTTAACATTACCAAACTGTAATAGGTCGTGGGCTGCTACCAAACAGGGAGGTACTACCGCCTGGGAAGATATTGGAAGCATAATGTGTTGCCTAATGGTAGACCCTGCTGCCATATGGCATCACGAAAAGTGTGACCAAGTACGAGGTTGCTGATCCGACTTTCTGCCTCATTTACACACAATTGGAAGGTCTCAATTGTTTCTCTTAATTTGACAACACAACACACATATACAGTATATCGTTTCTCACATTATAATATCCCCCCCACCCCCAGGCCCAGATGTGGGTCGTTGACCTGTGCCCGAGTGGGCTAATCCTCGTAAAAATAATAAATAAAAAAATATGTTAGGGAAGGATAAGTTGTCAGTTTAGGCTAGGTTATTTTGGTCAATGCCGATACTATTCACTAATAGTTTTTATCATCTCCTTGGTACTTATCAGTTAAAAATTCTGAAGAATGAATTTTAAATTACGCCAATTCTCGTTAATATAGTGAGTGAGTTACCTCTATGTTTCCACAACAATTATATTTCCATGAAAAATATAGGTTATACAGGACAGCGTACTACCAATGACAACAAGTGTAGTTTTTCAGTTTGCAGTTCAAGGACAGTATATTGTGTAAGCTTGGACTGTTTTCATAGCCCAACCGCTTGCCTTTCCCGGCTTGACTGATGGATGTTATCCACGCCCGAGGGATCTCTTTTCTTCTCCAGTTCGGCTTACGTCTACTCGTACACTCATTTACATGCTTTTGCAATATTGTCCTGTTTTCTTACGAAAGATTTAATACATTTAGGTGTTGTCTTTTATACAAGTATATTTATGTTAATGCCCATCAATATTCCAGTGACCGCGAAACATTATTTTTGAATAAAATATTTGTGTTTGATACATTCTATATATTTTTCATTGTATAACAACTTATGTGTGTGTATAGATATTTCAAAACACTTTAAATGTCATCGCTGTTGTAGATTTATATAGATTTCTACTTACAAAATATTTTAAAAAGTATTACACATTACTTTTACGTGGTGGCTAATGTTTCAGTGCCTCTTAAACATTTACCTGTTATAAATGTAAATATTACGTACTGAGAAAAGCAAAGCTGACTAACGGAAGAGAGAGAATGCGAGAAGGAAACGGTCAGGGTCACGCAGTACAAAAGTCCCTCTTGAGGTATGCTTAAACTGTTGAGGGTAATTGTAGCCTTTTTATACATCCCCAAAAACGGAGAAGGGTTATCTGTGCGTGTGTGTGTGTGTGTGTGTGTGTGTGATAGAACAGAAACATGAAGTGAAATGTGTAATGAATACGTAATAAAGACTGTGTAAGAAATAGACTGTAGAGATAGAGAGAATACACACACACACACAGGCGTACAATATCAAGCCTCAGACGCAATTCCTGAACCATGCACGGAGAACACCCATGGTGGACCACAACTGACAAAGAAAGATACAGCAGCCCGGGAGTGGAAATATATGACGGAAGAAATAAAATACCAGAATTTGGGAGAAGTGGCAGAGAATAATTAGTAATATCTAGGATGCTAAAATAAGTCTTAAATGTTAATGTGAACTTTTAAAAGATGCCTCAATATCAAGTACTCGAACAGAAAACTGTGAAGGGTAACTCTTTCGGAGTGAGAGTTGTGAACTCTTGGAAAAATCTGCCAGAAAGTATTGTGACAACACCGAGTGTGAGCTCTTCCAAGACCAGACTTGACCAACACTGGAACAGGTTCAGATACATTCAGGAGCCAGCTAGTACATACCCAGTACTTGCCAATAGTGCGTAACAGATAGGTGACCGATCGCCCAAGCGGCTAAAGAGGCGGTCAGTGGTGAAGAGGATAAAAGTAAAAGGTAAAAAAGTAAACGTTCCAGGACTCCCTAAGACGTGCAGAACCTCTCGATACGGCCCGTGACCTTAGGACTACCCTGGAACACGCGAAATACTGTTGAGGGACTCCTAAGATTTCAGGAACCCTTAGGGCTTCACGACGACTCCTTAAACTCTTACGACAAACGTTGAACCCCGAGAATCTCCCCTGGACCCCCCAGGATCTCCCCAGGACCCCCCAGGAGGGGCGGGTGAAAGTTCCACAACAGTAGGAGAAAGTGGAGCGTCCATCCAATTCTCACCGCGTAGTTGCTCACCCCCCCCCCCTTCACGCTCAACACGCTGAATATAAATCCCCTGTGTGTGTGTGTGAAAGAGTTGTTTATCATTTTACATTTTAATGAATGAATAGATGGAAAGATAAACATGTGTACACGTTCAAGAAAATAAATGGGGAGAAAACATTGGCATCTATCGTGTTAGTTTGAATTAAGTGAAGGTGTGGAGATCCGAAGACTCGCACAGCTTTCAATAGCCTGCTGTCAGCCAGTTAGGAGACATTTCTGACTAAGTGTGTTCTGATTGGTCTGGATATCTGGTCTCAGTGAGGAGGCGTCTTCATTAAAGAGATGGTTGCTGTTGATTATTATATCTTTGTAAACTAATACAGACTTTGTTTTAGGTTCACTTTGCTCAAAGAAACATTTAGTTTTTGATAACAGCGGTGAAACCATTGTGTCCCGGAATCGATCCCCGGACAGGGTCAGATGTGAGAAGGGTGTTGTCCAGTGTGACCTTACCAAACATCACAGGTTTTCTCTGGGTACTTCGGTTTCCTTCTGTACTAACACTGGGCAATGAAGGTCGTAACAAAGTACCAACCAAAGAACAAATCGACGCCCGAACTGCAAGATAGCTGATCAGTGGCAGACATGAGAAAGAGAGCATTCTCGCTGCTCAGGAAAACAGCTTTATAATAGAAGCTTACTTAGCCTTCGTTGTAGGGAATCATTGTCATAAGATAGGTGATTTTCTACAGAACAATCTGGCTTCAGAAAAGACTGGCGTAACTACAATATGTAAGCAGCATCTGTTGGAGATGATTAAGAAAGACGTTCAGTAGTAGTCATTACCGTGTGTATATGGACAGATTATGTAGGGTTTGAGACTCTGTTCTCTTTGTATCTAGGTTAAAGCATCGTCGTTTTGATTCACTTGTCATTTATAATAATACGGTCAGACAGAGTGATCATCTTGTAGTGACAAGTATAGAAGTACTGGTATTTCTAAGTACAGTATGCCTTGCGGCTCTGATTCTGGGAAGAGAGGAACAGAAGGAAAACGGAGAGGAACTAGTGAGGAAACAAGGAAGAAAAAGATACAACACATCCCAACACATGGACGGGTGACAAAAAAAAAAGAGAGATTTAACAGAAGATATAAAAGAGCAAAAACAGAAAGGAAAATAAGCAAAACTGCAAGACAATAGAGAGAGTAGGAGAACCATTACAGCAGTGACTCGTCGGCAGGAGGGGAAGGATGTGGAGCGTTAAGTCTCTCCATTAATACTGAAAATAATGTGATATCTTAAAAACCAACAATTATCTTACTTACAAATAAAACATAGGCATTCAAATTCTAATGCTTATTCTAAAATTACAGTAAGGCGTTAAAAAACAAACCCCAACGTAATAAATAATCCCGCTATACAGTATATGACGTAGTTTACCATCATAGGGTAGCCACAGTATACCTAATCTCTCGCTCTCTCTCACTACATATAACAACATCCATCATCACTACATATAACGCCACCCATCATCACTACATATAACACCATCCACCATCATCACTACATATAACACCATCCACCATCACTACATATAACACCATCCACCATCATCACTACATATAACACCATCCACCATCACTACATATAACACCATCCACCATCATCACTACATATGACACCACCCATCATCACTACATATAACAACATCCATCATCACTACATATAACACCATCCCATCATCACTACATATAACACCATCATCCATCATCACTACATATAACACCATCCACCATCATCACTACATATACTACCATCCACCATCATCACTACATATAACACCATCCACCATCATCATTGCTATTATAACACCATCCACCATCATCACTACATATAACACCATCCACCATCATCACTACATATAACACCATCCACCATCATCACTACATACAACACCATCCATCATCACTACATATAACAACATCCATCACCACTACATATAACATCACCCATCATCACTACATATAACAACATCCATCATCACTACATATAACGCCATCCATCATCATTACATATAACACCATCCATCATCACTACATATAACAACATCCATCATCACTACATATAACACCATCCATCATCACTACATATAACACCATCCATCATCACTACATATAACACCATCCATCATCACTACATATAACACCATCCACCATCATCACTACATAATATACCATCCACCATCATCACTACATATAACGCCATCCATCATCACTTCACATAACACCACCCATCATCACTACATATAACACCATCCATCATCACTACATATAACGCCACCCATCATCACTACATATAACGCCACCCATCATCACTACATATAACACCATCCACCATCATCACTACATATAACACCATCCACCATCATCACTACATATAACACCATCCACCATCACTACATATAACACCATCCACCATCATCACTACATATAACGCCATCCACCATCATCACTACATATAACGCCATCCACCATCATCACTACATATAACGCCATCCACCATCATCACTACATATAACACCATCCACCATCATCACTACATATAGCACCATCCATCATCACTACAGATCGGTAAAGTAGTTTCCGAGATTCTCATGCGGACACACACACACACACAAACAGACATACTAAGGGGGGGAAAACAAAAAGAACAAAAAATAAATACAGAAATTGGAAAACAAAAAAACAAATTAAGAGTGAGAAATGATAATATTATGTTGTGTTGTCAAAGTAAGAGAAACAATTGAGACCCTGCAATTATGTGTAAATGAGGCAAAAAGTCAGAGCAGCGACCTGGTCACAATTTTTGTGATGCCATATGGCAGCAGGGTCTACCATTAGACATCACATTATGCTCTGTTGTATTATGATTATCTATATGATCGTCTATGGCCAGTCAAAAGTTTCCAGAAAACTGAAGTACGTGGATGTTATCACTCTGTATATACAGTGTATACTGTATATACACGACTGCACGCTTATGGTTAATGGTTTATAGATGAAGAAAGTGCTAAGTCAATACCTTTCGCAAATGTTCACTCCAGGTATTTGTCTTTTGCTGCTGTTGTTTATATGTACAGTATATATTTCTGTGTTTCGTTATTTAAGGATTTTAAGCACGTACTCTATGTAAATCCATACTCAAGATAAAATCTACCCAAATTTAATTTAACTGCTCTTCATTTCTGCCTTTGTGAGCTTCCACTAAGCCTTGCCACACTCCAGCACGCACCAGTTAACAATTGTGAAGCAAAACACCGACTCACGTTATTTCACAGAACATCATCATCGTTCATAGCCTATTACATAACGTTCACTTGCGTCACAGGGTGTAACAGTACGTCATCCTCACGAATTTTGCGTAATAACTTCCCGGTTTTTATAGTATGCATGGCTCATGGCTGGATGGGTACACATACCAGTTTGCCTTATCTGTGTGATAACGTTGGTGACGTTGCTGTTGATATTATTACTAGTAACACTGCTGTCGCGATGCTGCTGTTGCTATTAGTGCTGATTTTATTCTCATTTCTAGTGCTACTGCTGTTCCTGCTGCTTTTTTTCTACGGATCATTGTTAAAGATTTATCGCCTATTCGCTTGGCTGCAACTGTCGTGCCTGATGATTTTGTTGCTAATGACTGCAGGGGCTCACCCAGAAATTGGGTAGGGGGGGGTCCGACTGAGTGACTGGGAAGGATAAAGGGAGGATGGAAGTGAGAGGAGAGGAAAAGGTGCAGTGGCTTAAACACCGCTTCCGTGATGGGGTAGGCGATATGCCCGGATGCGTGGGTTCAATCCAACCATCCAGTGGGTTGTGCTGCAAGTCTCCGACATCTCGCCAGGAAGACGCCCAGGGGGGTGGTGGGGTTACGGGTCGGGCCGGCGCCGGTGTAGCAGTTAAAAGTGAAGTATACTCCATTGCCTGAAGATCTTAGAGGAGTTCAGAAATTAAAAGACAAAATCTTTTCTCTTGCACAATTATCATACAATTACTGCAGGTGATGAATCACCTGTCATGTCGTTAAATAAATTTATGGAATAAATGGCCTTGTTTTCAATAGAGTTCTTGGCTATTAAAAGGCATTCTTATTGTTCCCTTTAATGAAATAAACAAACACAAAACCAAAAATTCAAGTTGTGTCTTGGTTACTGATGTATTATAATATTTCATCTAACATGATATATGTAAATATTAATATTACCATAAAAAATAATATTAATTGTTAATAATTAATAATACTATTAATTATTAGTCATGCACAATATATATATATATATATATATATATATATATATATATATATATATATATATATATATATATATATATATATATATATATATATATATATATATATATATATATATGTATGTGTGTGTGTGTGAAAGAAAAAAGCACACTCGATAACTTCTGTACAATTCCTCACAGTTCTTCACGTATATCCTGGGAATGTCAATGGCATTTTGACATCTGCGACTCCTGTCAAAATCGCATTACCGTGATCTGGGTGAATGGATACACTCCGAAATGCCTCGCTCCTTGCTAAGTTTTTTGCCTGCCGAGTAACCTCCCATTTCTCCTCCTCACTCACTAGTGTGATCCTGAGGGGGCGAGGCTTGTCCCCCTGCTTTTGTTCTAGCCTCCTCACATCCTGAGGGGTTGATGGCATCTTCAGAATCTCTGTACAAATATTCTTAAACTGCATCTTATCGTGTGTTATCTTACTCTCGGTTCCCTCCACCTGGCTCTCAGGAACTCCCAAAACTATTACATTGTTCTTGCGTTGGAGACGTTCCCGTTGTTCCTCCTCTCCCCTAACAGTAGGTCCGTTAATTTTCATTTCTTCGACACACTTCTTTAGTCCCTAGCTGCTGTAGAACCTATTCTGATCCTGCATTACTCTCCGCCACCTCCCGTGGCCCTGCTAATACGTCAGCATAACTCCTCTTAGCAACCACCTCCATTCTAGCTGCTACTTCCTCAGTCTTAGCAAGGATCTCTTTCCCAACTTGTAAGGTTGTTTCGTAGTAGATGTTCCATCGAGGCATCTCTGATAATACTCTCAAGTACTTTACATATTATGCTGGTCAGGCTCACCGGTCTATAGTTGTTCGTGGAGTGACGATCGCCCTTCTTGAAGATAGGACTCACATAAGTCACTTTCCATTCACTGGGGACCTTTTGTTCATCCAGGCATTTACAAAACAGGATCTTAAGGGGCTCGGCAAGCTCGTTGCTCAACTCTCTTAGTACTCTGGGAATTGGACAGTCATATCCAGCAATACTGAACTCTCATTCCTCTGGGTCAATTCTCCTGTTCTTGTACAACAGTTCTACAACTCCTACAATATCGGGTTGGTGTACCTTCAGTAGTGTTTCAAACTCCTCTCTCTTATCAAGGAACGTGTCAGTATTAGTGTACACGACATTCAAGCCAGAATTTGTTCTCGGTAACGTCTAGGCTCTTAGTAGTAACCCTCCCCCCTCCCTAATTCTCAGAAGCTGCAGCATTTGCTAAGTACAGTGTAATTTGCAGGGTATGGTTAGAAATGTCATTGTTTACTAGGCGCTCGCCTCCTCCTGTCTGGTAGGCAGAGCTGGTGTAGGGGTATGTGATATTGGTTCACACTCAGGATGGGATGGAGAAAGGAAACTCACAATGTGCTCACTGTATACATATTGTATTGGATGTACAATGCAGCGTGTTGCTGGGTAGGTAGCATGGTAATAAGCGTTGAGTAGAGAGAGCTGGGTGGTGAGGGTGCCCAGAGTGAGGGCACGCGGCTTGAGGGACGCCAAGGTCGCTGGCGGGAGCGGCAGCCACCTGGCTGGCGTGGAGGGGGAGGTGTTGCTTGCTGGTGGCACTGTGTAGAAAAAGAGCTGGTCACAGCCGTGTCAGGCCTTATAAGGCGGGGGTAGGCGTGGGTAGATAGTTGACCCCCGCTCCGTGGGCGGCGCTGGAGGCGTAGGCTGGGGAATTCGAGAAGGTTCCGTGCTTGTAGGGAAGGAATCCACTACACTGGTGCCACCTCCCGGGTGGGGGGTAGAGCGGGTTGTTGTTGTTGTTTGGGGGAGACTGTGTATAGATCTACACCTATTTGAAAATAAAGAGAAAAAAAGAAACAGTACTTAGCTGCCCTCTGTTGCCTTTAGGGTTGTCTTCTGTTTTTATTCTCTTTATTTTTTTTCAGTTCACTTCGGTAATTTGCCGGTATTTATGTGCTATCTTTATGTACACTGCATTTTATTATGAATAACGGATTTTATACTCCCACCCAGTCCTTTAGAAACACAGAAAAATAAAATTAAACTTTCTTTGGGGCGGTAATAGAATGCCTTTAAGGATAACCAAGCTTGTTGATTTTATTTTATTTTATTTTTAATTTAACTATTATTTCCTTATAATTTATTTTCCTGTTCTCATCAACGATTATATCTCTTTGTGCTATCACTGTGCACACTGTATCTCCCTGTGAATGGTGTATTGTAGGCACAGTTTCAGTCCTTGAGAAAGGACACAAACAAAATAAAATTAAAAGTCTATATGGCACCTATGACACGACTTGGTCTCTGCTGGCAGTGGTGCCTTACCAGCTGGCTTGCCAGTTTGTATTCACTTTAAGTTATTTACAACCTCTTCCGTGGTCACTGATGAGACACTGAACTGATTTGCCTAAGAGCAGTGTACTCTACTCCCTGGTTGATTTTTATCACAGCCGTGACCACAACTCAGCAAAAAAAAAATAATAAAGTTTGTCATATGGCAATGATTTTGTGGTTATAGGCCTCCTGACCTTTGGCTGTACCTCCAACTTAGTGGAAATTAAGTTTTCAAAAATACAATCGCGTCTAGCATTAAAAATCCTACATCGATTTACACTTTCACATCACTAAGACGATCTTGATGTTCTTATATAATTACTGTCTAATTCCTGCCGCTCAACAATGTACTATGTATTATCGTTTCCATTTATGTGTTTAAGGTCATACTAATAGTGTGTACAATATTTTTAACCAAATCTCACATTTCTTTCTGGTAATAACGGTTTCGTAAACATTTACCATATTATTTTCCGTTAAATATTAATTATCTATCATAGTTAACCCCCCAAGAGATAATGAAATCGTTTTCTTTGTTTGGCACGCTTGGCC
Organism: Homarus americanus; assembly: GCF_018991925.1. Classification (NCBI taxonomy): domain Eukaryota; kingdom Metazoa; phylum Arthropoda; class Malacostraca; order Decapoda; family Nephropidae; genus Homarus; species Homarus americanus. Next base: position 189,210 of record NW_024722914.1, on the reverse strand, counting down.
GCTAGATGGCAGGCCACTCGGCAGCTCCAACATACAGGGATATACTTCCTTTATTACACCTTCCTTGGCACTACTGTTATTGTGTTGCAGCTTCGACATACAGGGATATACTTCCTCTATTACACCTTCCTTGGCACTACTGTTATTGTGTTGCAGCTTCGACATACAGGGATATACTTCCTCTATTACACCTTCCTTGGCACTACTGTTAATAGTAAACAGAAGACGCTCCTACCGGCTTGGTCTGGGCTACTGTGCTCTGACTAACATTACCTAAAGTTTTTTTTCTAACTATCTAGCTATGTTACCGGTGTCGTGTTTAATGAGACAAGCTCGGCATTTCAGAACCTATGGGAGACTTTTAAAGAGAAGGAGAGTCATCGGAGATAATAGCTGTATTGAGCCAGCCCTTGTTACATCATTTGTTTCTTCAAGGCAGTTTGTCACATCTTTGGACCGTGAGTTAGTTGACTTGCAGTTTCTATCTTTAAGTTAGTATTAGGGGTATTATTGCATTTTGAGGCGATAAATGGTCCGACTAATTACCCAAATGTACCCAAATGTAGCTGCAATGAAGTCAAATAATGGTCCTACATGAATAAATCAGACTGCCAATCACTTCTCGACTAGTATTTGGTGTCACAAAGTCACAAAAAATTGGTAAACTTAATTTAATCTGAGTTGTGTTTGGTTAGGTTAGGTTAGGTTAGGTACATGCACTCAATCTATTAACTCAGATTAAATTACGTTTACCAATTTTTTGTGACTTTATGACACCAAATACCAGTCGAGAAGTGATTGGCAGTCTGATTTATTCATGTAGGACCATTATTTGACTTAATTGCGGCTACATTTGGGTAATTAGTCGGACCCGCGATAAACGGCCGACTATTTTAACCATCCCTAACCTGAAGATTAATGGAAGAAAATAGAGAAAGATTTGACATGCACCATCTCCGTTATTACACGTTTCAAACTAATGTAATAGAAAAAAATTATCTTAAAAATAGACGTATTTTTCGAATATGATAATAGATTTGGGGCAGGAAAGTTGTTTGAACTACTGTAAAAATACCCTTTAGATCTCCTTATTTGGAGTATTTTTAACCCGATATCAACTCTGGGGCAAATAATCATAACGTCGGAAATTAATTTTAACTCTAAAACGGGTATTTTCCCCTCGGAAATAAAGGTCAAATTCAATAAAATCGCACCAAAATACACAGGATAAACTAATTTCTAAACTTCTAGGGCATATTGTCTGAAACTGCAATTTTACTGTATTAGGTAAGGTAATAGTGGATGGCAAGGTAATAGTGGATGGCAAGGTAATAGTGGATGGCAAGGTAATAGTGGATGGCAAGGTAATAGTGGATGGCAAGGTAATAGTGGATGGCAAGGTAATAGTGGATGGCAAGGTAATAGTGGATGGCAAGGTAATAGTGGATGGCAAGGTAATAGTGGATGGCAAGGTAATCCTGAGTAAAGTAGTTGCCAACACCTACTTGTATATTGAGTCTTGTAGGGAGAAAGAAAAAAAGGCAAAAAATCGTTGGTAAAATTGTAGTTTCTTTACTAATTGTTTTTTGAGCAGAAATCTAGGTTTTCCCTTGGTACTTGGTGTGTCATGAGTCGTTTTTGAGTTATCACCCCCCCCTCCTCCCCCTTCAACACTCTTTGGGGAACCATGGAAATTCAGGTTTTATGGATGGGCGTGGGGGGGGGGAGGGCAAAAGCAGAAACTAATAGGGAGTAAATCTAACCTAACCTAACCTAGCTTAACCAAAACCTAACATAACTAACCTAATCAAACCCTAACCTAATCTAACTTAACCAAAACTTAACCTAACCAAATCCTAACCTAATCTAACTTAACCTAACTTAACGTAACAACCTAATTTAATCCTAACCTAATTCAACCTAACCAAAACCTAACCAAACCCAGTAAAATTATCATCTGGTTATCCAGCTATTTGGAAGTTGAAATTATGTTTTTCCGATGGTTTTTGATGTGTTTTGAACGGATCTGTCTTTCAATTCTACTGCAAATCACTACTTTTTTTAAGCTATCTCTCCCCCCCCCCCTTATCCAGCAAAAATGGGGGACCCCCAATGAAAACCAGTAAGGGATTTTGGGTGGTGGGAAAATCACAAAAAGTAATAATTTGTGATAGAAATGAAGGTCAGACTCATCCAAAACCTAACCTAACCTAACCTAGACCTAACCACTAAACTTACCCTGTGTGCTTACCTTAATTAGACTCAGAAGACTCGGAGTTTGGGTCATTGGGGTCCTACTCCTTGTCATCCTCAGGCTGCTCTGGCCATTGTTTCTCCGACTGTGGAGGGGTGGGGATAGACTTTGCATAGTGTCGAAGAACTGGAGTAGAAGCTTGTCCTCACTAAGCTGCGTGATGAACAAGTAGCTCACCAAGTATTCCTTGAAATAGGCGGACTTGTTGCCAGGTTACTTCACCCACTTCCTGAGATCCTTCTACTGACTCTCGATGTTCTACGTGTGGATGGCGGGGTTTTGTGGATCAACAAAATTCTCGGAATGATTGATAGCCTGTTGGTCATGTCCGTGTTCCTTCCGGCTGTTGTAGGCTGCCCACTTGTTGCTGACAAAAGTTAACCCTGGCCGTACATACTTCTTGATTAGCCGAATTAACGTGATAGCATTGCGTTTACAGCCGAAAGATTCTACGAGAGGGATGACAAAAACCTTCTTGGAGACTCTCAATGCTGCCGAACACCCAGATGTCACTCAGAACACAGCCCTTCTCCTACTTCCTCCTGCCAAACTGTAACTCGTCTGTTTCCTCGATGGGAATACATTTAATATTAGAAGTTACGGAAAGGCTTTGGGATGAGCCGATTGTTGAGTGGTGATATTTTGGGTCTGAAATTTATTTATATGATCAAGAGCACTTACTATGGCGTGTGATGAAGGTAAGGACTGCTTAGTTATTTAAGTGGGTGTAGAGATGTTGAAGGTAGCAGGGAAGTGTTATTGTCTCTCAGCTTTGAACAGAGATGTTTGCACTACACCGGCTCTGGTTTACTGTACTGCGAACATATCGTTATGTGCAGTTGTAGTTTGGATCCATTTAAATTAATTTGTTCCACGACTCACACGTTTTTAAAGTTTTTGGAGATATTGTTATCATTATCACCATGCAAGAGTCTCAGTGCTATCATGAGGTTAGCTTCAATATACCTGTAAACATTTGACATTCCCAGATTTTTTCCCACTTCAGTACAGTACTTTTTAATTTGTTTTAAGTCTGTCACTACCTCTATCATTATGAAGGACCAAGGACTGATGCTTGGTAATCTGTCAGAGATCATGTTTTGTCCAGGCTAGATCTGTTGTTTTAAAATGTAACTAAAGTATTACCATCCTAATTTTATACCTTTCATCCCCAGCTTCTCATGGACTTACAGAGGAACAGACAGCCATCCTGCAGTTGGCATCAGACTTTGCAAAGAACGAGATGCTGCCTAACATGGCTATATGGGATGAGGAGGTGAGGCAATGTTTCAAAACACAGTACGCCCGGGTAACTGGCCGATTATTATTGTGCAGGTCTGCTGGTAGTAGTTTTAAAGTTGTCGGCATTTTCGCGGCTGGGACAGGAAGCCATTCATTCTATAGACAGTAATTTCCTTTACCTGTACAGTATTGTATATATATTGTGTGTGTGTGTGTGTAGACACACGCACGCACACACACACACAAAACACATACAAATAAATAATAATGGCAAAATCCTCTCACAATTATTCAGAAACAAGTTTTTTAAAAATGCTGTGTCTATCCTCAAGTCTACTCCGTGCTTGAGGGTAGACTGTCACATTTTTAATAAATTTGGCGATTCTTGGCCATTTTGTGAACCTAACCCCCGCGAATTTGAAGGGCGTACTGTACTGTACAATATTGATTTTTTTACTGCGCTTCATAATACAGTTATGGGTCCATTTATCTGGCATGCTTGGGACCTGGGGGTTGCTGGATAAGGTTTTTTCCTGGAATTTAGAGTGCCAGGCTCAAAATATATTCCCATGGACTCCTATTCAGGGATGTCATTTCTCTGTTTTTTCCGGTTTTCTGTTTTTTTTTGCCATCGTTTTAGGTGACCTACATGAATTGTGTAGATCTGTTGAGAAAAATTTTGAGGGGGGGTGGGATGTTATGACCATGATGAGAGAAATGTTTGACAATAGATTACAATAATTTTGACCCTCTACAGTAAGGTCGATGGGTCTGCCGGGCGAGGACGATGAGCCAGGGCATGTGTGTGTGTCCCCCAGGAGGTCAGGGCTGTAGGGCATGTGTGTGTCCCCCAGGAGGGTGGCCCTATGATGTGTATGAACATAAAACTCTCCAGCAGTAGGTATAGAAGCATGTTAAAGTAGAAGAGGTTGTAGCAGGAAGAGAATAAGAGAATTTTTTGTTAAAGAAACAGTTAGAATCAAAGAAAACAGAGTGAGAGAAAATGGCCCAAAAATCAAGGAAGAACAGAGAGGCCTTCCACCAACAAAAACAGAAGCGTTTACTCTCCCTGAAGAAACTTGCTGATGCAATTAAAACTAAGAATAAAACCTGGCGCTCTTTTCTCCTCCTTGGAGATATAGAGGATGCCTGAGAGGACCTATATCTCCAAAAGAGACCAGTCTCATCCGCATTGAAGACTTGCTTCGGTGTGTAGCCTCCTTCCTGAATAATCCGTTTGAATTCTGGCGGGAATGTCTCGGCTGCAATTGTATCTGAACTAGCAGCTTCACCAGTCATCTTTATGTTGTGGAAGTTATACAAACGCTTAAATCGTTGAAACCATCCTCGGCTGGCTGTAAAGGTCTCTTCCTTCGATCCTTCACCCTCTTCTGCATTATGGGGTCAAACAAGGATCTGGCCTTATGCTGGATAACCATAAGGCTCACAGAGGCATTGCGTTGATTCTGGTCCTCCATCCACATAGCCAGCATCTTTTCCACTTTTTCTGGCACAGTGCTTCCAGTACGAGTTGTTTTAGTTACACTCAGAATAGTACCACTTCCAGCACTAACCTTAACCTTGTCAGCGTTGGTCCGAATAGTACTCACCGTTGTGGGGGTTAGACAAAGCACAGCGGCTATGTCCACAGCACGTTCCCCTTTTTCAAATCGAGTTAATACATCCATTTTCGTAGCAATGGTAATGGTCTTACATTGTCTCTTCACTACACTAGCATCAGTAGCACTTGATGGGCACTTGGAAGCCATTTTGAATGGTTAGAGTACAGTTTTAGAGCAAAACCACTTAAGCACACATGAATGATGAGAAGTCGTAGCAGAGACTCGCTTGGGGGATGCCGTGATGTTCCGCGAGTGAGGGCAGTGAGCCGAGCCGAGAGAGCGTAGACTGGGCAAACAAGAGCGGGTGATGCGCTGTAGAAAGTAGTCCATGACGACGCAAAGCGACATAGTATCGTATCCCCGGGACGTTAAACGAATTTTGGGTCTGTAAAGTTTAGCGACGTAATATCGAAAGAACGTTAAGCGGGACGACGTTATACGAGGATGCACTGTATCATGGAATATGCTTATTTTTCTTATTTTAGTAGTAGTATATATGCTATTGAAACCACAGGTGCAGGTGCATTGGAGATAAATCCCTTTGGTAAGTACTGTATTAAATTTTGAATTCTCACACAATACAGTGCAAAAAAGCTTACCTTTAAGTTTATCTTCTCTCAATAATGGTGCACAATTACAAATATTAACCAAATTCAAGTTTAGTAACAACTAATTGTAAAGGAATTGCTAAGACTACTGTATATGCATGAAAAATATTGTTGCAATAAACATACATGTTTGATTTGGGGTACTGTGTATTTTAACTATTAGGTGCTCACGAAATGAGTAACAATGTGAGGAATTAAGTTAAATATGATAAAAACTTACCGGGTAGGTGTTTCCCCGGACCCCCCAGCCCATTATGTAAGTCGAGATAGGGTCCTACACAACAATATCTTGACACGTAATGACACAAAAATAAACTTTATTAATACTATCCTGAAGATAAACACACCTAATAATGTAGCAGTTAAACCAATCGAAGAGGGAGGTGTAGGTAAGTGAATAGTAACACTATTGTACTGTAGAAATTCTCATAAGACATGTATACTGTTCTTAGAAAACTATGGCTACAGGAGGAAAATACACACAAAAGTTTTTTCTAATTACTCCCTGCTAAAATGGGGGGCGGTGCGTCTTATATGTCGTAAAATACTGTGTTAAACTTTAATTTTTACTCACCTTTACTGTATGTAATTTTGTAATTCAATTTCTTATTTTCTCTTAAATTAAGTGATTCGAGATGTATTGAAAGACTTAGGCTATGATATAGTCCACATAGGGTATGTGTTCTGACTTTTATTTCTGACTTAAGAACATCCTCGGGAACGGAACTCGTTGGTAACCCGGGGACCCCCTGTACTGTACTTGTGATGTTATGGAATTTTCTTCATATGCACTTTATAAAAATGTCATAGAGTACCTGTACTTCATTATTAGAAGAAATATGATAATATGAAAAGGAGATATTTCGTAGGTTATAAGGAAAGAAGTGGATACCTGATACCTGCAGCAAGTCAAAGAATTAACAGTGTTGAAGAAGTCTTATTACCTGTAGTAAATTTAGCTCTGTATTTTTGCAGGAGATGTTTCCAGTTGAAACACTGAGGGCTGCTGCTGCTCTTGGCTTTGGAGCCATATATGCGAGTGAAGAATATGGGGGCACCGGCCTGAACCGTCTTGATGCATCCATCATATTTGAAGCTCTCTCACAAGGGTGCACATCCACCACAGCTTACATCAGTATTCACAAGTAAGTAAACATTAAACCCTCAAGAGACTGAAGCATGTTTGAAGCTCTTGATCAAATAAAACAAAAATGAGGATAATTTTGGAACCAAATGCTGAAATTTGCACACATAATGTCCCCTCCCCACCTTTCTTTTAAAGCCTTTTCCTTCATGACCATTTGTGGCCCAAAACAAGATGATAGACATTCACATATTTTCCTTTCATTTTTTGTTATAAAATCATTCCTGCTGCTGTAGAAAATGTGTTCTGTTTTTATACTCCCCTTCTACAACAAGGCTTCTAACCTGTTACTTTATGTACAGTACAGTATACCCATCTGCTTTATGTACAGTGCAGTATACGTATATCTCGGCTTATAAGATGGAATTTGAACATTAAAAAAATCTGCCCAAAGTTAGGGGGTCGTCTTAATCACCAGGTATAAAATTCTTACCTCTTAAATATTGTGGTTTAGTGTGTCAAGAGTGGTGATTGAAACATCGTAAGCCACTCACAAGGTCCTACCACTAATTATTTTATACTGAAACTTACGTTTGGCAAGCTGGATTCAAATTAAGATTACCAGTATATTAAAATAATAAAAATGTATTATAAACCTGTCTAACATACCGTAAAAGAACAATATACCCCTGTAATAAACACAGCTATCATCACACACCCCTCCCCATGCTTTATGTACAGTACACTACACCCATCTGCTTTATGTACAGTACACTACACCCATCTGCTTTATGTACAGTACAGTATACCCATCTGCTTTACAGTCATTAACCCTTAGCCAGCGGCAGCAGTGACCGGTGAAGCTCCACAATATGGAACAGTTGCTATATTTCATTAACATAGCAAAGATGCTTTTAATATTAAAACGTGAATTTTGTCAGTGGCTCTTACAGTATTTATATTCGTATAAGTAAGGTACGTGGAGTCACTCACACCCACAGCAAAAGCTGTGTCCAGGACTTGTTACCTGGATGTGGTTCCCTCTCACCCTCCCTTACTATATTGTTGCCTTACTGTTGCTTCTTATGGCATTTGTTCATTCACTGCTGTCACTCTCCTATGTTGGAAGGCTCTGATGTGTGGTAAAACATGGAGTAATACACAGTGCAACTTGACAAACATCACAGCTGTTGATAATTCTCCTCACTTTCTTTTGCATTGCACAGTAAGTACATCTCCTTTGAACCTTCTTTGTACTACCACCTTCAGCTGACTCTGTCTCTATTAGGAAATGTCTTCCACTCAGTCTTGTAGGACATGGCCCAAGAGTCACTGAGCTTGTGGGTTTCTTTATCCAATAAACATCTTTACTATATGCAGACACAATCTGTTCAGTCAAGAGCAACTTGAAGTCAAGGAGGTTTTTCTGGCTTCCATTTCTCTTGTAGGTTTCATGGCAGTTATGCAAACTCATTTCTATCAGCCTGAAAAATGGCTTCTTGCAACACCCTTGCGTGTGACACTTGAAGCAGATGTTACCTGATCCATTAGGTCTACCCATCCCATATGCTGTTTTTTGTACTTGATGCACACAGTTGGCTTGCTTACCTCTTTCCCACCAGATTGTACCATTTCCATGGAGTCGTCCTAGACTGTGCTCAGGATGTTTACATATTTCTCGTCTCTCCATTTCATATGCATCACTTTATTATTGAACATGGTGATTGTCTCTCCTTTTTTGAGTTTCTTTTCTTTTACATCTTCAGCAAGTCCCTTCCTGTTAAACCTTACAGCATCAGTTCCATGAGCTTAGAGGATGCCATACAGCTCGGGTGAAACATATAAGTTATCCACTCCAAGCACATAACCCTTATTCAGTAGAGGCTCTACTTGTGCAAGAACAATCTTACTTGGTTTGGACAGCTTGGCTATGGCTTGATCTGACAACCCTGGTTTTTGGCAAGCATATTCTGTGCCTTTCCCTGTATATAATAAAAGGTCCCATACATACCCTGTCTCAGCTTCTGCTAAGATGTAGGTCTCTATGCCAAACCTTGCTCTCTTTATTGGAATATACCTTTTCCATTTTAGTCTTCCTTTCCAGGGAAGTAGGGACTCATCAATGCTAATATTTTCCTTGGGGATGTAATTAGACATATATTTCTGCCTAAAGTTATCTAGCACCTCCCTGAACTTGTAAGCAGGGTTATCACTAGTTTTTTTCAGTTACAAATGCTTCAAAATAAGTGCAAATCTGTCCCTGCTAATGCATTTCTCAAAAAAGGGTGTTGCAAGCACCTGGTTCATGGAGTGGTATGGGTATATTGTTGACTTCTTTACTATACCTTGTAAAATGACCAAACCTAAAAGGTATACATCTCCCCAACATTAGTTTCCTTCCACATCAGATCTTTACTTTTTCTCCTCATTTTACCACTCCTTCTCTTTTCTTCACAGACATTGTCAGCATATTTGTTTGTCTCTCACACTATATGTTCTATTATATCTCTGTCTACAAAAGACAGAAAACTCTCTATTGGGTTCTGAGGATCTTGCAAAACTACTTTGACTCCCGTGTCTCCAGTAAATGGAAATCGTTCTCTACTAACTGGGAAATTGCTCAACCATCCAACTGGAGCACTGTCAACATGACCATCAATTTCTGCACCTGACAGAATATCATCTGGTTCCTCTGTAATAATCTCAAGTTGTGATTCATCACCACTATCAGTGTCATCACCACCACTATCTGATAGTGCATCATCAATAATATCATATGGAACATAATTATGGCTATAATTCTTAAATACAGGCAAAGAAAATATAAAGAAATTGAATTGAAGGCTGACAGCCGTAAATTTGGGGAAGTACAGTTCAAGCATTTGAGCGATTTAAATTCTCGCCCGCCTTCCATTCTTTTGAAGGTCATCCTTTTCACCCGCGCTATGCATGCTCAGTAATGGTCGCCTGTGTTCACAGGCATTATTTTGTAGTGCTCCAAGAACTTTGCAGTAATTATCAACTTTATTGTGTCTTTGGTGACATTGGTGGACTATTTTTGTAGCCATCAGTCCCGAACTGAAACTAGGTTGTGTAGTGGCTAAAAGGAAGCGTAGTAGCTATGGGATGGACGTGAAATTAGAAGTTACATGTCACAAGAAAACATCTTTAAGTACCTTAAATAAGTTGTAAATTTAAATTATTTCATAAAATAATGTGTAATAAAATGTTTCTCAGGTATATATTACTGTTAAAAGTTACCAAATTAAACTTTATGAGTGCCACTTACAATGTGATCGTCCTGATAGACCCTTTTCCTTTTAATTCTTATGGGAATTAATTCCCCTTTATGAGTGGTTTCATTATCAGTGGGTTTTTCTGGTCCCTATAAACCACTTATAATGAGGACCCCCCTGTACTTATACTTACCAGAGAAATAATGATAAAATAGAAAATAAAATCTCAAAATAATGACAAAATACAAAATGAACATTTTTTGAAGTAATTTTTTGATATTCCTATTATTTTATTTATTTTTTATCAGCTTTACTGTTAAGTTCTCATGTAAACAAAATATTTTATGAATGTAAAGTGTAAAAATGTCCACTTTTTTGTTATCTAACACTTGCTTACCTGGTTGTTTGTTTTTGTCTGGGTTTATGTGAAAGAGTAACCAATTGTACTTAAAATATAGTTGGCATCAGATTAAAACAATGAAGCGGTTGTTGAAAAACTTATCCAAAATAACAAGGTAGAGCGTTGGTCTTCTGTACTAGAAGGTCACTACTAACCCCATGCCTGAGGTGGGAGGGATGTTATTAATAAGGCGGTGCACGAGTGTTTGGGACCCGGCACATTCTTTTAAATTGATTTTCCCGAGAATCAGCACTGTATAAATATGAATTACCGTAACTCCAATTTGTCGTAATTCCGCATAATACAGTATTTTTTTCTGCAAACAATGTGAGTGTAAATTCTCTTGAAACTCTATATATGCTGGTTGAATGTATTTATTAGAGCAATATTTTCAGAGATAGGAATAACATTGATATAATCCATAGTTTTTATTTACTTTAACTTGTGCTGGGTGTGTCTGACATAGGTTATGGAGAAGTGAGGCACAAATTCTCTCCTAAGTTTACAAACCTTAACCTTTTATAGCAGAAACAGTGTTGCCTATATGAAGTAGTTTCCTGTACAACCTTATCAATTTCTCTCATCAATTTACATATACTGTACAGTTGTACCCCGCTTAACGCGGTTTCACTTAACGCGATTTCTCATATACGCGGTGCCTCGCCAGAACCGAACTTTCACTTAACGTGGTTCATCTACTCATATACGCGGAAAGCGGCGCGGGCACGATGCGCACAAGGTCGCCCAGTCATCAAAACATTACCGAGTTCTTCACCCGCCACCCACCTCAGCCGGCCCAAGTCAGTGATAGTGATAATGATAGTGAGGATATGGACTTATATGGACTTTGAGGGGTTTGACAAAGAGGCCCTGCAAGCCTCTGTGGTGGATAGTGATACAATTGATACAAGTGATACAGGTGAGGGCCAATAATCTGCCCTCTGCCTCGGAACCAACCCCCCATCCCCATGTGCCCAGCCATCTTTTCTACTAATGTAAGTGTTAAAAAACCTAATATTATTGATATTTCTCTTAATTATTAATTGTGTGTACATACCATCATAAAGTTAAGATAATATTTTTACTACAACATAGTTGTGTGTCGTCAAAAAGTGGAGTTTGGGGGTCGGGCCAGTCTCTATTGGAATTAATCCCATATGTTCTGTTGTTCACTTAACTCGGTTTTCACTTAACGCGGTACCCTGTGGGTTCAATTGACCGCGTTAAGCGGGTTACAACTGTAGTTTATTCATAGCATCTTTTCCAAAAATAATAAAAGAAAACAAATGGCAGGAATAGCCAAACATTCTGGAATGTCACCTGGGGCCTAAGGGTTAAGGCTTGCTTTCTCTACTGACATCTTGCATTTTTTAGTGACTAACCTATGTTTTCAGTTCCTTCATGATCTATGGTCAAACTAATTTTCAGCATGTGTGCATGGATGATTGATAAATTTGGAAATGCATCTCAGCGGGAAACTTGGATCCCTCAGCTGGCCTCAATGGAAAAATTGGCTTCATACTGTCTAACAGAGCCAGGTGCTGGTTCAGATGCTGGTGCTCTCTCAACATCTGCTAAAAGAGTTGGAGAGGATTTTATTCTTAATGGTTCCAAGGTGAGATATTAATAACTTTTCTACAGATATCATTCTCTCCTCCTCCCTTCTCTCCCTGATCAGCCAGCCAGTAGTGGTTATGCTGACCTGCAAGCAGCATTAGCCTAATTGATCAGCTTATTACCTGAAAAGTGTGGCCACAGATGTAGGTACTGTACTGAAGTTTACAGTCCTGGTCGAAAGTCCTTTGCCAGGCAGTTCTGGCTAACCCTGTTATGTGGCAAAGTTTGAGACATGGTGGAACTACTGGGCCCATTGCTTGGTGGTTTAAAGGGTACATTTCTTGTCTAGAAAGCTGTGTTACCAGCACTGTTAGGAACAAACCTCTGAATATTATGTGTCTCTATTTCATTGAGCTAAATCGAATCTTAACAGTTATTTTTAGCTAAATTGAATGACGAGAACCAATGTATTTAGGAGCACAGACAAAATGCCTCCCCACACACCTGCCATACTAGACCCCCATGCCCCCTCCCCTTTCCTACCGCTCTCAACCCAACATAACCAGTTTGTGAGGACGTAAGTCCTTAGAAATTAATTCAGGGCCATAGTCGGGGGAAAGCCTCCCAACAGAACAGTTGCACAATATTATCTATTTTTTGACACAGAAAATCAGGATGGCTAGAGGTAAATTATACTTACGCTTCCCTTCACTGGAACCTCAGACAGCAACGTAGAGAATGGTACGTGTGTTGGTCCTGGATCAGTGGACGCTGTTCCTGTCAAGGAGTGTTCGAGCGGTATTATGCGTCTTGCACATACAGTTAGCCGGAATCCTTCTTAACCGCAACTCTCCGATAGCTGGAATTGAAATTTTTTCGGGAAATCGTTCCCAAAGCCGGAATTTTCAGGAAAATTCCGGCTTTGGCAACAATTTTCCGAGGGACACATTTTCTGGAAAATTCAGAGAAAATTTTCCAAGTACGGTAAGTCCTCGCTTAACGTCGGCCTGCTTAACGTTGTTTCGGTACTACGTTGCTAAACTTTAAGAGACCAAAGATTCGTTTAACGTCCCGGTGACTCGGTACAGCATCATTTGAGTCTTCTTGGACTACTTTTTACCTTTTTCACAATATGTATTTAGGATGGTGTGTGCGTGTAAATTAATAAAAATAAATAAATAAAGTTACTCTATCTACCCAAAAATAAGTTAAAAAACATGTACAGTTACTTAAATGTACTTAAGGGACTAAATTTTTTATCTCTTGTGCAAAATATATGATGTCTATATTGATATTATTCACTGTCTTGCAAGGATTCCAGCAATGCAAATTATATTCTGCTAACTTTAGTCTGTAACATTTTATAGGATAAAAAATTTAAGCCTAAACCACCTTCAATCTTGCCGGAAGTGCGGAGGAGGAGGTGATGTATTATGACGCGGCCATCCAAGGTTACCTAGTGGTATTTATTTATCTGTCGTGTAGAGGAGCTTTGAGTTTTACTCTTATAAAATCTCAATGAATGTGACTTTATAGTAATGCATACCAGCACCTCACCAGGCATCACACAAGGGGAGTTTTGAATTTCTGGATATGTACTGTACTGTTTTTCATGGAGCAAAGGGAGGCTGGGGAATGTAACTCGCATATTTTATCTATTTCTTATGGGGAAAAGCGATCCCCTTAGTGTTGTTTCATATAACGTTGCATTTTCAGGAGACGTAACCCCGACGTTAAGCGAGGACTTACTGTACCCGGGAAATTCTGGAAAATTCTGGGGATGGGGAAGTTTTTTTTTGAGTTTGAGAGATGAAAATCAGGTGCATTTTCCAGAAATTCCGAGAAAAGTTTTTTGGTACCCACAAAATTCCGGGGATGAGGGATGTTTTCTTGCTTTGAGAAAGTCGTCTCGATACCCAGAAATCTCTCATTCCCGGAAGTGCTCTGCACCAATTGTTCCGGCTAACGGAGATATCACTATAATGATCGTCTATCAGGCTTAAGTATCCAGTACAAAAGAACAACAACACACATAACAGAGACTAGTGGAGCAGGTGTACACCCACTTAAGTCGACCAACCCTACAGTATTTTTTTTTTTTTTTACGGGATTAGCCCACCCGGGCACAGGTCACTGACCCAAATCAGGGCAGGGGGGGAGGATATTATAATAATAATAATAATAAAGAACCATAAAAAATAAAAAAATATAAAGATCAAAAGTGAGAAACTATATATGTATGTTGTGTTGTCAAAGTAGAGAAACAATTGAGACCCTGCAATTGTGTGTAAATGAGGCAGAAAGTCAGATCAGCAACCTGGGACTTGGTCACAATTTTCGTGATGCCATATGGCAGCAGGGTCTACCTATTGACAACACACTATGCTCCAATATCTTCCCAGGCGGTAGTACCTCCCTGTTTGGTAGCTGCCACCTACTTACTACCCAATAATGGTCTTGAAGGGAAAAGGAGTTCTTGCCACCATGTGATGAGAGAACAGGCGACATGACCCTGTTAATCCAAGAAACTGCCCTCCAGCCAGTACACCATGCACCTGACCAAACACACCTATCCAGACATACCCAAATGATTAATAATTACAAGACAACACCTGCCAGCCTAAGACCTCCAATTAAAGGGGCCTACAGCTCCTTCCAGAAGACAGAAAGAACCCAGAACCAGACGGAGTCACACTCAGTCACAAGTCCCAAAGTTGGGAGGAGGAACTCACTCCCTGATCCCCACTCCCCACCTGTTGGGTCACATGTGAGTCATTGTCCCAGTGATCCACGGTGGGAAGTGTATCCATTTCATGTTTGTGTCTGGGATTCATTCTCTGATAACATCAGTATAATGCCCTAGTAATGTATCCATGCCATTCAGTTAACTAATAAATAGCTGTACTTAAAATTGTTGCTTAGAAGATTCCCCCTCAGAACGAACACACACACACACACACACGCACTCACTCACTCACTCACGCACGCACGCACCCACCCACCTATTACTACTACTACGTGGCCTCCAGCCTCCCCCAATAGCCACACCTTCGCCACCATTTTATTACCTTATAATTAAATATCCTAATACATAAGTAGCTATCCTAGCTGTGTTGAGTTAGTTGAGCTGCAGTAATTGTTATATGTGGGGTAATTGTTAATGATGATAGAATGGGCAGTATTATTGTTTATTTTACAGTATTTGAATTTTGAAACCAATTCCTGTCATTAATTTTGTCATTGCTTACTGTGTACACTTCAAATGAACTTCAAAATACCATTTTCAAGATAAAGTATCTTCATGCTGTAAACAACTACATTGAGACTGAAGGCTACTTAACAAATGTGATAATTGTGCTCACAAATTTTGTTTTTAGAAGAATTAATATTGGGAAGAGAAATTAAATTCTTTTTTAATGGGTAGTGGAGAATGTCAGGAAACTGTAGGATTGTACACTGTAATGTGAGCTTGTCCAAGAGTAGTAAGTAATTGAATTTATCTGTAGGTACAGTACTATTCATATTGTCAGAAAATAAACTATGGAATTTTTGTTGGAAACAGGATCATGAAATTTGTTGGATACAGTAAAAGTCCAAAAATCCGGATGCCAGAAATCCGGACCACTCGAGAATCCGGACGTTTTGAAAACTTTCAAACTTTTTAAATTTAGTGGGCTTTTGTGGGTCACGTGAATGAATGGAGTTCCTTTAAAAAATTAAGTTACATAATTCTAATAATAAAAGTAATTGTAAATTATAGGTAGCTAATTTTGTTAGTTTTGTAATTAGCTTGTCCTGAAATGTAAAATTTGAGGCACTATAAATCTTTTGCGTGTATGTGTGCATGCGTGAACGCCACAGCGACAACAAGCGACCACGCAATCGGCACTTTTAAACAATCAATCAAACTGTGACAACGTATGTAATTTTGAGTCCTACTCTTTACATTTACAGAGTAGTGTACAAGCCCATAATAATGGCTCCTAAAGTAGATAAACTTCGTTGTGTGAAGAGAAAGAAGAACACATTGAAATTGAGTGACAAACTTGAAATAATTAAGAAACTAGAACGTGGTGTGAGCAATACTGTTCTAATGGAAACATACGACATTGGAAAGTCTACAATTTATGATATAAAAAAGGCAAAGAATAAAATTCTAGAAATCACAGCTTCTTCTGAGCCTTACATTAAAATTGCTGAAAGAAAAAGTTTACATCGGCCCAAATTAGAAAATCTTGATAAAGTGTTGCACGAATGGTTTTTGTTAAAACGATCAGAAGGTATGGCAATTTCTGGGCCGATGCTTATTGCCAAAGCAAAGTCTTTTAAGGAACAAATAAACATTGAATCAGAGTGCGCATTTAGTGATAGATGGCTTGGGAATTTCAAGACTCGTCATGGTATTAGACAGTTTGTTTACATTTTTGTCAGGTGTTGACTTTATTTTTCTTTAAAACTGCTTGTTTTGATAAATGAAGCATGCTATATTTGCTAATGAATAAACTATCAAAATGTACCTGTTCATCTCTTCTTTATTCCTCCTTAAATTTGAATTTTAAAAGTACTGCCTGAGAATCCGGAAAATCCGAAAATCTGGACCGACCCAATCCCCAAGCAGTCCGGATTTTTGGACTTCTACTGTAGTAAACTTAATTTACCTGATGGTCACCACAACTGGAGGTGGGCAGGATACTGTTGGCCTGTGTAGGATCCCTCATTGTTATGGTCCAGTAATGTTCCTGCTTCCATGGCTTCAGCTGGTAGACTTTTCCTTAGGTCTGACATTGAGTTTGTCATAGAATAAGTATTTAATTTGTTAGATTAATATTTTTCCAGAGATTAACCATTGACTTTGTCGGCAAATAAATAGGATTTTTTGAAGAGTAAACTACAGTACAAGGTATTGATTTTGATTAAGCTTAAACCATTGAGTTTGTTACAGAATGAATATTGAGTTTGTCAGAGAAGTAATATTTAAGTTTATCAAAGCATAAATGACTTAGTTTCTTAGAGAATAAATACAGAGTACTGTATTACAATTACTGTATCATTAAATGAAGAATGAGTTTCTCAGAGACAAAATCAACACTAGATGAATAAGTTACCAAGTGAGAAAGTTTCTCCATTTTTGGTACTGTTCTGATTTTTTCCATAGTAGTGTTTCCATTACAGCTGAATTCTGGTTTTACTTTTGAACAGGCATTCATTAGTGGTGGAGGTGACACAGACGTCTACTTGGTGATGTGTCGGACAGGAAGTGAAGGACCTAAAGGAATCTCATGTGTGCTGGTGGAGAAAGGAACTCCAGGTAAGTTTTTTGTTTTTTTTACAGGTTGTACCTCTCTAGTCCGGCAACCTCGGGACCTGACCGGTGCCGGACCATGGAAATTTCCGGACCATGGAAATTCACCCTTTTCCTGGATAGATAGTGACTTGTGCTTATGCTTGGAAGCACTAGCACCACTTTCTCTGCTTCATGGTCTCTTTGAAGACATATTGAAGGGTTAAATGTCGTACAGTAGCTTCTCAAATTTCGCGAGTTTTTAATTCGACGTTTTTTATTTGAACAAAAAAACAAAACAATTTAAAATTTTGACGGCGGAAACTCGAATTTCGACGTGTTTGAACGGCCCACCAACGTTCAGACGACGTGCACAATCATGTAAACAGCGTCATTTCTCTTATGTACAAAAGATTCATTATTGTTTATTACTGAATGTCTTTTTGATTGAATTAATGTTTATGTGTGCAAAATGAGCAATACAATTCATTAATAATACGTAGAATATTAAAACACACGAGGAAATGAGACAGCATTGTTTTCGTTGATTACAAAACCAGTGACTGACTGGTTCTACATATAAAACTGAAGAAAATAAGACCCTGGTTGTAGCTGTAGTAAAATTAATATGGTTGTTTTAAGTAATGTTATTTAATGTTAATAAATGGAACAATAGAAGTAGCTAACGATAATGGTAAAGAAAAAAGAGAGATCGCGTATGTAAGTGCGCACACGTGAAAACATATCGTCATTACTTTACATAAGAATATGAAAGCAACACTTATTTACTGTTCATATATATTTTAATTAATGTTTCTGAATTTTTTTATTGAATTAATGTTTGTGTGTGCAAAATTAACAATACAATTCATTAATAATATGAGGAGACGAGACGGCTGCCGGCATTGTTTATGTTAAAGCTTACAAAACCAGTGACTGATTGGTTCTACATATAAAACTGAAGAAAATAAGACCCTGATTGTAGCTGTAGTAAAATTAATGTAAAAAAATTAATATGGTTGTTTGAAGTACCTGTAATGTTATTTAATGTAATAAATGGAACAATATAAGTAGCTAACCATTAATGGTAAAGAAAAAAAGTGAGACTGCGCGTATGTAAGTGCGCACATGTGAAAACATATCGTCATTACTCTACATAAGAATATGAAAGCAACACTTATTTACTGCTCATATATATTGAAGGGTTAAATGTTGTACTCTGTATAGACAAGCAGAGAGAGAGAGAGAGCAGCCGAACTGCCGGATGTAAACAAACCTTAATTTCCCGCGGCTTTTTTTTTTTTTTAAGGGGATTAGCCCACCCGGGCATAGGTCACTGACCCACATTGGGGCCTGAGGGGCAAAAATTTAATACTCCTGTAATAATAATAATAATAATAATAATAATAATTCAGATTAAAAAAAAGAAAAAAAGAAAAAAAAAAAGCTGCCTACCTACCTATTGGACAAATTAAACTCGTTCCGAACCATGGGAGTTTCCTGACCACAGAATGCCGGACTAGAGAGGTACAACCTGTATTAGTATTATATGATGTCACCAAAGGCATCTTTTGTGGCTTGGACAACATTATAAGCATGATCAATAAGGGAAGCTTCATTCTCCAGCTTCCCTTCCTTTTTGCTGAAACCTTCTTATGTTATATGTCTCCTTTTACCCTGTGAAAAACCTTCTTTAATATCTTTGCCACGGTGATGTAGCCGGTCCGTCACAGGAGGCCCAGAGTGGCCGGCGGTGATTGCTACCCCCTAGTGGGAGTCGCCCTGATGTGGTGGGGTGTTTTGTGAGTCCCGAAGACCCAGTGAGCTGTACCAGAGGGGGGCTTGGTTCTTCTTCCTTCCCTCCTCTGAGGGAGGGGAAGGGTTTCCCAAACTGGGTGGGTCACTGGGGAGGGTCCAGAAAATGTCTCCTATCCTGTTGCTGGTTTTGAAAGCAGACCGGCAACATTGTCCCCAGGCCAGACTGGGGTTGGAATATTCTCCCACATGTTTGCCATGCGTGGCGTCCCATAATGCTGGGAGACGGGAATCCCAGAGGTTGAGCAACGCTGCACACTGCACTCTGCAGCTAGCAACATACTTCTTTGGTCCTTTATTTCAACTAGATGAGTGGCCGGTTGGGCCCGATCAAGTCACTCGGCTGGTCACAGTGTCGCTAGGGTCAAGCGGGCATCAGGTGGCCTGGCACTCCTATGGACTAGGAGCTACCGTCTTGGCCACCTGGTGGTTACCCACATATACTCCCCCACTACCCCTGGGGTCACCAGGGTTTTACCTCCCCTTGTTGGGCTCCATGGTGGGGAAGGGGGGGGGGGTGAAGTAATTAAAATTTTGTATGGAAGAAACAAGCTCAAATAACTGGCCAAATACTGTACTCCCCTAACGACCCTGCACCCGTCCTTGGACCTTCCTCTGGATCATCAGTTGCTACATTGTGGCACTATCAGATTGAGGAAAGTAACTCTGGGTCATGACAAATACCCAAGTATAAGAGCTACAGGAGGCCCACTGGTCCTGGCACCCTCCATAGTGCTTCTACCCATGAGATCTTACCAGGTGTGTTCAATCAGGTAGATTTTGCAAAATATCTAGTGCTCTGTACCGTGGAAGGCCAGCTTGTAATGGACCTGGACATTTTTGATGTTCACAGGTCAGTAATAATAATTTATGGGAGAGAACCAAAAATATTCACCCAGCAAGATGGTAGCCTCCTAGTGGAGGTCTCCTCCCCCTAGTAAAGTGCTCGACTCCGTACCCTGTCTGAGGTGCCTGGTGCCCCAGTCTCCTGTACTCCACATGCCACCTTTAACCAGTGTCTAGGGGCGGTATTCTCAAAAGAGTTGTACCGATACTCAGAGGAGAAGCTTCCAGAGGAGCTCCAAGTCCAAAAGTTGGTGAAAGTGGAGAGGTTCCACAAGAAAGAAAGTGGCATTCTTAACCCTACACCAACTCTGTTATTGACCTTTGACTGCTTTGAAACTCCAGTCTCTATCAAGGTTGCCTGGATCTCCCTAAAGGTGAAACCATCATGTCCCAACTGTAGATGATGTTTCCATTGTCAGTTGTATGGCCATGTCAGCCACACTTGTCGTAAGTTAGAGCAGGGTGCTCCTGCAGTAAGTGTCAACTGTGGTAAGGCCCATGAGGGTCAGAAATGTCCGGATCCGGTCTGCTGTTTTCACTGTAGTGAGGCTCACCCGGCCTCTTATAGTGATTGTTACCGGTTCTGAATTGAGGAAGAGACACTATAGAACCACACGAGAGACAAAGTGAGCTTTGCTGAAACCAGAAACACAGCACTGAAATATATCTCAAGGCTTGGGGATTCCTATACACAGGTTCTATCCTGACCCGTGTCAGCAAACTGTTGCTGTGACACTGTCCCAAGAATCATCTGTACCTGAATTCAGCTTCCACACCCAACTCTATGCCACCAATCCTCAGTCTTCAGATTTCTCTTCTAGTTGCTGAGGTCCATATGGATTAGGCAGTCACAGCTGCTACTCCTCATTTTTCCTCCACCTGTAATCCTGGTACTACAAAATTTTCAGCAAAACTCTACCAAGGATCCTCAGAGTCTCTGGGGGTATCGATGGTAGCATAGTCAACTGTTGTGAAGAAAGCGAGACATCTATGCTAGCTTAAGAACCAAATTCTGAGTCACAGACACTCCAACAGATGTCAGCTCAGGGACCTCCTACCACAGGGAGAGTCTGTAACTACTGTATGTCACTACCTACTTGTTAGTAGTAATTTAGATTTAATTCTTGTACGCTACCCAGGCTCTGGTGGGTGCTAACTCCCAATGTCCTTAAATCATATAAGCCCGGCATGACTAAACAGACGCTCACTAGCAGCAGATGCAGGTAGTGGGGTGTTAAGCTTCAGAGATAAGTCACATAATGTTGGGAAAGACATCAGTCGCTCCATTCCGTCCTCTGGTCATACCAAGTAGCTATCAAGCTCCTTCAGTTGAGGAGTTTGTGGATGAATGTTTCCTCCATAGTGACCGAGTCTGACAAAGACTCACCGTGAACTGTCCCTCTAACAGGGGTGTGACTGTGATACGTCACTTTTTGATTCTAATTGATGAGTGGCTGAATTTTTTGCACCACTTGACATCGGGGGGGGGGGGTGGTACTTAATTATTTAAGCAATTTTAAAGACACAAAGTCTCACACACACATATATGTATAGATAGAGGCTTTATATCTATGATAGAATTATGTAAATCATTTTAGAATCACAGCCTCTCTGAAATTCATTTTAGGTACAGTTATATACAAAGAGTAATTGATGTCTAATGGGAAGACCAAACCCCCGAAGGAAAGGTGAAGGAGAAGAGAGGGAATTCAATGGGGGAGGGGAGGTCACATACCGAGAGGGTACGGTGTGGGGAGACACCACACTGTACCCTTCACAGCTTCACCCGCAACATATCCTCCACCACACAACTCTCTTACTATGGTTAATAATTAAATAAAAAATATATTATTAGTTTGTCACAGGCTTTGAAACTGTTTGGGGCATGTAATGAGCAACACTTTTTGTTTTTTCAATTGTATTGGAGTAAAAGAATTAGAAAAACATACTTAAGTAAAAGTTGGCTTTTGAGCCAACTGGGAGGAGCTCCAGTCGCTCCTAAGTAAATTCTCCCCTATTTGCATTTGTCTTCAGGAGACAATGTTTGTTGACTATGATCATCTCCTTCCCAGAGGTTATAGATATTTTACAGTGGTTGTTTCTCATCCAACGTTGGGGCCAGAAAGTCAGTTTTTGCTGGGTTCCGTCCCACGTGGGGGAGAAGGGTAATGAGCATGCTGATGCTGTTGCAAAAGCAGCTGCTTCTCGCCCTGTGGCACATTGTTCACCTCTACTTGACTCTGTTATGAAGATTGTAATAAGAGCTGCTATGCGCTTGAGTTGGCATTGTAGGTGGGATGCTGTCAGAGCAAACAAGGTCCGGGACATCCACCCAGCATTGGGTGTCTGGGGATATCAGGGACTGTCATGCCGCCGAGAGACTACTTTGGCCCGCCTCTGTGTTGGTCACACACGGCTGACTCATGGTTTTTTAATGGAGAGGTGGAGAGGGCGCCTCCCTCCTATTGTGGTGACTGCCTGGTTCCATTGACTGTTCGACACTTCCTTGTGGAGTGCCCCAGTTTCAGAGATCCTTGTTGTAAGCGCCTCTCCTGGTGGCAAGGGGAAGCCGGGTCTTACTGTCTCTCTTTGGTGCTGGGGGGAGGAGTGGGTAACGTGGGAGGGAATTTCCTCTCCTTTGTGGAGGAAGCCGACCTTCTACACAAGCTTTATATGGTTTTACAAAAGCTCTATGTTACCTGTATTTATTTCTTATGTTTTTTTACCTTGCATGATTTGATTTTAATCTTTTAAGCCTTTATTTTAATTCGGCTTTATATGACCCGAGCTGTTGCGTCGCTCGGGATGTAACTACCACAATCAATCACTTATGTCCTGGGTCCTTTAAACACAAAAGATAGACTGGTGTGGTGACCTTGGAGTGCAGTCTACATAGTTGCCCGATCACGCTGACTTTGTCAAATATGTGTCTTCCTTGTCTAGCATTCATAGGCAAACATAAAATTATTGTATTTTAATTTTTTACTTCATATGCAAATTTGTGTATGGAAACCCCAAAGTGATAATTTATATCATACTCAATTTTGCTTATGAAAACTCCAAGAGTGTTAAGAATGCTTTTACTGAATTATTGTCAATGCATAGATGGAAAATTCTAGTGAAACAAATTTCATTAGTTAATTATGATATACAGGGTACCAGGGTTGTTATGATTTAAATCAAATGATTTAAATCAGAGTAAAAAATCATGATTTAAATCAAAATGATTTTTTTACTAATAACTGCTTTCTCATTTTATTCTACATGATTGAAAAGTATATGCAATACAGCAGGCTAATAACATTATTTGGATATACATAATTATATACTGTACTATAGTCTGTTCTCTCCAGTTTTGCGAAACTTTGATCATATCATAAGGTCTCATTATTAATGTATATACATTTATTTACATGAAATATATTGTTAACTAAGATAATAAATACTATTGAAATTCAGAAGAACTGTAGTATTCTCTTCTCCCGGCATTATACATCAGTCTATAAGGAGCAAGGGGCTGTAAATTTTTGCAAAGCTAGAGTGAACAGGCTGTAGGCACTCAGCTATACATATTCAGGTATTCTATTTTTATCACTTAGTATGTTCTTTTTAAACAACATAAGTATTATTTCTGATCATAATTTCAATAATTATATTAATTTTAGAGAGTGGAGAAAGTATTCTTAATATAGGTATGCTATAACGAATCTAATTGGTTCTAGAACCTCGTTCGTTATAGCATTCGGTTATAGGATTAATCCGCCCAGGCCCCCAAATACAACCACTTAACACTGAAAAATTTATGTGGAAATTGTAAAAATACGGTACTTTATCTTACCTTAGTGTTGTTCAGCATACAGGACAGGAGGCAGAGGGGGAGGGGGAGGAGAGAATTATGGAGAAGAGGTGGAAGGAGAGGAGTCATCCTTCCTAGCCCTCTTTGGTGACTGTCTTACAGGCACTTTGTCTGTTTATTTATAATTTCTTTCTTAGTTTTAAGGGTTATTAGCTTTCTCACTCGCTTTTGACGATTCAGTGTTATAATTGTACACTTGTATAACAAAATAGTTATAAAAATAACACGAATTTCCACATCAAAAGACGAAATTTCAACAAGTTCAGTGGTGCACTGACTACACAATGAACCAATATGGCGCCCGACGCTCTTGCTGTGAGCCGCGGTACAACAATATTCATGCGCCAGACGAAATAGTCCCGTATTCATCCGCGTTCGTTGTAGGAGTTGCGTTCGTTATAGCATTCTCAATTTGATAGGTAAAATCGTTCGTTATAGGAATATTCGTAGTAGAATCCGTTCGTTATAGCATACCCCACTGTACAGTACTGGTAGTTGCATCATGCATGTGTGTTTTGTTCTTTCCTGTACTGATCCTGTCAGTACAGGCAGTTGTCTAATGGCAAATCACTAATATATTTTCTTATACCCAGTACGTATGTTAATCACTCATTGGTTTGTCAATAACTTATATTGACTGGTATAATTAAAGAGTAATAGGTTATGATTGTGATTAAATTAATCTAAAAGAAACATTAATTATAACAAAAATAGATACAATAGTTGGTATCTCATACTCTAGCAGAAGCTCATATCTAAGCTCCCACTCATTTCTGCTGCACTCCCACTCCCAGACTTCATACAAGCTGTCACCTCTGATTTATGCACTGTTATGTATTTCTTTGTATTTTAAAATTATATGGAACTATTAAGTGTTAATTAAATATGCCCACTGGACGAATTGCAGCAAGTGGGAGGAAAAAGGACCCACTATGGTATTATTTTGACAGAATTCCTAAGGGCAAAGGTTTCAGAGCCAAATGTAAGAAGTGCAATCAAGAAATTCAGGGTATTGTAAGCAGAATGAAGAAGCACATGGAGATCTGCCAAAAGCAGACCAGCACCCTATCTTATTATTGTATTAAATTCCATTGGTACATCTACTGCATAAATATCTTAATGCCAATTTTCTGTTTATTATCCTGAATAAGCTTTGGTTGAAAAATACTGTTTTTATGGTTTAAAAATACCATTTTAATGCAATTAGTAAAAAATAAAAACATCGATTTAAAAAAAATCCGATTTAAATCAAATAAATCGATTTTTTTATTAAAAAAAAAATCATGATTTTTTCCAACCCTGCAGGGTACAGGTGCTGGTACAGTATAATTATAAGTGTAGCAGTGTATACAGTATATGGCTCTTAAATCTCACTGTTCTTCAAAGATGATTGTTTATAAGAAAAATAATACAGTCTTAGTGCTTTGTCTTTAATTTGAGTGTCTGCTTAGCCTAGATAATACTAAAATATTTCCTCTTAATAACTAGAAATAATGTTAAGATATTCAAATGCATGTGAATGAATAACATTGATGATTGATCTTGGTTCTCTCAGGGCTCAGTTTTGGCAAAAAGGAGAAGAAAGTAGGATGGAATTCACAACCAACTCGGATGGTGATTTTTGAGGATTGCCGTGTGCCGGCCTCAAATATAATAGGAAAGGAAGGTCAAGGCTTCAGCATTGCTATGAAGGGACTGAACGGAGGCCGCATCAATATTGGTAAGAAATTTATAAAAAAAAAAATGAAGTTGTGAGGGTATGGTAATAGGATGGACATTAAATTGAAACTGGAGTCACAATATAAACTACTGTAATAAATAGTTCCTGATAGTAGACAATTTCAAAGTGTAATATTAAGACTTTGAACATTTTCAGCATCTTGTTCACTAGGGGCAGCTCATGCTAGTATACAGAACGCTGCTGACCACACCAAGGTTCGCAAGCAATTTGGGAAACCTCTTTCAAGTTTTCAGGTTGGTTGTTAAGTTTTGCTGCAAGTTTCCATTACATTTCTACAGTATTTCTTCTCCCTTGCTTGCTCTCATATGTTGAGGCACTCACCTACATGCACACTACACATACTTGCATGCTATCACACACACATTTGTATTAATCTGGACACACATACAGTATATGAATACAGTACTACCTCTATATACCGAACCGTTTAACCAACGCTTGAATAGCCAACCTCTGCAATATCCGGGGATGGGTCCGATCAGCTGTTTGCCGTGTAAGCAGCTGTTAAACGTGGCAATGTACCATTAGAAGTGGCAGCTTCTTCAAGCCAAAGCCTTATCAGACAGCTACAGCTACACCATCAAGTGTAACCATTCCCAGCACATCAAAGTCAGACATCGGTTCCCCAAAAGAACATCAACCACAAGTTCAGGTGGAGTCTTCTTCAGACTAGGAATAACTACAGTACTGTACTGTTGTAAGTTCATTTGTTTATGACAGAGAGAGAGCAAGTGAGCGGGTGAGTGAGATAAAGATGATTGTACTGTACGTATTGTTATCTCTGTATTACAGTACAGTATATGTACTGTATATTGTACCTGTATTTACATATATTTGTACCCTGTACTCTCACGTATGATAATTACTTAACTCAAGTGATTATCTTATACTGTACACAGTAACATATTTTTGGTACAGTACCTCTATTATCAGACTTATTGGCTTTTCCGACCCACCCCTCCCCTCATATAGGTCGGTTAAACGAGGGGTTACTGTATTATCCTCTACAGCCCACTGAGATGGGAGGCCAGGAGGGCCATTTGGCCCGGGCCTCAAGCTCAAAGAGGCCTGACATTTTTATTTTATTTATTTTTTTGTGTATACTGTATAATGATTCAGTTGCAGGTACACCACCGATTTTCCGGGAACTGTTGGTCCGGCACTTAACTTCCCCTCCCTCCCTCCCTGCCAGGGTGAAGGTAGTTTTAGGCTTAAAGTTTTTATTTTATAAAATGTCACAGACTAAACTTTGCAGAATTATGACTTGCATTGCTCTAATCCATGTATGATAATGATAAATTTGAGCTTAAACATCACACAGTTTGTACAAGAGATAAAAATCTTAGTCCTTTAGAGTAGTACACAAGTGATCGTGGGCCCTTGGTGCCCGGTGGCGAGTCCAGTGGTACAGTTTACTGAGGCGTGAAAGTTCGAACGCTGGTGCTTGGCTAGCGCGCAACCGCCATCTGGCTGACAGCGTACAGCGACATCATTTTCTAGGGTAAATAAAATGGTTAATTAATGCCTTCCTAAAGAAACCATCGACATGGGACCAGGTTTGTTCCACTCTACGAATTTGTTTGCGATTTTTCCACCAAGTTTGATGAAAAGTGCTGTTTTGGCTGCCCAGAACAGTCAGTCAGCTGTCTGTCTGTCTGTCTGTCTGTCTGTCTGTCTGTCATGTTAATTGCCATATTGTCTATTTGTGCATGTATGAATCTGTCTATTTTTGTCAACCTCCTGTCTGTTTCACTGTCTGTATTCACCCTGTGTCTATTGTAGTCATGTCTGTCTGTCTGTATGTATGTGTCTGTTTGTATGTATGTGTCTGTCTTATATGTTGTCTTTGTCTTTCATAAGTCTGTCTATCTGTCTGTCTTTCTGTGTGTCCTTGAATCTGTCTGTATTATGTCCTTTGTTTGTCCGCTTCTCTCTCTCCACTTTTATCCGGTCTATCTCTATCTTTATTTATATATCTCTATGTCTCTCCATTACACTACTCATCATATTTAGCACTTTTTCTTCCTTATTGAATAGGTGATTTTAATATGGTATTCTGGGAACTTTAAAAAACACATCCCTCCATTCATACCTCCACCTCTGACTATCCCTCTCTCCCATCTCCTTTCCTCGCTCGCCTCTTAAGGATAATAATTCTTCAGTCTCTCTTCTTCTCCCTTTCTATCTTCTCTATGCATTCCTGTTATTATCTTTTTATCTCTTCTCATTTTCCATGTACGGTCAGCCACAGAAATAAGTATACACTGAAGCTGTAAGGTCGTCTGGTAACTTTGAAACTGCGCATCCAGACGCATGATGAAACTCAGCTCCCCCCACCTGTTATCTCTTAACTATTTTCTGTTTCCCCTTCTTTATTCTTCTATTTACTCATCTTCCTTCCTTTACTAATCCAAACAACATAAAAAAAAAAAGTAGGCAAAGAGAAAAAGTGGGGGGAGGAGGAGGGAACCGTCCGATAACTGCAATCGTGGGCTGACAGTGTACAGCGACATCTTTTGCCAGCGTAAATAAAATGGTTAATTAATGCCTTCCTAAAGAAACTATCGACATGGGACCAGGTTTGTTCCACTCTACGAGTTTTTTGCGATTTTTCCACCAAGTTTGATGAAAAACGATTGTGCCGTTTCGGCTGCCCAGAACAGACAGACAGACAGACACACGTCTAGTCCTATAGTATATTAGATTTGAGTACTAAGTGTGGACAGTAATTTTGCTCAAAATTATGGCATTTTCACATTTAATTTACATTTAATATTTGTTTAATTTAAGTTTCTAGCAGTCCATGGTGCTTTAGAGACATGGAAGGTGTTGTAGGGTTATGAGATATTTGTTTGCACTCAGGATGGGATGGAGAAAGGAAACTCACAATGTGCTCCCTGTATACATATTGTATTGGATGTACAATGCAGCTTGTTGCTGGGTAGGCAGCATGGTTACAAGCTTTGAGTAGAGAGAGCTGGTTGGTGAGGGTGCTCAGAGGAGGGCACGCAGCTTGAGGGATGCCAAGGTCGCCGGCGGGAGCGGGAGCCGCCAGGCTGGAGCGGAGGAGGTGGTGTTGCTTGCTGGTGGCAGTAGGTAGAAAGAGGGTGGTCACAGCGGTGTGAGGTCTTACAAGGTGGGGGTAGGCGTGGGTTGATAGTTGAGCCCCGCTCCGTCAGGCGGCGCTGGAGGCGTAGGCTGGGGAATTCGAAGAGGGTCGTCTACTCAGCGACAAATGGCGTTTGTAAGGGAGGAATTCACTACAGTGTATAATTACTGGGTCAGAGGTGTACAGTATTGTTGAATTATTATTACCTGACCTCGGTTGGTCCGGCAAAATGGATAATCCTGCAAGGCTTTGGAACCGAGGGTGCCAGAAAATTGGTGGTGAACCTGTATTTATTAATTTATTTATTTAATTTGCATTTGATAAGATTCACAACTTAAGTCCATGACCCAAAAAAGTTCTTGGCCTTCATCAGTAGTTACTGTATCCGATTAATGAGTCAACGACCACTTTCCTCCCAAAGATTTAAAAGGCACGCTTAGGTTGTTGTGGCACTGGTGGATAGTGGTGGTGGCCACTGGCATAATTCATAATTAAAATTTTACAAGAAAAACTAAAGAAATTGCTGATCAAACACTAACAATTATGGAAACGAGTGTGTGGTGGGTAGTGGAGAGGAGGGTGGTGAGTCACTCAGACCCGGAGGGTTTAAAACCTCCTTTTTTGTAGCAAGGTTGATGGTCTTGCATTCTTCTTCACAACACTAGCATGACTAGCACTTGATGGAAGCCTAACAAAGACTGGGGATGCTGTGACGCTCCGTGAGAGAGAGCGCAGTGCGCCAAGATGAGAGAGGGTGACGAGCTGTACAAAGTAGTCCGTGATGACGTTATAACGAAACAATGTTGTCTGGGACAACTATTATTGTTTGGCTCGATCAGAGTAGAATGTTCTGGAATCTCCCAGGCGTCTCTGGGTGATTCTAGGAAGTTCGAGAAATGTCTGACGAGGCATATATAAGTGGGCGCAGGCTGCCTAGGGGCAGTCAGTCGGTTGCTTCCATCCATAGCTGCTGGTTACCAGTGGTGGAAGTTGAGTAAGTGGTGAAAGGAGAAAGGTCATAACAATATGTAATAAGTAATTTGCATAAAAATTAAGTGACAAGCCAAATAATAAGATAAAAATAAGTATGTTCCTGTATATGAAGGGTACTGGTATTAATAAGCTCAAATTATTACAGTCACATATCTTTACTAATTATTAAATAACAAATAAAGAATATTTAGTTGAGTTACAGAGGCAGGGGGGGGGAGTTTAAGTCTTTTGTTTATAAAATGTCACCAACTTGACTTAGCAGAATATAACTTACATTTCTGGAATTCTAGCAAGATGGCAATTAATTTGAGTATAAAGATCCCATAGTTTGCACTTGACATAAAAATTTTAGTATTTAATTAACTCAGTTCATTTGAGTATTGTACAGGGTGTGGTAATTTATGCGTTGTGGATGCAATTGCGAAGCTTTGGGACATCACTAGTGTCTAATGTGTCTCATCACTAGTGTCTAATGTGTCTCATCACTAGTGTCTAATGTGTCTCATCACTAGTGTCTAATGTGTCTCATCACTAGTGTCTAATGTGTCTCATCACTAGTGTCTAATGTGTCTCCATATTCCCTGGTTTATTCATTGATCAGTTGTCTGAGTGCAAAGGTAGCCAAATCGAGCCATCATGTATCAAATAATTTCTAAATATAAATTCTAATGTAAAATGTTATAAGACAATAGTTTAGTAGTGGTGTTAATGTGTGTGCTGTGTAAGTGTCTTGGCCTGTCACCTCACCTACTGCCTTGTCACCTCACCACCTGACTCGTCACTTCACGACTTGGCTGGTCACCTCATCCTTCGCCTCAATAGCACAGCTCGGTCAGTTGCATTGATTTGTTACTGTATTATTTTACTTTTTTAGTATTGGATGTACATATAAAGAAATATTAATGTTTGCACAGTAATTATAATTAGACCATGAGCAGAAAAATCCAGCATTACCCAAGCGGTTGGTCTTCCCCCCGCACCAATTACGTGAGGACGCGGCTAAACATGATGGAATCTTTCATAACGCTGGGTATCTATGTCCTCAGGCCCAGAGCAGAAAGGTTTGGAGTGATTTTCTCGCCATTTTCTCAGATTTTCCGGTAATTGTTTTATAACATTACAGTAAGTGCTCGCTTAACGTCGTGGTTCCGTTTCTGAAAACCGCGACTTTAACGTAAACGACGTTAGCGGAATCAATTTTTTCCCATAAGAAATAGATAAAATACGGGAGTCACATTCCTGAGCCTCCCTTTGCCTCATAAAATACATTACATATACAGAAATTCAATGCCATTTTTATAGAAAATAGTATATATACAGGTATATATATAAAAGACTTAATTATTTTGTATTGTACTCACTGATGGGCGGAGGTGGTGGAGTGAGTGTGTGGCAGGTAGTGAAGCAGAGGAGGAGGAGGTGGGTGGTGAGTCACTGAGACCTGGCGGGTGGCTCCTCCTCCCGGTTTAAAACCTCCATTTTTGTAGCAAGGCTAATGGTCTTATGTTGCTTCTTCACAACACAAGCATCAGTAGCACTTGATGGGCGCTTGGAAGCCATTTCGAATGGTTAAGAGTTCAGTATTAAGAGCAAAAAACACTTAAAACACGCACGAACGCTACGGAAGCATAACAAAAACTGCCGTCGTTTGAGGGCGCTGTGACGTTCTACGAGTGAGAGGTAGTGTGGCAACACAAGAGAGGGTGATGCGCCATAAAAAGTAGTCCGTGACTACGCTAAAAACGACATTATATTGAGTCGTCTGGACGTTAACCTAATTATTGGTATCTAAAGAGTAGTGACGTTATAACGAAACAACGTTACCGGGGGCAACATTAAATGAGGACTTACTGTATTTATCTTTTTTATACATTTAGTCCATTCACTGTAGTCGGATACCTGTTCTTGATTCCAGCCACCTTACATCAGAGTGACAAAGGGTTTACTCGAGTAGGAAAATAAAATCACTGCTTTAATTTTTATGATTAATTTGTTGAATTGTTAAATAGATTACAGTATAATGCTTAGTTCCTGTATTACAGAACAGTCAGTTTCGCCTGGCAGAGATGTCAACCGAGTTAGTGGCTTCACGGCTATTGGTGCGTAATGCTGCTCGAGCACTTCAGGAAGATCACCCAGATGCTGTTACTCTCTGCTCCATGGCAAAGTATTATGCTACTGAAAAATGTTTTAATGTAAGTACAGTACAGTATAGTATACACTAATAGTATTTATACCCAAAATATATATATATTTGGGGTTACATATATTTGATGAGCTGTGTTGTGTTCCACATACTGTTTGGTAAAGGATTAACACTTGCTTGTTCTTACCTCAGGAAAACATAGCCCAGTTCATGTAGTTGACTACATAGTACCTTCCAGTTGCATTATCTGTAATTTTTCCTGCAGATTTTTAAGAATTAAGGTTGAATCAAATTGTTCAGTAGGGGGAGTGCCTTACGAATCAAGTAGCTCACAAGTAACTTCTCCGTCTTGAGAAGCACCTTGTTGTGACAATACTTGATCATTGAAGCACCTGTAGACTTTGTGATGTTCATGTGTTCTTTTATCTTGGCTGTATCCTTCTTTATCGTCCGGATCGTAGATTCGTTCACACCATGCTGGCGCGCCAAATCAACCTGTCTTATTCCTTTCTCCAACTCTCGGATGATCGTGTACTTCACCTCGTAGCTTAGGGCACGTCGTATTTTCTTTGGCTTAGGGCGGCTGGGTCCAGGTAATGCACGGTGTAGCCGGGAGGGGTGTAACTGACGCGGGTAGGTCAACGGGCTTCATCGCTCCCGCGGCAGGGCATGTCATATTACATTAAACCAATCACAGCTAGCGGGGAGGGAGGTAAGGATGCGTGGCCCAATCACAGTCCGATACGTCATATGACGTCACCGATAACGCAACAAAGACATACACTGCGCAACCTACTCGCTCCGCTTACCCAACATGGCGGGAGAGATGGCGGGAGGTTTGAATCCAAAAATGGCGCGGCGCGAGATGACCGCCAGCCGCTCTCCGCATATATGTGTAGATGCACCGCATAAAGTGAACATTCCGGTTCTGGCAGGGTACCGCGTAAATGTAGAAACGCGTAAAAAAAAACCGCGTAAAGCGGGGTATTACTGTATATACAATACAATACATAAATACAATCACAAACAATTTTTTTTTAAATGCGAGTCTTCCCTCAAGTCCATGCTTTATTTACGGACTTGAGGCCACTGTTTTGTGAATTTATTCTAAATAGAGACATACTGTCTGTACTACAGTACAATACTGGAATCTGAGGAGCAGTTTGGTATTCAGTAAGATCTCATATTTTGCGAGCACTACCTTCTGTAACCAAGTCTTATATTTGGCATAAAATATTGTGAATTTCGCGAGTTCCAGCCAGCTGAACGCGAGACCCAGCAAGCTGAATGCTAGCCACTGTCTTGAATGACGTCACAGCCTTCATACCAGTTACAGTCATTTCTGCTACAACGTGTGTTTTGTCAACTCGAATTGGTTGTAGCGCGATTGATGAATAGGGGAACGCTGTTTGTAAGATGCTAACTTTTGCATATGCATTTTAGCTATAACATGATTCCATCCACAATGTTTTAAGCGTGGTGCGGGGTTACGCAATGTTTATAGTTCACGTTCGACATCACATATTCAATTGATTCGTGTCTTTTGTTTGTGAAGTGTTTTTTGAGAGGTACTCTGTAAATTTTGTATTTTATTTATTTTATTTATTTTTTTTGCAAATTTAGCTGTTACCCATAAATACTGTATGAAAAGAAGTAAGTAAAATAAGTAAAAAGAATGTTTCGCAGTGAAGACTACTAACGGTTTACCCCAGCGTTCTCTGTTTACATCACGTAGTCAGTTGAATCGCGTGGTTTTTGTCGATTTCTCCGTGATTTTCGCGGTTTTCTCCAATTTTGTAGTATTAGCGATGAATATGGAAAGACAAGGTAAGAAGAACTTTTTCAAGAAGCGTTCTGGTGATCGAATTGCCGATGGTGAACGTAAAAGAGGTTTACAAGAACGCAACTATCACATTGTAGCCCGCGCCATCCTAGCGACCACCCGGGCTGCTATTGTGTGCTTTTTTGGGTGGTGCTTCCACCTGTCGAGTCAAGATAATGGCCTCTACTGGGGGTCCTACTGGTGCTGGTGGGGGTGGGACAGACCCACCAAAGCGGCCAAATAAGGAAAAGGAGAAGCAGGACTATCATAAGGGAGTTAAGTTTGCCAAGTACTCGATGCAGGATTAGCAGTGTGTGATTAAATTACTTGAGGAAGGCCTAAAAACTAGTTTCCGGAAAGCACAATCAGGTCAATAAAGGCAGAATTTGTATCATTTGGAGGTTATAAATGGGAAAATCAGAGGATGATGTAGAGTGGCCAGTCTATATTGTTATTTTTCCCATTAGTTTATGTATTTGCATTTGGCTAATTTGAATTTGGCGCAATTTTTCCAGTCTATATTGCTTGTGAAATACAAGGTCTTACTGTACTGTATAGTGAATTTCAGTATATAGAAGTTCAGTATGTAAAGGTAATACTGTACGTGTTGGTAGACCAGTTTAATATGATTAAATTTGCATGATAAATCTCGTTCCCATTCATGTTAAATCAAGGTCTACTGTATCTTGTGCTACTGCTACAGTCCATTTTAATTTTCAAGACCAATCCATCATCTTGCCTTAGTTTTCAGCTGACTAACCACAAACATATGTAGAAAAATGTTTTTTAGGATCAGCCCTCCATTTTTAGCCTGCCAGGTTTCCAGGATTTATATCTTAGTATATTTGTATTGAATTCAACAATTTCTTAGTGTGATAGAAATAATGTAGGTACTGTATTTGTATTCACAGATCATCAATGAGGCCTTGCAGCTCCATGGAGGGTATGGCTACTTGAAAGATTACAGTGTTCAGCAGTACTTGAGGGACACAAGAGTTCATATGATATTAGAGGGAACTAATGAAGTTATGAGGATTCTCATTGCTCGGCATGTCCTGTCTGACTGAAGATATTTTGTAAAGTGATCCCTGGAATAGTATTAGCAGGTTACATGTCTCAGGGATAAACTTATACAGTACATCTAACATGCACTGTACTGCACATGGTTCCCACACAAATGAGAGTTTTGTTCCCCAAATTTTCAAAGA
The DNA here is from genome assembly GCF_018991925.1 of Homarus americanus. Classification (NCBI taxonomy): domain Eukaryota; kingdom Metazoa; phylum Arthropoda; class Malacostraca; order Decapoda; family Nephropidae; genus Homarus; species Homarus americanus. Next base: position 154,390 of record NW_024722914.1, on the reverse strand, counting down.
CCAATCACTGATTTTTCCTATACCAAAATGTGTAATGTATCTTACTGTACAGCATAACAACTTGCTGGATGACAAAAAATGTACAGCAGTTAATGTCACTAGAAATATACAACAAACTTGTCTTATTAAGTTTCTACAGTAATTTTATGTACTATGGTGGACAAAAATCCCTTCCCTCAGCCCTCCCTCTCTTTCCCCCTCAGCCCTCCTTCTTTTTCCTCCTCTGGCCCCCATCCCCCTTTGGTTCTCATCCCCTGCCATATGCAATACACAGTGCGCCATCTGTTGGACGATTACAGCACTTCCCTCAGTTGCCTCATTATTCGAACCTCAGGGGATTCAGTCACATTGTGGCTGGCTGAGGGAAGGAACTTTTGTCCACCATAGTACAACTGAGAAGGTGACTTCTTCCTTCCTTTACGGCCAGAGGGTCCACCCCTCTCAAGAATGTATTCAGTACAGTACATTGGCAGCTATTTATTGGTAATTTTAACAACACATAATGTACAATAAGATTTTTATTCCCCAAATCAGTATTTACAGCAGTAAGCATTGAAAGTGTTCACCAGCAATTACCTGAAAGCCTTATACACATAACATAAAAGTATTGAGCCTTGGAAGGAGAAATGCTTGCAAAATGACAACTAACACAGTAAAGATTATTGAAAACATTCATAGCCACACTAATAATACCATTGACTTTATTGTATTATGTACTGATCTACAAATTATTTGTTGAAGACTGAAGCTTCCATGACCTCTACATTTTTCAGAATTTTCCATTACTTTTCTATGGGAACCTTGAGTGTAATATATCTGGTGGGTTTCATATACTGCCAAGCTAAGTAGGTTGTGATGCACATGTTTGACTTGTCAACTACTCTTTAACTCTTAAAGAGTTATATACAGTACTGATGAATTGTCACTTTCATATTTCTATAAAGGACTTACAGGTAGAGATTACTGTACTGCAATGTTCTTTGGCTAATGTCTTCCTTACAAACTACAATTAGTGGTACAGTAGCTATGAGGTATTTAGCAGGTACAAATCTCTTCTTTGGTACTTATATTTAAAGAAAAAATATATACATGATACTATACTGAAAAAAATAGGCACTCACTTTATACTTAAAATTATCAATTAAGGTCTGTTTACATTTAGCCCACTGCTTACTGCATTTGTGATATGTTAGAAAACAGTGATTTTATTATTTCCTGTAGTTTCATGTTTAATCTCTAATGCTCTAATAATAATTATGTACATAGAATTAGTTTACATATGAATATTGATACAAGATATTTTATATACAGGTATGTACCGTCTTTCATTTGTACACCAACAGTCTAAGGATTTGAGGAAACTAAAATGTTCATATGAACTGTTAAACTGTACACAGTATCTTGTTAACAAAGGGATGCATAAATCAATTGTATATTATAATATATAAATTCGTTAATGAACACAGTGACACTGACAAATATCAAAAGTATGAAAATACTCTTTTTTTTGCAACAGGGTGTTCCTTTTAAAATCAAATGCTTGTAATTTTAACACTTTTAAAAACTAACTGTCAATATGATACTTAACACCAGGGGGTATTTTATTTCTGAATGCCACTTTGCATATTCTCCTGGATTAATCAATTTTATAGGCAAAGTTTACTCCCCTTAAATCCAGGAATTTAAAATAAATACCCCAGTATTCATGTAAAAGAGATTTATTGAATACAGTAGTTTTGTTTTGTATAAAAGATAGCACTGAGATGCATATGATTGCAATACAGTACTGTAAACACAAACAATGAATCACAATATGTACTCTTTTCACATCAAGTTGATCTTGTACCTTGTAGGAGATAATACTCCAGTGTATGACTACTTGGTATTTTGTGTTTAAACCAAGAGGTATGGCTCTATTCTATAATACAGTACAAGTATGCCTCTATTTATGATGGGGTAAGGTTCTTGAAACCCTCATCACAGGTCAAAGTATCATAAAGGAGGATCATTATAACATGGGGTTCAATGGGATAGGTTCCTGCCCAGTCAGTCACCCACGTCACCAAAAAAAGAAAAAAAAGAATCCTGTAATACTACTGTGTACAAAACTACATCATTAACCTCCACCTTTATTGAAAACAAACATATCCCTCATCATACTGCACCCCCCCCCACCTCATCACGCAGTGTGATGGGGGTTATAATTATACCTGCACCCACTGTTTATTCTATGTAATTTTTTATATTATCTACGATCACATAAACCCAATGAAATGTAGTTTTTATTAAAATAATGTTAGTACAGTACAGGGGTAAAATATTTTATATGATTTTCATGACATTTTATGTCGTTGGTACTTTACCGAGACTTTGTCGACATAACAGAAGCGTTGCCACCACATGGTGTAAAAATAAGTCTACATACCGTGCTTACCTTCCTTCTGAAAACACCCACTGCTTCGTGTGGTACTGCGCTCACGGGCAGCTGCAGCGGTCTTATTTGAGCGTTCCCTCATGTGGTACGCGTGTGCCACATAACAAGATTTCAGTCTCAAAGAGGTTAAGAACAAGTCTGGTTATCATCACATATCCCCTTCAAGACAAAGGACATGAAATACCACCTGCAGTGAAGGGATCGTTAATACGGGTTGCATCTCCCTGATCCGCCACCCTCGGGACCTGACCGGTGCTGGACCGGGGAATTTTCCGAACCGTGGATGGTCGGCGTATTATAGTACCAAAAACCTTACACAGCACTACTAAACCATTGTCTTATAACATTTTACTTTATAATTTATATTTTAACATTAATTGATACATGATGGTTCGATTTGGCTACCTTTGCACTTAAACAACTGATCGGTGAATAAACCAGGGCATATGGATCAGTGCCTTAGCTTTCAAAGGCAAGAATCAAACTGACGTCAAGTACTTAGGATGGCAGTACATTGTGGGTGGAGCTGAGATCTCGCTGTTAGTTCTTGGAGATAAGAAGACTGATATATTCTTTAAGGTTATTACCATAATTATTTCTAGGAATACAAAAGTGACAATAATTTCAATACAAACATCAGATTCTCTCTGATGATTGGGAATCAAAATGATCTAACTTCAGTATCAGCTGGAAACTCAGGGTGTCCCCAAGGACGCTGTCAGGTATTCGACACTTCTACTGGCAGACTCTACACTAACTTATTTGATAATTTCACTAAAAGTAAATACAGTTGAAGCTTTCAACATCACTCACAAGGGATCTTGAATGCTTCATCTGTAAGTAAACATGTGTAAATTAATGTATTCAGCTGCAATTTCAAATATCATAACATGATATGAGATACTATGGAATATCAGAGTTGGTATTACTTGAGAGAAAACGGAGGACTCGGTCATACTGAAATGGTGAGAAAACGGCCGTCTCAGATGGAGGACTCGATACTGAAGTTATAGCTACATGTTTTATGGGCTATTGGGCGTAACATGAATCGTCTGATTTTATGTTGACAAACATGTACGACCGTGGTCGGTATATAATCACCTTAAATCATGTGATTCAGGTTACAGTACTCTTACCAAGTTTCTTTATGCCATTTGCCTCTGTCTACCCGGCAGTAATTGGGAACCTGGATGTTAATCAATTTGCGGATCGTGCTCTTGGGTAATGGTTAGCCAGTGCATTTGGCGAGTTGTCCAGTCTTCTCGGACTATTCCTTGACACTGGGTCATGCAACTCGTTAACTTAGGGTGTGGTTGTTGTGTTGGCGACACCTTCTACACCTTAAACAAATTCACGCCTTGGTGGCCCTTGGCCAGCCATCCACATTACACGAGGGGCAACCATTATAACCCAGATTACATTGGAGTTACATCTGGGGTCTCAGCTGGGGAGAACTAAAATTAAGCCGACCAATGGGAGGTGACAGACCATGGCATCTCGGATCAGGGAGGTTCAACCTGTACGAGGTTGCATGTAATCTAACTGGCATGTGTGATTCACCTTTGAACAACACTGTAGCCCTCTGTTTGGGAACTACAGGTACTGCATTAAGCAAAAAATAAACAACCTAGTCCTTCATATTCAACAGTAAGAATGTCTTGAAGATAGTTAATATTATTAAGCATGGTGAGAGATGTGTAACGGGTAAATAAAAGCACTACAACGACCATATCTCTGCCGTTCATGGCTACGACGGTGCGACTGATGGGCACACCAGTAATTAATTCTCCGTGATTACCAGTAATGGAAGTCGTGGAGAATACACAAGTTGTTACCAAGGTTGGCGCCACCCACACCAGGGGAAGGAGATGATGTCGAACACTGAAACATGCTGAGGTCTCGTTCCTACCATCGTCGTCACCAACAGGTAAGTCACATTAATTTGTCATCATAGCCCATGTCGTCCTTATACTATTGCAGGGTGTCCCATGAGTGACAGCAGATATTTGTAGAGGTGAAATAATATGTGATATTGAGCCACCACGTCTCTATCTCCATCCGTTTCCCTCTATCTATAATAAAAAGTGTAACCCTACTCAGAAAAAATAATGAATGGGCCCTCCAAACAAATTAAAGATGAGGTGCACCCCACCCAAATAGGGATGGGCCCTCCATTTCCTTTCGCCTTCTTTTCTTCACATCCTTTCCCCCTCCCGTTGCCCCAGTCACCCCAACCTACCACCCAATACCATGCAGTGTGCAGTAGGCCACACACTTTCCTCCTGAAAGTCTGTTCCGTTTAACCCACATTCTTTCACTACTAAACCGTCTTCCCCCTTTCCTATATTTCGCTATCGCTATCGGTATCTCCCGCTTCGACTCCGCCATTTGTAATGGTTGCCTTGCGTAATTTGTAAAATCCACCTCACGGCTAAACGTAAACCGAAAAATCCATATATGTATAGAAGTTTTATACTCAGAATCACATATTCTTTCACCTCTACAAATATCTGCTGTAATTAGTGGGACACCCTATTATAATTATATTACAGTTGTTATATGAGCTCCTTAGTTAACTTCACCATAAAAATATGGTGTTTGATGTGCTATGCGTTTGCCGCACGTTACCTTACTCGGTTATGTTACACCCCCAGTTGCAACCTGGGAGTTTGGGTTGGGTAATGTAGTATTTTGAGCAGAAATGGAATTCAGAACGACTCGATGAACATGAAGAAAAACGTTTTTATATAACGAACCCTAACGTAATGTAACCAATTACAGTTATATGTAATCTGGGACGAACATGTCATAGCTGAAAATTGTCAAAGAAATATGTAAAGCAGTGGAAAACCATATATTTTGATTATCGGCGAGGCTAACTACCTATAAACAATTAATATTTGACGATTGGCAAAAGTCCTGGGAAAATGAACCAACAAGTCATAAGCTAAAAATGATCAAATTATCAGTTTATCCTTGGTCATCATCAAAACAATCCTCTCGACATCACGAAACTATTCTGAATCGTCTAAGAATTGGGCATACGCGATTGACGCATGGCCAACTCATGTCTTCCCCTAATGGAGCCCCACCTATATGCTCCAACTGCTGAACACAAATAACAGTAAAACATATTCTCATTGAATGCCCTATTTATAATCGGTATCGAACTATGTGCTTCACTAACCCTACAATGTAAGATATTTTAGCAGAGACCCCAAAATTTTCGCTAAGTTCAGTTTTGACCTTTTTGAAATACTGTAATCTCCTCCAAACAATATAACACTAAATTATAGAAACACAAATATGTTAACTAATCCCTCTGGCCAGCCCTAGGAGAGACTCAAATGGGTGTCAGTGGTCTGGTTAAACTAAATCTTGATGATGATGATGATTATCGGCGAATGTTCACTTTACAGTCGCTGTTGTGGTGGTGGAGGTTTGGGGGGGGGGGGGAGGATCCACTTGCAGTTCACTATGAATACATGAAATAGGAAGGGTTTCTTGGGCAGTTGATCCAAAAAGATTTACCAAAACGTTATGTCAGAGTACTAATACTTAACCTAGGTGTTACTAATATCATTAATTTACTCTAGTATATAAAAGCTTGCATCAGTTACCACAACATAATATTACTCTGCCATTTCAGATATGCCTGCAGGACGAGCAAATTCGTCGGCAGTGATTGCTGAGTGAGGCCAAATCATCGGGATGTGGAGAGCCGGGGCAACTGTGCCGAACATTGCTCTCGAAGTGGGGAGGAGCACCAAGACGATTAGGAGGTGGATCCGCCGGTGGGAGGAAGAGGGTTCAGTGGAGACAAAACCTCGAAGCGGGAGGACACGAGTAACGTCGGCAAGGATGGACGCCATGATCGTGGCAGCTGCAACGGCATATCCAATGCGAACATCAGTGGAGCATACAAGAAATCTGGGCCTCAACTGCCATCACATGACGACGAGACACCGACTTCATGAAGCCAGGATCGACTGCCATATTCCAGCTCACAAAGGGTGGCTAACACCTACTCACAAGGAGTGTCGACTCGGCTTTGCATTGGAACACCTTCCACATAGAGAAGAATACTGGAGAACCATTATATTTACCGATGAAACGGTGTTCAGGTCAGTGGGAGCCGAAGCAAGGCAGTGCTGGCGGCCCCCCAACACACACTACCATGAGAAACACATTCAACATCGCGCAGTGAGTGGTAGGGTGTCAGTGTTATTCTGGGGGTGGATGTGGGCACATGGGCCAGGTGAACGGGTCAAGATCAATGGCCGTTTCACTGGTGAGCAGTATGTAGACATCCTGGAGCAAGTGCTAATTCCTACAAGACCGGGCTATGGCAGTTCCAGCCCCCCACACTATCAGGCTGGTTCATGACAACAGTCCCATTCATACCAGCAACATAGTGAAGGACTACCTCCAGGATCACCCTGAAATTGAGGTCATCCACTGGCCAACACTAGGATGTGATATTAATCAGATTGAACATATTTGGGCCATGATGAAACGTGATTGGGATATTGGGGAGCAGTGAACCTGTGCAGCAATAGAGGCCAAAGCTTACGACGTGTGGGAGAGTATACGTCGACGACCAGGGGTGTGCCTGAAGCTGGTCAACTCCATCCCTAATCGCTTTGATGAAGTCCTGAATGCAATGGGTGGCTGGACCAAATACTAAGATGTGTGTATTGGTGTATTGTTTGGATACAATTAATATATTAACTCACCTACAGTGTTATCTTAAATCCATGTCCTTAATGATGTCTTAAACTATATAGCATGAAAATTCATAACAAAGTAACTTAAGAGCCACAAATTATGTATTGTGTGGTATACAATGATCTGTATGACACGTCGTGGAATGTGTTGTCTTATAACACAATATAATTATATAGTTACAATTGTTACCATCATTGAAATGCTCATGATGTTCAGCACACAATTATAATGGTAACTGAGCACACTCCAAAATATATCAAGCTTGCATATTGTGGTGGGGTGTTTAAACACTGGAACTTGGAAGAATTGGAACTAGATTAAGTCTGAATACTATTGTACAATACTGATAACTTTTTCACTCCACTCTTTTTAACGTAAGTGTATAATTATATAATATTGCATATTATCACAAATATTTATTAAGCAAAGGATGGGTGGAATATAAATAAATATTACCATAATCTCTTTGTCGGAATAAAAAAAAAATTGTGACGTGGTCGCTGAGTAAAACAAGCTGACCAAGGCCCTTCACCCTGATCCTTGCATATTTCACTTTTATACTTAATATATTCCATTCTTTAAAGTATCATTGTGACCTGAGCGGCAATAAGCCCCCAAGACACTGCACCTGTTCCATGAATTCGTAACCACAAAGAAACAGCTGTAAGACAAAACGTAGTTAAAAAGGCAGCTTGAAATTATGGTGGTATAAATAATATATAAACCTGCTTCTCATCCAGCCCCCACCTCCTCTATTCCATCCCTCCCCCCTCCCCCCCACACACACACTACAGTGGGCGACATCTGTTGGCCGATCATAGCATTTCGCCCAGCTGTTTCGAAACTTCAGACTCAAGGCTATTCGAAACCTCACTGTGGCTGGGTAGTGGACACGACTTTTGTGCACCATAGTGCACTCCTCTATACAAATGTTTGCCGATGACGCCAAGTTATTTCGGGAAATGAAGAACCATGCGGACTGTGAAGAGCTGCAGAAGGATCTCTGTGAGCTCCAAGATTGGTTGAAGAAATGGCTGCTGAAATTCAATGTCACGAAGTGTAAGAGGATACATCTGGGGCATACCAACGGTAAGGAGGCGTATCATATGTCCCAACGGGATGAAGAAACTGCTATTTGAGACAATATGAGAAGGACCTAGGCGTGTATGTTGAGAATGAGCTGAAGTTCTCTGGCCATTGCGAGAAGAAGGTAAATCAGGCAAATAAATTATTGGGTCTTATAAGAAGGTCGTTCAGATATCTAGACAGTCCGTCCCTCATAACGATCTTCAAGAGTGAAGTTGAAGTGCTTCCCCATCTGGAGTACTGTCACCCCGTCTGGTCCCCGAAATATGCTAGGGACTGTCAGTCAGTTGAAAATGTTCAAAGGAGGGCCACCAGACTGGTGCCTGCATTTCGGCACCTCAACTACCCAGAGAGGGAGCGTCTGAACTTACGTAGCTTATACTACAGACGGGCAAGGGGTGACCTAATTGAGGTGTATAAGCACCTCTAGAGGCACTACTCAGTTGAGTGTCCTTACTTGGAGCTGGCGGATGCTCGCCCCACAGGAGGTCACAGCTCAAGATTGAAGAAGCCGCAGGTCCAGAAAACTGTGAGGGCAAACTTTTTTGGAGTGAGAGTTGTGAACTCTTGGAACAATCTACCAGAAAGTGTTGTGACGGCACCGAGTGTGAGCTCTTTCAAGGCCAGACTTGACCAACACTGGAGCGGGTTCAGGTACATTCAGAAGCCAGTGCATGCCCAGTACTTGCCAACAGTGTGTAACAGAGACGTGACCGATCGGCCAAGCGGCTAACGAGCCGATCAGTGGTGAAGAGGATAAAAGTAAAAAGTTTAAGTGCATGTGTGGAACATTTATGCTACCTGCTTCGCGTGAAGCAGTTCGACCCCAAATGAGATAAAGCAATTATACACTCGCACCAGATGACAGTCATGGTATGTAAGTTCGGAGACTGATTCACAAAAACTTTTGACCCTGACTATACATGGTATGGTTTTGAAATTGTAGGTACACTTTGAGGAAAACTGGACCATCTCTTGACACAATTTACTCAACATACGTAAAGAGAAGAAAATTCTAAATACTTGATTTCTTAGCTGATGAATGCATTTTTTCTAAACTTAACTTAATAAATACGAAAATGAGAAGTAGACTGAAAACGAAAACAGTTAATGGTGTTAATTCTAGCAAAGGAAATATACCTTGCTATAACTGAGAGCTTGTGGGGTTATGATGTTTGGTACACACTCAGGATGGGATGGAGAAAGGAAACTCACAATGTGCTCTCTGTATACATGTTGTATTGGATCTACAATGCAGCTTGGTGCTGGGAAGGCAGCGTGGTTACAAGCGTGATGTAGAGAGAGCTGGTTGGTGAGGGTGCTCAGAGGAGGACCAGCATGTGGGTCGCCATGCTCGCCGGCGGGAGCGAGGGCCGCCAGGCAGCGGCGGAGGAGGTGGTGTAGCTTGCTGCGGCTGTAGCTAGAAGAAGAGAGAGGTCACCACGAGGTCAGGTCTGAAATAGCGGAGGTAGGCGTGGCTTAGTAGTTGACCTCCGTCATGTAAGGCGGCGCTGGTTGACCCAGACCACGAGGCATACACTGGGGAATTCGCGGGGTCGACTACTCAGCGACAAACAGTATTTGTAGGGGAGGAATCCACTACAAGCTTATAGATCAAATGACTGTGTAGTCCTAATAATGTGCCAGTTCCTACCGAAACAGTTTATTTTTCAGGTGAAGAAACATACATATACAGTAAACTTTAGAAAATTTAAAGTAGTTTCATTTTCAAATTTTATGAGCAAAATGTAAAATTTCTTTTGAACTAATTAAGAAACTTTTATATTTAACAACGAATACTTTATTTTCTTGATTATCAAAATCGGGAGTGTTATTATTGTATTTGTTATTCATTTATCAAAGGCCTTACTGGAATATAACACAAGTGTTCATTTCTGTGCTTATGAACAAAAGTTTTTCGTTATTCTTTTTCATGGAAACGTGTTTAACCTCTTGCTTAAAAGTTAAAAGAACTACTTCTATTTTCTGCATATAGGCCAATGTAGATTTTATTGTTGTTTTAATAATCTCAGGTTTATAAAATTTAAATGTGAATTTACTCTTTAGATAAAACTTTCTAGGATTTACATGAGGAGGAAAGGTGGAAGGAAAGTGTAAGAGAGGGGGGCCACGAAAATGCATAGCAGTACCAACTGTTTTAGTAAAATGAATCCCAATTCACCCTCACACACTCACCACACAGCCCATAAGACCGTATTAGTCATTAATTCATAATTATGAGTGCAACCATAAATATATAGAATTGCAAGGAATAATCTTAAAAGCTGGACTGCAATCTTTACCCCTAATACAAATTTAAGCGGCTAGCCAAATCTGGAAAGCAGTATGACGTCAACATAGCGAGTGAGAAGAGCCTGTGGTATTTTTGTCTTGCAAGGAATAGCCCAAGGAATATAATATTCCTTGGAACAACCTCTATATTTTTTGGCTACGATTGAGCAGTCACAAGGATGGAAGGGAATCAAGTGACACTGAATCACCCGGAAGTTCCGGAACCGATGTCAAAGCAAGATGACTCGTGTTTAAGAGATTCGGTACAAAGTCGAGCAAAAACTGAACCCCGATTTCTGGGACACGAGACTCTGACACCACTCAAACAAACACGCCAACTAACCAGTAGTCTTTCACAATCGGTTGGGTGCACCCTGACACTCCCCAAATTCCTGAAAATTGTTATTTATGTTTTGGCATTCCATGGTGGCGTTTCGATTATTTACCCGTGTGTACTGTAGTGTTGAAATATGTAAACCGAAAGACCATGGACTAATTGGACCAGCTGAAGGCCGGAGAACGGGATTTTGGTGAGTGTTATTTGATTGTCGAATTTTATCACAAAAGGAAACGCAGACATCAAGACACATGTCGGGGTTTACGCACTGTACACAAACCTTTGGTAAATTTTAACAAGTGGACAACTATGGATTTTAACATTGGAAAAACACACTGCTCAACAACCACCTAACCTAACAAAGTAACGTAACCTAACCTAAAGGCTCGTTGGTTGTCTACTTGTAAAAATTTACCAAACTTTTTTACAATCAGGATAAAACGGATGTAGTTAACCTAATAATTATGATGTCTGAAGACTTTTTTTTTCAGAATCTCGACACTAACCTAACTAAAACTAGCACTGAGCAGTTCTCGAAATAGTTTTTGTTGTTAAATGTTTCGTTATCGACTTTGAATTTATTAAATGGCCTAAGAAAAGGAAAAATGCCGTATTTATATCGACCAAACTGGTAGCCACTGTCATCTTTGAGTTTGGTGTAATGTGTAACATATCGTTTACTTGATTCGGTACCGAGGAAAGCCAAAACAATTGTGACGTTCCTACTAAGATATCTCACCACCTTTCCTGAATCTAAATACCTGTGTAGCTGGACGATGTCGTTTTATTTCCTATACCTTTTAACATTGTCTATCTTTTACGTCTTTTTTAAGTGAATAAAACTACAGAAAAATACGTCTGGTTACATGCAAAAATGCCAACCGCTTGTTTTAGTAATCGCAGATGTATTGGTCTGACATACCATTGGGAGATCAAACCTGAAGAACGCAAAGGAGCGGAATAACCAAATGGATTAAAAAAAAATCACTGTTTAGATTAGTACTGCATTTGGGTGGCCATTTCCAAAAAGGAGTATTTTTTTTTTGCTACACCTAGTTTTTAACCTAAATTAAGCATGTTTAATGATGAGTTGAAAATATTAAAAGTTGTATAAAATATACAAAATATACTTAGAAGAATTGTTGATTTGTCAAATATCACTATAATATGATGACTGCTATTTTATGGTAATTTTTCTAAAATTTAATTATTTTTTAAACGCACTGTATATATTTCATACATGCATTCATACAGTATAAATAAAGAACTGAAAGAAATGAATATTAATTTTTACTCCTGCTGAAACAGCATATGCTAACCAAATTGAAGCAAGAACAAAAAAATCAACCACTTGTAGTGGATTTCTCCCCTACAAACGCTTGTCGCTGAGTAGCCGACCCCACGAATTCCCCAGTGTATGCCTCGTGGTCTAGGTCAACCAGCGCCGCTTTACATGACGGAGGTCAACTACTAAGCCACGCCTACCTCCGCTATTTAAGACCTGACCTCGTGGTGACCTATCTCTCTCTTCTTCTAGCTACAGCCGCAGCAAGCAACACCACCTCCTCCGCCGCTGCCTGGCGGCCCTCGCTCCCGCCGGCGAGCCTGGCGGCCCTCGCTCCCGCCGGCGAGCCTGGCGACCCACAAGCTTGTTCTCCTCTGAGCACCCTCACCAACCAGCTCTCTCTACATCACGCTTGTAACCATGCTGCCACTTCCCAGCACCAAGCTGCATTGTACATCCAATACAATATGTATACAGAGAGCACATTGTGAGTTTCCTTTCTCCATCCCATCCCGAGTGTGACCCAAACAACTCGTACCCCACACACTCTCCAATGCGGCCTTGGGCAGACTGACTGTAGTGTATTGTATGTGGTCAGTTGTCAAATTTCATTTTGTGTTTGTATATTTTCTCTTTGTTAGGCTCACATACATACATGTAGGAAATCTCGCACTAAGGATGAAGGTGAGAAAGGAAACTCACAATGGCGTTCTTTATATATATATTGAGTGTACAATGCAGTGCTAGGGAGTTGCTGTGCAGTGAGGAGCTTGTTGAGGAGGTCTTGTCTGTTGGGAGTGTTGAGTAGAATGACCTTCACGGCTGTTGTGTTGTTGAGATTGTCGGACCGTAGTCTGACACGGGCCTTTGCCTGTAGGCGGCCAGTTTGGTGGTTCCGGCTGTAACTCTTGGAGCAGCCAGACCGGATTAGGGATGGAGGTTGTCCTATCTGCAGATATAAAAGAATACTGCAGGTTTGCAAGTGTGAGCGGACCCTCGGTCAGTGAACGCTTACCACAAACCCCCACTCTTAGACGTGGTCAGTTTCGGAGTGGCGCGCCCCTCGAACTGGGGTCCGCACTTGCTGGGGAGGATACTTCCTAGGCTATCTGGGTGGTGGGTATCGTGTGGTGACCCGGAAAAGGTGGTGAATGTGGTTTGTTTAGGCCTTTCGGGTTAGAGTGGCCGCTGGTGTTGTGTGTTCTTCTTGGAAGTTTCGAATTCTGTTTTGGAGACCTTGTGTGACTTCACAGTCATGGAGATAGTGTTCCAGTGGGTTGGCCGCTGGCTCCTGACAGTACTGTAGGTGCATTCCCTGACGACATTTCCGATCGTCTGCTAGGTGCACTTGTACTCTAGTCGTGGTCGATGAAGGCTAACTTGGGTTTGTCTTGGTGTTTTCTTGTCCGCGAATGGTGGTTCCCCTTTTGTAGCCACCAGGTACCATTTGACTAATTAGGAACCAGCGTTGAATGCGTGAAGGAAGCTCTTTTGGATGTGGAGCTTGGTAGTCTTTCTGAGGTGGGTCTTGATCTGTTGCACGCTTGCTGGAACTTGAATGTATACGCTTCTAGAACGTGTGGCTGCCTTGGCTGCTTCGTCTACCATGTCATTTTCCCCGATCCCTACATGACTGGGAATCTAGTGTAAGACGACTGGGCGATTTTGTCTTTGGAAATCCTGTAGCTGTGCGAGGATCGAGGTTATGATGTGGACGTTGTCTCTTGGATGACTGTGTTGCAGCGCCTGCATGGCCGTTTTCGAGTCCGTGTGAATTATGATGGACTTGTGTTGCAGCGTGTTGTAGGGCCTTTGAGATTGCTACCAACTCTGTTTGTAGGGTGGAGCAGTCATTAGAAAGTCTCCATCGGAGGGTCTGACCTTGGGTGTAGAAGGCCGCTCCGGATCTATGGTGTTTTGGTGTACAAGGGGCTGTTTCTCTCACTCATACTCTGCCTTATCTTTTACTCTTACTTCTCTTGTCTTAGTTCTTTAATTCAATTGTTCTTTCTACTTACTTCAATGGTTACTGCATTACCTTAGTTCTTTTTGGTAGCATGTCGAGGGTCTAAGGCACATGGGTATTGTAATTCTGATATCAGGGTCACTTGGACGGAAATAACGGTGAACTACTGTGGGGAAAATGAATACTCCTAAAATACTCTAAGAACAGGTTTATTAATATGAAATCAAAGGGAAAAAGAGATATCATTACCATATAACTCCAAGGTGCAACTCCTTGCTTACTCAACTGCAAACTCAGTATTGTCTTATTTTTACTCAACAGCAATTTACTCAGATATTATACTCTTACTGCGCACAACCTTACTGGTGTTACATTACATTACATATAGTTACATGACAACTCTTGGGTTTACTTAACTGCCCCTCCAAGAGGGTACTTCTACTTCACCCACATCTTCTAGGGGTACATTTCATTACAGTTACCAGGCTTTACTCATAGTCCCAAGTGGACAACTTTACTTCTCATACATTACTAGGTACTTTCCATTACATCCAGTTATAAGACAACCTTGCAAATGATACTTCACAGACTGTTGGTAGTGCATATGAGATGCACTCACAACATACACGTTAATACTGATACCAGCAAATTCATGGGTCCACTACCCAACATGGGCTAATTATTTCCAATTAATTATCCCCAAGCATATACATCAAACACTGTGGGCCATAACTTCCAGGGAGCAGCCCAAGGTAGGACACTGGGGCTCATGAACGTTGCTGTGATCGGTGGTAGCCAGACACATGGAGAGTCTGGGGTCTAGCTCACGAGGCGGACCTGCCGTCTCAATCATGTTGAATCATCGACATCAATGCATATATTGATCCCTGCTGGTTACCCACCTGCTCAGCAGCCGATGGGGTGTTCAGAGGACACCCTAGAATCTGTAGGACAACGAAGTTGATGTGAGGAGAGAGGAAGGCCAAGGGACTGGGAAGCATGATGACAACACCATCACAACAAATCTCTCGTCTGGCAACGACAGACGACATTTACTTTATATTACTTCTTACACTGGGTGAATGACAACTACACTGTTAAAGCATGAACACTGATAATACACTACAATGACTGAATCAAACTGAATGGCTAGGGAACACTGCTACATACCTGTAGGACAATGAAGTTGACGTGAGGAGAGAGGGAAGCACTCTCTCCTCCTCCCACTGGTTTATATACCCCTGAGTTGCCAGCGATCGCTACTCACGCAATGACAGAAATTACAAACAACCCAACTGTTACTCATTCAAAGATGACCCTCAGTTGACAAAGGTCTGGCGAATTACTTGAGTTGATTTACACAGACTAATTCAAGATTGAGCTTGTCAGGAGAGAATGGAATAACAACGTGTGACAACTGTCTTCGAAGGTGGGACTTACTGGGAGGGATCATGAGTCTAAGCGTCAATGGGGAAAAACACGTCTTCTCAGGGATGGCTAACCCACTCATGTTTTGCGTTCGTGGAGTATAATAAGAATCATTAGTGTTAAAACAGACTAGCAGTCAACGTGACCATGACATTGGGTCCACCGAGCCGTCTGTGAAGTATGGTAGCTTGTGCCATGTTTCAACTTGGACACCATATCCTCCTCGTTAATTAGGATGAGGTCCAGCCGTTTGGGTGTTTGTTCCACTCTCTAGTGAGTTGGAATAGAAAATTGTCTCAGAGTTTCTAAAAAAAAAAGAGCAGGATTATAAAGGTCATTTGGTGTAATTTCATTCCTCCAGCTGATGTCGCCTTAGTTGAAGTCCTCCATGACGAAGAGGTGACTAGAGTTGAGCGTCGTTTCGTTGTCTATTAAGGCTCTTAAGTTCCCTTGGTTTAATGAGCTGCAATTCGGGGATCTATAAATACATCCAACAATGAGTAAGTTTCTTCCCTTCCAGTTTAATTTTACACCACTTCTATTCTTTAAAGCGCCCCCCCCCCCCATGCTCTCACCTGGCTGGCTCTAAGGTTCTGTTTAAAAATCCTCCGAGTCGATCCTCCTGTTCTTATACCAACACCTACTATATCAGGTTGGTGGGTCTTGACTAAGGTTTCAAACCCTGCTCTATTGTCAAGGAAAGTGTCAGTACTAGTGTACATGACTCTCAAACCAGTAGCAGTCCTCAGCAGCGACTCCAAGCGTGGTAGTGGCCCCGGCCTCCCACCATTCCCAGATCAGTTTTTTTCACTTTTGGTTTCAGTTAATGGTGCTGCCTCATCCCGTTGTGCCATGAGATATACCTCTTTGCTCTTGATACAATTTATGTTGCATTTCGAAACGTTAAATTTTAGCAGCCTTTACTTTTACTTTTATCCTCTTTGCTACTGATCGGCTCGTTAGCCACTTGGGCGGTTGGTCACGTCCTTGTTACGCACTATTGGAAAGTACTGGGCATGTACTGGCTCCTGAATGCATCTAAACCTGCTCCAGTGTTGGTCAAGTCTGACCTTGAAAGATCACACTCGGTGACATCACAACACTCTCGGGCAGGTTGTTCCAAGAGTTCACAATTCTCACTCCGAAAAAGTTTGCCCTCACAGTTTTCTGTACTTGTAGCTTCTTCAACCTTGAGCTGTGACCTTTTGTGGGGCGGGCGTCCGCCAGTTCCAGGTATGGATACTCGTCTAAGTGATGCCCTCTGAAATGTTAATAAACTTCAATTGGGTCACTGCTTGCTCATCTTCAGTACAAGCTAGGCAGTTGCAGGCGTTCTAATTTTTCTGGATAACTGAGGCGCCGTAGTGCAGACACCAGTCTGGTGGCCCTCCTTTGCATATTTTCAATCAACTGACAGTCTTTAGCATATCTCGGGGACTAGACGGGGTGACAGTACTCGAAACGCAGAAGCACCTCACTCTTAAAGATCGTTATGAGGGACGGACCGTCTAGATATCTGAACGACCTTCTTATAAGACCTAATAATTTAGTTGCTTAATTCACATTTTTTTCACAATGGTCCGAGAAATTCAGTTCATTGTCAACATACACACCCAGGTCCTTCTCACATTCGTTCTCTATTAATGCGGTTCTCCTTGTCCCGTTAGGACACGTGATACACCTCCTTTCTGATGGTACGACCTAGGTGCATCCGCTTACTGTTTTTACATTTCGTGACATTGAATCTTAGCAACAATTTCTTCGACCACTCTTGAAGCTGACAGATCTTTTTGTAGCTCTTCCCAGTCTGTATGAACGGTGTACAAGTTCTGGCATGTCATTTATGAAACAAGCAAACAACAACGGGTCCAGTACACTTCCTTGTGGTACCCCGCTTGTCACGGGTACACAAGACGATTGCGGTCATAAAGGAGTACGTTCTCTCGAATTCCGTACCCTTCGAGTTTAATTTTCAGCCCATGTTTCCCATTGAATGGAGGAAATTTCATTGAGTTTGAGGAAAAATAAATTCAGTGCAAAACATATATACACTGTAATACTATCACATAGTCCTAGAAGCTGCACAGTAGACAAAATACCCTGTAGATCAAGGGTGGTGGTGGAAAGTCCTCGCGGAGAGCTGTGCACAAAACAATCACTGATTCCAGTATAGACTACTCTATACAGTAGGCCTAGTGTTTGTGTTAATTACTTGTGTTATAATTTGGTCCAGAGTCGTTTTCATATTATTCTGCACACTCGGCACAAAGCCTCTCCTTAACATAATGGAAGTAGAAGAGCCCCAGTGAATATAAACTTGGGTTGTCCTTGGTTGAATCGGCATTGTTTTATACCTATAATTTTTATTATATGTTGAACCAATGTAAACTCATATGACAATTTTTTTATAAATATTTATTATAGTGCTATTAGAACAGAATCCCCTTAAATAATGAAACTTCTTATGTTCATAGAAAACTTATATCGAAGATACAACCTTGAAGGAATGACTAGTCTAACCCAACTTTTACTTATACTTTTATCCTCTTCACCACTGATCGGCTCGTTCGCCGCTTGGGCGATCGGTTACGTCTCTGTTACTCACTGTTGGCAAGTACTGGGCATGCACCGGCTCCTGAACCTGCTCCAGTGTTGGTCAAGTCTGGTCTTGAAAGAGCTCACACTCGGTGCCGTCACAACACTCTCTGGCAGATTGTTCCAAGAGTTCACAACTCTCACTCCGAAAAAGTTTGTCTTGACAATTTTCTGAACCTTATGTTGTAACCTCTTGTGGGGCGGGCATCCGCCTGCTTCAGGTGTGAACACTCGACTGAATTAATGTTGTTCGTGTGGTTGGTCATTTCTTTGTTACGACCTTCATTTGTACCTGTACTAGAGAGCTCTATCGGTTAACTGGATCAGGTGCAAATTAACTTTTACTTGTTCCTCTTTGCCACTGGTCAGTTCTCTGTTGCACAATGTTGGCATGTACTGGGCATATACTGGCTCTAGAATGTACTTCTGAGCAGGTTCAAATACATTCAGGAGCCATTGCATGCCCAGGACTTGCCAACAGTGCGTAACAGAGACGTGACCGATCACCCAAGCGGCTAACGAACCGATCAGTGGTAAAGAGGATAACGCCCGTATTATTAAACAACATCTTCCCTTGAAGAGGGTCGTCGTGTTTCAACCCGAGTTTTAAACTAAATGACTCCTGAGGCACACCGCAGTACAGTAGTTAACTGGGTGGTGTGGCGGTAAAATTAACTAATTCCAATATTATAAATTAATTTTATTGGGATTGGTTAATTTTACCGCCACACCATCCCGTTAAGTCCAATCCAATCATTCGGAACATTTCACAAGAAACTCCTGGTTAGCTAGATGCAGATGAGAGAGAATTCGAGGAACTACGGGGACGGACATTGGTGGGTTATACACAAGGGGAAAGTAGTGGAGTCAAGTGCAACAGTTCAGAACCAGAGGAAAGGGCAAGAGGGAACTACGAGTCTACCTCCAGCCCATCAACCTCCCACCCACAGTGAAGAGAGTAAAATTGAGGTAGCTGCTGAGAATACAATGAGGCCAGACCCACCACCAAGTTCCGAGTCACTACCACTAACTATTTCAGGTTTAAGTCCTGTACACAAACACTGACACTTTCCTAAACAAGAGGGAAGAAAAATTAATACTTTTTAAGTCGCCATTTTTTTTAAAGCACAAACAAATTCCTCCTTCCTAGTTTCTGGTGATTTTTTAATTGCAATTTTTTGTGATTTTCTACATGAACTGTATATAGTTGTTTATTCCTCGCCCTAAGATAACAAGAGGGTGGGGGGGACTGCGTCTATACCAAGTAATTATCAGACTCGTTTTCCCTTCCCACCCGACCCAGGTGTTGTGTGCACGGTGAGTGGTGGTGGTGGTGGTGGTGGTGGTGGTAGTGGTGGTGGTAGTGTGATTATGGTGGTGGTGTAGGTGGTGGTGGTGGTGAGATAGTAAGGGTATGAGGCCTCACCAGCTGTGTGTCTTGTTAACCTCTGTTTTGTATGTGACCCCTCCTCCCCTCAGGCTCCCTTCCTCTTCCCTCCCCCTCAGGCTCTCCCCCCCTCCCCCAGGCTCTCCCTTCCCCCTTCCCTCTCCCCCCAGGCTCTCCCCCTCCCCAGGGCCTCCCTCTCCCCCTCCCTCAGGCTCTCCCCCTCAGGCTCTCCCTTCCCCCCCTCTCCCCCTCCCCCTCAGGCTCTCCCCCATCCCCTCCCTCCCCAGGCCTCCCCATCCCTCCTCCCCCCTAGGCTCTCCCTCTCCCCCCTCCCCCGGGCTCTTCCTCCCCTAGGCCTCCTCTCCCTCCTCCTCAGGCTCTCCCCCTCCCCCAGGCTCCCCTCCCCCCCCCCTCCCCTCAGGCCCCTCCCCTCTCTCCCTCCCCTTCCCCTCCCCTCAGGCTCTTCCTCTCCTCCCTCCCCCTCCCCCCTCCCCTCCTCCTCCCTTCCCCCCCTTTCCCATCCCCCTCCCTCCCTCCTCCCTCCTCCTCCCTCCCCCCCCCCTCAGGCTCTTTCTCCCCCTCCTCCTCTCCCCCTCCCCCTCCCCCTCAGGCTCTTCCTCTCTCCCCTCCTCTCCCCCTCCCCCTCACCCTCAGGCTCTTCCTCTCCTCCTCCCTCCCTCCCCCCTTCCCCTATCCCATCTCCCTCCCCTATCCCTCTCCCCCACTCACCCTGTCCCCCCCTCCCTCCCCCCTCCCCCTCCCCCTCCCCCCTCTCTCTCCTCACCCCCCTTCCCTCTCCCTCCCTCCTCTCCCCCCCCCCCCTCTCCCCCCACCCCTGAGGCTCTTTTCTCCCCCTCCTCCCCCCTCTCCTCTCCCCTCAGGCTCTCCCTCTCCTCCCTCTCTCTCCCGGCCTCCCCCCCCCGGCTCTCCCTCTCCCCCCTCCCTCTCTCCCTCTCTCCCTCTCCCCCGGCTCTCCCTCCCCCCCTCTCCCCTCTCTCCCTCTCTCTCCCTCCCCTCAGGCCCCCTTCTCCCCCCTCCTCCTGGCTTTCTCCCTCCCCTGTCTCCCCCCCGGCTCTCCCCCTCACCCGGCCCCTCTCCCCTTCTCCCCCTCAGGCTCCCCCTCTCCCCCCTCCAACCCCCTCCTCCTCAGGGGGAGTGTAGAGGTAAACACCAAGTAATGAAGATGAGGGTCCGCCGTCTCAAGTTACTGTTACAGTAAACTCTTCACTGAGTCTGTCCTCTCTTACCCTCCTACGTCTTCCTCGCCCAGTCCAACATCACCACAGCCCCCACAATATGCTGACATGGTCTAGTGTGTCACAGATCACTTCCATGCCTCCTGACATACAGCAATATCTTAAAGCCACACACATTAATAGGGGTTTTAATATTGACATAGCCTGTTCCTCATCAGACCTTACCGACCAGTTTCCCATAACCCACCACGAACTAACAACAGCACTAATAAAAGATGAATCATCCTCCCCTGGAGAGGATGGCATAACCTATAACAACCTTAAGATTGTTGAATGAGGTCCCTAACCATCCAGTGCTTGACCTGTATCAAATAAGCCTCACACAGGGTATTCTGCTTAAGACATGGACTCAAGGAAACATAGTTCCAATCCCTAAAGCTAACTCCAAACTTCAGGCCCATTTCACTCACATCCTGTATGTGTAAAGTCCTTGAAAGAGTTGTTCTCAACCGTCTCATGTTTCAAGTCAGAGACAAACTGGCCCCTAATCTGTACCGGTTCATGCCCGGGCGTAGCACACAGACATGCTTTGCAGAATATCTTGTTCACTCAAAAGATAAGACACAAACAGCCTTCATAGACCTTAAATCAGCCTTTGATGTAGCTAATAGAGACATTATACTTGAGCAACTAGCTAATTTTGGCATCCAAGGTAACCTCCTGACATGGATAAAGGGTTATTTGTCCAACAGGTATGCCAGTGTTCTGTTTATAGAGTCAAAAAGTACCAGAATGAGAGCATTTGAGCTTGGCATGCCTCAGGGAGGAGTGTTAAGTTCTATGCTCTTTAATATACTGATGCCCAAGCTTATTGCTGACATTCCAATTCAGCCAAACGAAGCCGTAATATGCTATGCTGATGATATCTGCATTATGACACAGACCAAGCCCAGACTCCAAGCCTTGCTGGATGTATTTGCTCGGAGGACTGTAGAATGTGGTTTCATAATATCTGTTGACAAGACGAGGGTCCTCAATCCTCGTCCTGCTCACCCTCTGCCTCTTGACTATAACATTAACAGCATGCCCTTGGAACTATGTAGCTCCTATAAATATCTTGGAATTTGTGTGAATGATGCAAACTTTGTCGGCAACCTTCGTGCCAAACTAATGCAGTGCATTAAAGCCGTCAGAACCCTTGTTGGCAAGGGCTATGGAATTAACATCACCTACAGTATGCTCGTACTTTCTATCTTCACTTCAATCGTTCTGTAGTTGACTATCATGCTCTCCATCTTGTGACTATTTCGCCTAAACAACTCAACAGCCTTGAGGTAGTGCAAAATGAAGCCATGTGCATCATTCTAGGATGCCCAAAATCAACCAGAATTGTAAACATGAGGAAAGAGCTCGGACTGCCCTCCTATCTGAGAGGATAGCTCTACTTAATACCAGGTTTTGTGTTAAAGTTTTGAAGAACAATGGTCCCCAAACTACAGCTCAAACTGAGTTGATGTTCTATCTAAGTATGCCCGACTATCTCGCTAACCTTCCACAAAAGACTCTCTTTGGGGTGTGGCTTCATAAAAGTGTTGCAGATCTCTTGAAATTGAATGTCCCAATCACCCCAGCACAACACAAACTGAACTAACTGGAATCTATTTAGCTACAGTCTACCTTAAAGAAAATGGAGGTAGGGTGATATTCTTTGACTCCCAAAGTGCTTTAAAATCAATGAACAGTCCTTCAGGCTCTATGTCCAAAGTTGTCTGAGATATTAAAAGAAATATGATAACTACCAATGAGAACAACTCTCGTCTCGAATTTGTGTGGATTCTGTCCCATGTTGGAATTGGGTATCTTGACCGTGCTGATAGACTGGCCAATGAGGCATGTAAGAAAAAACATGTGGACCGTGACCTTGGCCTGTCCAATGCTGTACCTAAAAACATGCAAGTCAAAATCATGAACTCTGATCTAAAAGAACTGAGAAATGCTGAGACACCTGGCGGTTGCAGCATTAGTAAATATGAAAAATTTTGTGACGAGAGGTACCGGTATGGCCAGCGTAAGGACAGAACCAGACAATGTGATGAAGTCATGGCCAGAATTAAGCTAGGATACAGACACATCTGGCAAGTTAGTAACACTGTACCCATACCGGAACACTCGGCATGTAAACTTTGTGATAAACCTTTAAAGCATACACTTGGACATTATATTATTGAAGATGACACTATCAAAGACTTCAGGCCACCTGGCTTATTGTATCATGAACTATGTAATTACTACATTGACTCAGGAGTGCTTGAGGACATTCTTGCTGTCTATCCTAAATTTGTTAGCCCACGCTGATTAGTCCTCAAATAGAATATGACTTCTACTGAATAGGAATATGATCTATTTCTTTGTGTATGAACCTCTGTCTTGTGTGGCAGTGAGAAGTGATAGCACCCTCAGTGTAGAGACCCGACTGAATTACTCAGAATAGGCAAACTGTACTCAAAGCTTGTTCATGCTCCTCGCTTACTTCTTCACGTCTTCTCTGCACCTCATTCATTACTGGTCTCTAACGTCCTCATTTTGGACAATGTCAGACACCCTTGTCGTCTTGTACCTCGTCCCGCTCACATGTTTATCACGTGCTCCCCTGAGTTTGTTTATCTGTTATTTCTCAGTTTATAGATACTTTTGGTTTCCCACGGTCTACGCTTTTTCACCATTATGATGTATTCTACTTGTTGATGAACAGTGTCTCTCCTGGTCTCTTGGTGTTCTCTCATCCCTTTTCCTTTCCTTGAATATTTCTGATATCTTGCCCTTTGATGCTTCTTACGTCTCTCAACTCTACCGATTCTGGCACCATTGACGTCTTCTGTTGCTGTTTGTACGTGTAGAACCCCCCATGAGCTCCTCTGAGTCTCACACCTCCATAAAATATCATGGTGTAAAGGTGTGGAACAACTTACCCTCGCCCACCCGAGCAAAGACTAAGCCCCCTATTACAATAAAAATCATATATCATATATTGTCTCGTAGATAGAAATGGCCATTGCAGTAATTACTGTATATATTTACCGTCAAGCCATTATCCTGAATACTTCCGTCCCCATGTTCCACCCCAACACAACCCATGTTATATTGCTTCCCTCACTTAACTGTATATCAACTACTGCAAAATATTAATATATTTATATTATAAATGTAAGGAGATAAAAAAGTAATAATCGTGGTAACATTCTCATATGTCCTAACTAACACCATGTTACATGTACTGATCCAGATGATACTAATGTTGTCATGGGTTGCGTTAGGCTTACCCACGTAACCAACTCCAAAGTTTGTTTTACTCGAGATAAGGCACCCGGTGAGGCATGACCACGACATATTTTTTCCATTAGTGGTATGTTAGCCAGCCTATAGGGGGAGGCCAGTAAGACAGTGTTGTACTGTTCATCTCCTCACGCCCCAAAACCCCATTTTAAGTAGTATCCCCTAGGCCATGGGTTAGTTAAGACGTCGTCTCCATCCTCTCCCTCCTGAAGGGAGCGGGACACCACACAGAGTCCTCCACAGCCACTCCGTCCTGTGGACCGTCGTTGACACGAGACTAAGTGTGTTAACCTAGGTTTGTTATCCCGTGGAAATATCACATGTGGAAGCCTGGTTGCGACAAAAGCAGTCCAGGCTGGCCTATTGCATCTATGTGGTTAATCCAAGTCACGCTTACCAGTTCTCCTTATCGCGACAACCGTCTACAGTGACTGTCAGTGATGCGAGACTATGTGTGGTAACCCAAGAGTACCTTTTTGTTGTTATTCCCCGTGGAAAGAAGTTCTTGTGCGGAAGCCTGGTTGCAACAAGAGCAATCCAAGCTGGCAGTAAATGTATCACTTGAATAATTAAGGCTCTGTTAAGTCATACCCATAATAGAGTAATCGCATGTGTCCCCAAGTTGAAAATTCCCTCTTTTAGAAGATTAATTTTATTACAGCGTGAACGTGAGTGACTCGTATATCCATGCAAATTGTAAATCATTGTATGGAAGCTTGCTAAATAAATGTAAGTGTAATTATCTGCCCGTATCTGTGATCCTATCTTATTATTACTAAAGATAATGACTGATTGGTTATGACAAAGTATAACCAATAACTTAGATGGATGTTGGAAATTAATGGAACTCATTAAATCATCATTTATCAAGTATAACTCATGGAATGTCAGGTGGTGGAGTGAACTTCTACGTAGATACACCATAATCTCCTGTAAGTAACCAGTGTGAAGGTATCGAATTCTACGGTAAGAAATATAAGAAACACAATATATTATAATCTTATATATAATATAATCCACACTTAGACCACTACGACGAAAAACTATGACAAATGTTATATAATAATTCCTTGAGACAAATGTACAATATGTATCAAGCCCCGTAGTTGGTTGATGACCTATGCCCGGGTGGGCTATTCCCCGTAAAATAAAAAGGTACCACTGAGAGCCCAGGCTCTCAATTGGCTCAACCATGTCAATATTGTTATTAGTATTCACTCTGTATCTGTATTTTTCTGGCCAAATGAACTGTTTCAATATCAATATCAGGAAGTGACCTATGTACTGCACTGTTGATAATAATAATTTTAATTGATATTAATTCAATTTGACCAAG
Organism: Homarus americanus; assembly: GCF_018991925.1. Lineage (NCBI taxonomy): Eukaryota > Metazoa > Arthropoda > Malacostraca > Decapoda > Nephropidae > Homarus > Homarus americanus. The sequence goes on along the minus strand of NW_024722914.1, from coordinate 128,987 downwards.
TACAGCTGACACAACCATGAGAGACTTACTTCTTGTAGAGTCCTTATGCCAGCAGCATCTGGAGTTCCTAAGGCCAGGGGTCACCCATCCAAGTACTAACCAGACCTAGTGTTGTTTAACTTCACTGATCAGACAAGAAGCGGTGTTTCCAACATGGTACCACTTGGTAGTATAGTGTGGTGGTGAAGGAAACACGACTAAGATATGGAGCTTTATTCCTGACGTGTCGTCAGGAATAAAGCTCACAATGTTCATTGGTACGACTTGTTCATTACCCAAAGTCACTTTCACTTGTAACAAATCACTTTTTAATCCCAGTTAATCTTTGAGCATGTTTTACTTTTTTTAAAAGACTTTAGATCCCCCTAATGAAAATTATGTTAAATGTAAAGTTACAGTCGAAAATTTCAGTAATAAGTATATCACGTATAGACTCAGATATGTGGAACGTCTGTGAGGCTGAGTTATTGGATCATTCATTTATACAGGTATATACTTTTGCCGAGGAGCGGCTAATTTACTGTCCACACCATGTCATTTCTGGACACTAGTGCACAAGGCTGCGAATGTATTAAAGGCCTAGGATTAGGTTTCAGTGATAAATAAGTAGAGATTTACCAAACAGTATGTAAATTATCTACACAAAGCAAAAAAAAAATGATTTTAGTGTAAGACATTGCGGACAACGAATTAATGCTATTTTCGTAAATTTAAGAAACAGGGTAAAGGTGTTATCATCCTCTCTCTCACACATTATTCTTCTCCCTATAAATATCAACTCCTTGAGTAGACTCCCCCTCCCCCAACTCCCTTCACACCCACACATCTATACAGTCACTTCTCTCCTTCCACCCACATATCTAAACAGTCACTTCTCTCCTTCCACTCACACATCTAAACAGTCACTTCTCTCCTTCCACCCACACATCTAAACAGTCACTTCTCTCCTTCCACCCACACATCTAAACAGTCACTTCTCTCCTTCCACCCACACATCTAAACAGTCACATCTCTCCTTCCACCCACACATCTAAACAGTCACGTCTCTCCTTCCACCCACACATCTAAACAGTCACTTCTCTCCTTCCACCCACACATCTAAACAGTCACTTCTCTCCTTCCACCCACACATCTAAACAGTCAGTCTCTCCTTCCACCCACACATCTAAACAGTCACTTCTCTCCTTCCACCCACACATCTAAACAGTCACTTCTCTCCTTCCACCCACATATCTAAACAGTCACTTCTCTCCTTCCACCCACACATCTAAACAGTCACTTCTCTCCTTCCACCCACACATCTAAACAGTCACTTCTCTCCTTCCACCCACACATCTAAACAGTCACGTCTCTCCTTCCACCCACACATCTAAACAGTCACGTCTCTCCTTCCACCCACACTTCTAAACAGTCAGGTTTCTCCCTCCCCCACATGCCGCTCTTGAAGGGGTGATGTTTCATTAAGAGCGACGCATTTTGTTTGGTATTATATGTCCGTTCTTTGGGAGCATTTGTTGCCCTCAGGAGTGACAAGTCCCTGTGGAAGACTTGGATGCGCTAAAAAGAACTGTTATCATAGATGGGGTGAGAGAGAGAGAGGAAGATAACTGGCAGTGGCCCAGGGACTAGTCAGTCACCAGGCAGCAGGGGAAGGGTTTTCTAGAGCACACTGACGTCTCCCCTACTCATCTCGGGTGGCTTCTCAGCTCTATACTGACAACACGTTGCCCATGAACTACATCCCAGAACTAGTATGTGCGTAACTGTAGCGTTAAATCTTTAAACAACTTTCATGGAGGGGGAGCACACGTCTTGGCCATGTGATGCCATTATTTGAGATCACGCCAAAAAAAATTGCCCAGATCTACCTGTAGTTTTGCAGAGTCCTCGTCAGATTTAATTACACGCCCTGTTTCAGTGTCGTCATCAAACTTACTTATGTTGCTGTCTACACCTACATCTATGTGGTTTATCTATATGATAAAAAGGAATGGTCCAAGTACTGTGCCTTGGGGTACTCGACTAGTGACGTTACCCCAATCGGATTTGGTATCATTAATGCTAACTCTCTGCTTCCTGTCCTGTAACCACGCCCTAATTCAGTTTGGAATATCTCCCCCAGTTCTATGAGCCTCCATTTTACGGATTAGTCTTTCATGGGGGACACTGTCGAAGGCTTTGCTAAGGTCAAGATAAACCACATCATAATCATGTCCGTCGTCAACTGATTTGAAAACAGCTGAAAAGAACGCCCACTTGTGAAGCCATGCTAGGAATCATTAATCAACTTGGGTTTCTCCAGGTGATTTAGAATTGAGTTTGAAACTATTGCTTCCAGCAATTTGCCTACAATTGATGTAAAACTCATTTCTTGAAAATCGGTAATCACATTCTCTATCTTCCAGGATTCTGGTATTATACAAGTTTTTAATGACATGTTAAACAAGTTTGCTAAGGGCATACTAAGTTCCTTTAATACTCTGGCAATTATCTTTTTGGGATCTGGCGACTGAATAGGTTTTAGTTTATCTATTTGTTTACTAACATCGTTGCTAGTCACTACTATCTCACCTAATCTCTTTTTTTTCACGATCTTTGTATATAGTCGGTGCCTCAGGTGTCATGTTTAAATTTTTGGTTGTGAAAACTGGTGGAAAATATCTGTTCAGAATATTGCTTATTTCTCCCTCATCATAAGTTAGCTCGCCTGTATAAGAACATAAGAATGGAGGAAACTGCACCGAGCTTATTGGTCCTTACTGGGCAGTCCCGTTTACACCCAACCCCTATTGCTCATATATCCATCCAACCATCCATTGAGTTAATGATGATTAGGTAACTTGTTCCACTCATCCACTACTCTATTTCCAAACCAGTGTTTACCTATCTCGTGCCTAAATCTAAATTTGTCTAATTTAAAACCATTGCTGCGAGTTCGCTCCTGGTTGGATAGTTTGAGTACCTTTGTTATATCACCTTTGTTTAGCCCTGCCTTCCACTTATACACCTCTATCAGGTCGCCCCTCGCTCTACGTCTCTCAAGGGAGTGCAAATTAAGATGCTTTAACCTGTCTCTATACTCAAGGTTCCTAATGCCCGGGATTAGTCTTGTCATTCTCCTCTGAATTCTTTCTAGTGATTTTTTATCCATTCTGTTGTACGGTGACCAGAACTGAACCGCGTAATCCAAGTGAGGTCTCACTAGTGTAAGATATAGTTTTAGGATGACCTCGCTTGTCTCGTGTTTAGTTTGGTACATTTGGAAAAATTCTTTAAGGTTTGTTCTTGCCTCTTTTGCTACCTTTACTTTATAATTTATCTTGACCTTTTTACTGTCTTAACCCTACTTGTCAATACATCATAATAATCTCGGAGGTAAACGTCATCACGATTGAGTCTCCTACCTATAGCCCTTTTCTATCCAACAATATTGTATGAATAATTATTAATTAATTTGGGGTCATTGTTACTTGATCTGAGTTTTCTGTATTGTATATTCTACCCTTTTACATGAACTAATTCATTATTTAAATTGTTGTGGTACTCTGCATCCTCATATTTCGTGGTCAGGTTATCTGATAAGTGGGGTTACCCTCAGTATTTATGTTTTGTGAGGTCATCGTGGTCAGGTCACCCGGTAAAGTGGGGTCACCCTCTGCAGTCACATTATGTGAGGTCACATTATTATCACCCTCTCGTGAGGTCATGTAATTCACCCCCAAACGCAATACCCTTTCTCTCAGTTGCCTTTTCAACCTATCAAAGTTTGCCCTTCTGAAATCTGGAACTTTAATGGAATTTCCCTTGTGACTGACATTAAGTTTTACTTTGAATCTCACTTCTTTGATCACTGTTAGCTAGTTCGCTCTTGATATCGACATCACTAATGACAGAACTAAATATAATACAGTATATTATTGCCCCGGTGGGTTCGGTTATGTGTTGACTTAGTGAACAGTCCTGAACTGCTACAAGGAAATCATATGATATGGAGTCATCCGTTAGGGCGGTCTAATTTATTTAGCTAAAGTTAAAGTCGCCTACTATACAGACATTGCTATGTCTGGATGCCCTGTGTTTTTCATCCCAAATAAGTTGCACATTAACTCTATCGAGATAAGGAGGTCTATATATTACTCCTATGATTAATTTTTCCCTGCCATCGGTTAATTCTATCCAAATTGTTTCTGTATTCAATTCAGTTTTAATTTCCTTATTGATTCTACACTTCAAATTATCCCTGACATAAATTGATACCCCGCCTTTATTCCTAATCTTCCTATCAGTATGAAATAATGTAAAAAATAATAATTTGGTATTTGACAGGTAATTCACGTGAGTCTTAGTCATTCCATATTTCGGTGATTGTAATTATTATTGATTATTTTTTCAGTACATTCCACAGCTCTGATTTCTTTAATTTTATTTCCCATTTTTCTTATGTTTGTGCACTAGACATTTAAGTTAGTTGTGATCGGAGTCTTCTCTCTGTCGCGTTTTGGGTTAAACTGAACTAATTTAACTTTATCTTCATTCCTAGCACAATTTCTAGGTAACCTTTTGTTATGTATCTCTGTTAGTCGGGTAAATAACAAGTTGAGGTTGGACATACTGTAATTCCACCAAAAAGTTATTTTTCACTTGGAATTGGTTGCTTGGCACCCCTTATGACCACTAGTCAAAGCCCACCCGATTCCACCCATGGCAACTGCTCCATTTCGGCCAAATCCAAGATGGCCACCGTGTGACTCCATGCAAAAGTAAAAGTAGCATAACTTTTGACACAGTTGACTTAGATAAATGAGGGGTATTTTCTGGATAATTTGAGGGTATCCGGTACACTGGAAATGGTTTCGAGGTGAACAGAAGTCAAGGTCAAGCTCATTTTGTCAGTTCTTTCAATTTCATGCTTGCTGATTTTGCTTCACAATCAACCTTGTCTTTGCCTCATTTAGGAGGTATTTCAAGCCCCACGAATAGGAAAACCTGTATGTAAAAGAAAATATCACTAGAATACAACATTTATTGAATGAATTGCAGATTGTTTTACTCCTCTATATATCAGAAATTATTCTGCAGATTCAGCGAAACTAGAGACTCCTCCATCTTCGTCTTCGTGGATCTGTCCATTTTTGTATGTGATACCCTTGTGCTGCCTACAGGCAGGGGTGCAGAAGAGTCCATTTTTCTTGCATCATCCTCAACAAATCATCTCGGGCTGCAGGTTTCTTCATGCGGATCTGCTTCCACATCTGGCTGGCTTGGCCAACTGCCTTTAGCTCCCATCCCCAGTCCTCTGGAGGTAGATCTCACCTCAGTCATGCTTGCACCTGAACATCAAACATATTAAAGTCACATGAAGTCATGGTAAACCAGCAAAATACAAATTAATTGTTTGGAGACCCTAAAATTATTAAATATTATTGTATCAAAATATGTCAACTACGTAGCTCTAGAAGGCTACTACACACCTTACATGGTGATACAAACTCAGTGAATGATACTTTGCAGTATCAGATGTGGGAGGCAATGTCTCAGCAGAAACATACTGGGATGATGTCAAAGCCTTCTCCCTGAATTTTGCCACTCGTCCCAAGTTCAGGCTGGACGTAGAACTATAAAATGCCATTAGAGCCACCTCACCAGCTTCCTCAATGTTGGCTTCAGTCGCATTTTGTGTCAGAAATATCTCTGCAGAGGTCTTCAGTTTCTCAACCTTTGCTGGTGCTGTGGCCTTGCCAATACCATATGGACGTGACTTAGTATCACAGCAACTAATGCTGTTGATGAAGGGGAGAGATTCACGCGGATACATGTTAAGGCCTGTTTTGAGAGTGGATACACTGGTGGTGTATTCTCTTGAGGAGAACGAGAATATCAGTATTGATTGGTATGGGCTCGGCTGCATGCAGAGGCAGCAATCATAAAGTCAGCATCTGCAGCTGCTTGCTTCACACTGATGCCAGCTTCGACTATTTTCTCACTAATAAGGTTGATGAAACACTTCTTGTCATATGAGTTGGCTAGAAATGCCTTCTTGGTCATGGTGACCTCCATTTCTGGTAAGAAATCCTAGTCGGCACAGACCTCTCTGCCATCTCTCCTCTGGTGCTGTTCATCCTTGGTAGTAGGGCCATGATAACTGTCTAACACCACCAATGGATTTTTGGAGTTCTCCTGGACGAACACAACATATTTCTTTATGAAGGAGCTATATGTAATGTGCTTGGGCTATGGTAGCTTTTGGAGAAGGCGTCCACCATCCACAACACATACTGCATCCAATTCAGGGCAGCAAGGGACAGTGGATGACGGCACCTTCTTGATGAGCACATGAATGAACTCTGATTTATCTGCAGGGCGCATGAGTAATTTGGTGGTGAACAGAGTTGGTGGATATGAACACAGTTCGTATTCAAACAGAGAGGGAAGGTCACCTTTGCTGAATCCTGCAACTATCGGCTGCTGTTTTAGACGCTGACAGTCAATCTCAATCTTCTCTTCTGCAATGCTTACATACACTGCAGAGGCAAGAGACTTAACCTGGTTTTTCTGTGAGAACTTGAACTACTCCACCGATTTTCCAACGATGGACTCTATGATGGCTTTACCCACATACTCAGCATCGTCATGATTGGCTCTCCTCTCTGCTAGAAGACCCGAGGACAGACTGCGGAGCTCAAGAGAAGATGAGAATGGTGCTCTCCCGTGGAAGAATGCTACTGGCTTTTGGATGTCAGCCATGTCACGGGTGATTTGGGCATTGAACGGAGAAAGAGAAGACGGGTATTTTAACAATACACATGAGGAATAGTAGGGTAGCATAACTGCTCAACCTAAGTATGCTATCACTGAAATGCACTAATTAAAAAAAAAAATAACCTGCCCCAAAAATGTTGACAGCACCAAGTGTGAGCTCCTCTAACTCCAGACATGACCAACATTGGGACATGTTCAAGTAAGTACATTCAAGAGCTCTTAGCACTGTACATATCCAGTACTTGCCACCAATGCATCATAGAGAATTGTTGGACTGCCTCACCGGTAAGCAAGGTTTGTTGTTGTTATAATGTTTTTACTGCGCTTCAACAAAGAAGGTCTTAAAGCGCGCAACATGGTTAGAATTACACTTGTCCAACAACATTAAAAATGATGATATATAGAACTCTTTAGATAGCTGAGGAGAGGCTAAAAGGGTTAAGTTAGTATGTCACCATCCACTAAAGAAAGACAAGATTTTCCAGAGCTTTTTTCGTAACCTGGAAAGACATGTCACTTGTGTCAAGAATTAACACACTACAGAGGAGTTAACGAGAACCAATTCATAAATTCTTTCAAACTGATCTAAGGTACAATTGGAACCGATACTTCCGTGATGGTTATGCTGGTTTACTGTGCACCCCATGTTTATCCTGTGGGAGAGAGCTCAAGAAGCTACAAGAACAAAAGACGTAGGACTTAGGCTTCAGTGATAGATACTTACACACTCGTAATAGTGTACACGTTTTCTACGGTATGAAAAATACTGCTATTTTCTTAGGATTCTCGGTAAGATATCGATAACAATTAGGTAGACTTCTATAAAATATATCAAGAAATGACGTGTTATGGTTTATATTTATATGGTAGTAACTATAATAAGATCTCCCGAATCCTTGGAAAATTTTTAGGATGCAAAACAACCCTTTATGATAATTCTGAAAAGTGGAAGGATCAATGGAGCTCTTCAGAGTGTTGTGGTGCGCGTCTCCCAAGCCTGTCAACACCACCTTCAGGGAGAGTCACTTGCCGGCGCACACAACTCGATACATGGGACTTAAAATGTTACCAACCAAGATGAAAATTCAGGTGTCAATTTCCTTGTCTCAAAATAATTGGGTCCGTCGGCACGATAGGATATTTGAAAGCAATTGATGTAAGAGGATTATTAAATTTTAAGAATTAGAAATGAGAAGGCGATAAAGCATTTTTGCAGCAAATGTGTGATGACGATGAAAAGGAATTGACTTTACTAAGGTAGCTTACGACGGGTTATTCTTTTACCAGAAGAGCACACATCGATCTAACCTGATAAGATATTCCAGTATAAGATTCCAGAGTGGAAGAAGGGTTGTTTTGTGAGGTACCGACAGTACTCTTATTTTGTAGTCTAGTTGTTGTGGTTAGCATCAAGCTTTATATAAGAGTAGCACACACACACACACACACACCCTGCTGGATCTTTGAGGATGGAAAAGAAACCAAAACATAAATATCCTTAATTTAAAGTCATGCAATTCCGTTTTCTATATGTAATGTACTGTAGGCTAAATACAGAACGCTTGAACTGTAGTCTGCAGGGAAAATAGTATACTGTACCATAACATAAATTCTCTATACTCTCCTGGCTGTACAGTTGGGTGTGTGTTATTCTTGCGTTAAATTCTCCCATTCATACATAAATAATGTATTAGCACAAGCTTTTTGCCAATCTACGCTCCTATTTGTTTTAGTATTTATAATCAGTGGAATATCGGTCATGTTGGGTGTGTGTGTGTGTGTGTGTGTGTGTGTGTGTGTGTGTGTGTGTGTGTGTTTAGCATTAGGATGTTGAACTACTAGCAAATTGAACTATTGTACTGTACTAATGAACAACTCTAGTACTAAACCTTTGTACTACAGAATCACTGAACCAATGGACCACTGTACCGCTGAACCACAGGATCAATGGACTTATCACCCCCCCCCTCCCCCAGAACCACTGGGGACTCATGAACCACTCAACCACTGGACTCGTCCTCCTGACACTTTCTCGAAACCTCCTGACACTCTCTCGTGCCTCCTGACACACTCTCGTACCTCCTGACTTTCTCGTACCTCCTGACTTTCTCGTACCTCCTGACACTCTCGTACCTCCTGACACTCTCGTACTTCCTGACACACTCTCGTACCTCCTGACACTCTCGTACCTGCTGAGACTTCCTGATAACATCTGGTATTATGTGACACCTAGTAACATCTTACCTCTACCCCCCCTCCTCCCCTCTACCCCTCCTCCTCCCCTTCTACCCCCTCCTCCCCTCTACCCCCTCCTCCCCTACCCTCCCCTCCCCTTCACCCCCCTCCTCCCCCTCTGCCCCCTCCTCCCCTCTACCTCCTCCCCTGCAGCAAAGGAGGGGTGAAGGAAGATTAGAGGTGGGGGAAGGAAGTTATAGTTCGGAAATTGAAGAAGTTTTGGAGGAGGTAAGAGAGAGTGGGCTGACCTCCTAGCTAAGCTAATAGTGTGTTAGGGTTGTGTCATGGGTTAGTTATTGTCTGTCGGTACAGGCACTAGACATCCTACCCTATCCCATTTATGGGTGTTTTAAGGGCCTTATTTCATATTCCGCCGACCCTACTGGCGGATGCTGGTCTAGGGAGGTTGTCTATTACCTGGCCGTATAGATCGGGGGTGGTAATGGACCTTTTGAGATTTGGTAACTTTTTGGGAACCATGTATGGTTGTTGTCGTTATCTGGTGGGAGTCTTTGAAGGAGTTCTTGCTCTGATCGTTCTATCTTTTGCCAGCTTCCTCCTCCTTCTATCCTCCTCTTCTCCCCTCTACCTCCCCACCCTTCTACCCTCCCCACCCTTCTACCCTCCCCACCACGCTTCTTCCCTCCCCACCCCTCCCCTCTACCTCCCCCCCTTATACCCTCCCCACCCCCTCCTCCGTCCACCTCCCCTACCTCCTCCACCCCTTCCTCCCCATCCCTTATACCCTCCCCCCTCCCCCTCTACCATCCACCTCCCCTCTACCCTTCCCCACCCCTTATACCCTCCCCCATCCCTTATACCCTCCCCACCCCCTCTACCCAGCATCAGCGCACCTGGGCCTTGGTACAGTACTTCCTAATGAGTTAATTCCGTTAACACTTTGGAACTACCATCACTTGTCTTCTTTCGAATCACCTGATGGTTAGCCCCAACTTAACCTAACCTAATTATCTAAGTCCTAATCTAACTTAACCACCTAACTTAACTGAACCTAATCTAACGTTAACAAACTAAACTAGGTAATATTAAGATGTTTAATTATCAGGAGAAATTAGCTAGAGGAGGAAATCTTCAGGTTATGGCTTTTTATAAGTCTTTTATTTACCTAGTAGGCTACTTAACCGTTCTCTCTGTTGTTATCAAGATAGGATTTAGTCTTTATTTCCTAACAGTACAATAATACCAATACATATTTAGGTATGACATACAGGTACTGTTTCCATGTCGTGACAGTATTGTTACTAATCCCCCTTTTTGTCGCTTACGAGCTTCCACCGTTTGTTACCAGCGGTCCAGGTCGTATATAGAAGCATTCGATACATCACAATTGTTGTCGAATTACCACTGGCTGTCCCGCCAGGCTCCGGTAAATTCCCGACAATCGATATCAGTGTACAGACAAACAACAGGCAGATAGATTTCCACCAGGTCACAGAAGCACACTTGTGAACTGTAGTCTTTTTTGATAACTAAGTCTTCATAATCTGTTCACAGGGTGTGTACTTACAACTGGACTTCTCACTTCGAATATATACAGTCAGCACACTACCAGTGCACAATTCCTTAGTCTGTTCACTTTATATCTGCACAACAATTCCACAATACTTGAACAACAATTATATTCAGCTGGCACTAGGCTTGTACTTCACACCCTGAACAGAAACGGACGAATACGACTTAGGCATCATCAATGGCTAGTGACAGGGAGGGAGAAGGTTCAGGGAAGGATAAAGGGAGGAAGGAGGAGAGGAAAGATGCAGTGGCTTAAAAACCGCTTGCTTGGGGGGGGGGGGGGGAGGCAGCTCCCTGGCTGTTTATATATCTCTCGTCAGACGGCCCTAGAACATCCTAGCACCCTCCAGGTGTTGTAGGTCGGAACGAAATGCGCCTGGGAAGTTATAGAACGTTCTACTGTGATCGAGGCTTACAATGCCTAAGTAAATCACAACAAAAATGCTGCAATACATTCTAGAAAATTCTTACATAGGCAATACATCAATATATACAAGAAAATCTCCCCAATCTTGCCAAAATAACTGCTGCTTAGAATAGACAATAATCAAAGCACCAAGTTCACAAAAATTATACAAAATTATGCCTCGGCTTACAGTATGATAAGAGATGGTGCCTTAATCTTGACGTGAATAATAGTGTATTTTAATAGTTCCTTATATGATTTGCATGTAAAGTTGGGGACAAAATTCGTTCTTCGGGTAAACTGAGTCACGGGAATGAGTCTCTGAACTCACTTACCCTGACTGTTGTATCTCATTTTGGGCGGGAGCGAACTTTTGACCCCAACTGTACAACGATGCATCACAATCTTACGTAAACTTATATGTAATATACGTTTATTATTACATTTATTACGTGGTGAAGGACACTTGACAAACTTATGTGGATTGTAATATGAATATAATATATTTTTCTTGCGTTACTGTGGTGATGGTGGGCAGACTAGAGCAAGTGGCTGAGTTATGAAAGATAATCGGTGCAGGGGAGGATCCTGTCAGCGTAGTGGGCAATCATTGAGTTAGTCTGGTCACGGGCAGCGGCCGCCGAGGAAATGCCACTGATTAAATGCCTGTTTAGGTGGGCAGCAAACACTGGCACCACAGCGGGCACTGACGCTATGTGGGGCAGGGGGGACCCTCAGGTGGCTGTAGCAAAGATCAGGTGGTCACGGATAGGTCCAGGTGGTCACAGACAGGTTCAGGTGGTTACGGACAGGTCCAGGTGGCCACGGACAGGTCAGGTGGTCACGGATAGGTCAGGTGGTCACAGACAGGTCAGGTGGTCACGGACAGGTCCAGGTGGTCACGGACAGGTCAGGTGGTCACGGACAGGTCCAGGTGGTCATGGACAGGTCCAGGTGGTCACGGACAGGTCCAGGTGGTCATGGACAGGTCCAGGTGGTCACGGACAGGTCCAGGTGGTCACGGACAGGTCCAGGTGGTCACGGACAGGTCCAGGTGGTCATGGACAGGTCCAGGTGGTCACGGACAGGTCCAGGGGGTCATGGACAGGTCCAGGTGGTCACGGGCAGGTCCAGTAGTTTATGGTAGGTTTTGGTGGTCGTATATTGGTCACAGGAGTAACACAGCGAGTGAGTGAGTGAGTGTTGCAGTAATATCACAACCTGCAACTCACAACGTTCCTTTTAATCTCAGAAATGACTGCCCAAATTATTTATACGGGAAATGCGCTGAAACTCTTACCCGACTGGAAAGTCCACAGTTTTTTTGTAAGGAGTGTTAACGTAACTCCTGTTGTAGGAGGCTTTAAAGAAACCTTGTACAGTATAATATATACTGTACATAACTGTTGTGAATGGCACGCAGGCAAGCTTGCCCAGAGCGGACCTTGACCCTGGGCTGTTTATAATGTTAATTGTTATAACAGCTCAACGAAAATATGTGCATGATGAAGTAATTTACCGTACCGAGAGGGTCAAGGGATTAAGTCATCATACTCAAGAGGTTACAAAACCTCATTTGTCGCGCTCCAAGGCTTCTGATATCGTATTCAAGATGTATTCAAACGGCTAAGTTGTCGTACTCAAAGGATTGGGTTATGTTCATAATGGGGTTTATTCACAATGCTCAAAGAATAAGATTGACGTACTCAAGAGGTTAGATTCAAGAGGCAAATTTATCAAACTCAAACGGCGTAAGTTGTGCTCAGGAGCTAGTCTCCACAGCACACAGTATGCTGAGAACCACGGCAAAACAAAGGTCATTAAATATGTTGCATGCAGTACGTTGCGTGCGATGCCGCGTAACTCGTTCAGAGAATCACTTAAGTTAGTAAATATATTTGGTAAACTCAGCTTGATGAGAACTTCTAAATATAATATGCCTCATTTTGCATAGAATAGAAAATTGTTTTATAAGGAAATACAGTGAGGCGCTACTCCCGACTATGGATTACCATAAAACGTGTTGATGGGTTTTCCCTCGACTTTCCTATTCTTGAAATATTAAAAAAAAATAAAGTCTGAGAGTATACTACTACTACCAATTTTTTTTATACAGTGGCCTCCAGCCTCCCCCAATAGCCACACCTTCGCCGCCAATGTATTACCTTAAGATTAAATATCTTCGCCCCCCAGGCCCTGATGTGGGTCATTGACCTGTGTCCGGGTGAGCTAATCCCCTTAAAAAAGAAAGAAAAAAGAAAGCCTCTCCTAATAGCCACACTCCGCCATTTTATTGCCTTAAAATTAAATACTACTACTACTACTACTACTAATACTAATAATTATAGTTATAAATGGATGAATCCTTCATTTTTATCATCTTACATTGGCAATATAGTTATCTCAGCACAGTAGCTTCATGTCTTATAATACTATAGTTATCTCAGCACAATAGCCACATGTCTTATAATACTATAGTTATCTCAGCACAGTAGCCTCATGTCTTATAATACTATAGTTATCTCAGCACAGTAGCCTCATGTCTTATAATACTATAGTTATCTCAGCACAGTAGCCTCATGTCTCATAATACTATAGTTATCTCAGCACAGTAGCTTCATGTCTTATAATACTATAGTTATCTCAGCACAGTAGCCACATGTCTTATAATACTATAGTTATCTCAGCACAGTAGCCTCATGTCTTATAATACTATAGTTATCTCAGCACAGTAGCCTCATGTCTTATAATACTATAGTTATCTCAGCACAGTAGCCTCATGTCTCATAATACTATAGTTATCTCAGCACAGTAGCTTCATGTCTTATAATACTATAGTTATCTCAGCACAGTAGCCTCATGTTTTATAATACTATAGTTATCTCAGCACAGTAGCCTCATGTCTTATAATACTATAGTTATCTCAGCACAGTAGCCTCATGTCTTATAATACTATAGTTATCTCAGCGCAGTAGCCTCATGTCTCATAATACTATAGTTATCTCAGCACAGTAGCCTCATGTCTTATAATACTATAGTTATCTCAGCACAGTAGCCTCATGTCTCATAATACTATAGTTATCTCAGCACAGTAGCTTCATGTCTTATAATACTATAGTTATCTCAGCACAGTAGCCACATGTCTTATAATACTATAGTTATCTCAGCACAGTAGCCTCATGTCTTATAATACTATAGTTATCTCAGCACAGTAGCCTCATGTCTTATAATACTATAGTTATCTCAGCACAGTAGCCTCATGTCTTATAATACTATAGTTATCTCAGCACAGTAGCTTCATGTCTTATAATAATATAGTTATCTCAGCACAGTAGCCTCATGTCTTATAATACTATAGTTATCTCAGCACAGTAGCCTCATGTCTCATAATACTATAGTTATCTCAGCACAGTAGCTTCATGTCTCATAATACTATAGTTATCTCAGCACAGTAGCCTCATATACCATAATACTATAGTTATCTCAGCACAGTAGCCTCATGTCTCATAATGCTATAGTTATCTCCAGCACAGTAGTCTCATGTCTCATAATACTATAGTTATCTCAGCACAGTAGCCTCCATGTCATAATACTATAGTTATCTCAGCACAGTAGTTATCTCAGCACAGTAGCCTCAAGTCTCATAATACTATAGTTATCTTAGCACAGTAGCCTCATGTCTCATAATACTATAGTTATCTCAGCACAGTAGCCTCATGTCTCATAATACTATAGTTATCTCAGCACAGTAGCCTCAAGTCTCATAATACTATAGTTATCTTAGCACAGTAGTCTCATGTCTCATAATACTATAGTTATCTCAGCACAGTAGCCTCATGTCGTATAATACTATAGTTATCTCAGCACAGTAGCCTCATGTCTCATAATACTATAGTTATCTCAGCACAGTAGCCTCATGTCTCATAATACTATAGTTATCTCAGCACAGTAGCCTCATGTCTCATAATACTATAGTTATCTCAGCACAGTAGCCACATGTCTTATAATACTATAGTTATCTGCCTCGCCTTTGAAGTAGCCTCATGTCTCCTTAATACTATAGTTATCTGTTTGATAGCCTCATGTCTCATAATACTATAGTTATCTCAGCACAGTAGTCTCATGTCTCATAATACTATAGTTATCTCAGCACAGTAGTCTCATGTCTCATAATACTATAGTTATCTCAGCACAGTAGCCTCATGTCTCATAATACTATAGTTATCTCAGCACAGTAGCCTCATGTCTCATAATCCTATAGTTATCTCAGCACAGTAGCCTCATGTCTCATAATACTATAGTTATCTCAGCACAGTAGTCTCATGTCTCATAATACTATAGTTATCTCAGCACAGTAGCCTCATGTCTCATAATACTATGTCTATTTAATCCTTCACGTGTGAAAAGGATGGTTGCATTGTATACTCATTGGTACTCAAGGAATTAATTTTAATTTGTTTTATCAGTAACTTTAATTATATCTCATTAAAAACATTAAAGTTAGGTACTGTGCTTATTTTGTACTTTATTATAAGACAGTCTAGATATAACATGTTTAATATGGTTATATTTTACTGTAAGACAAGTAAAGTATATTTGCTTATAATTTATCATAAACATAGGAAAAAAAAAATGCTTGGTATAAACGAGAAGAGTCAAAATGCATATCGAGCCATTTTTGTCTTGCCTTTGACGAATGTCAGGGAAGATGAGACGAGAGTATCATTTGGCGGCGGTGACGCTGAGGCTGCTGTGTCAACGTTATTTATGCTTGACGAGCAGTTTTACCATAGCTATTGTCTATGGAAGCAATAACTTATCTATATTGTATAGGTATTCTAGCAGCTATGGTTTACGCTTACTAGCTGTAACTCCCTACCTCTGATAATAAACATAAGATTCGACGAACTGGTGGAATATAGACACCATACTGGCTATACTGTATTCTTGCCTGTAGAGTGGAGGCATTCGTTATTTATATTGTCTGTATAGGTATTGGCCACAGGGGAGGAAAAAGTGAAAATGAGGATTCTGCATTAAGTACAGTACATCGGTGAAGAGGATCCTTTTAATAGTAAGTGTACAGACCTACAGGGAATGTTGGATCATTAGTTTTTTATGCCTCATATGGTGAGATAGATTTGCCTTTCCTTTAATTCTTTTTTCCCCCTTCCAACAATTACAAGCACAAGATAATACATTCGTTTCAGGACCGTTCGCTGAGAAACTTGGTGTGCACTTACCTGGGTTTAATGCATCCAGATAACTTTTGGTGTTTTAAGCACAATCTCCATGGTCGTGTGCGGTCCATATGCGTGTGTGTATCATGGATTAGATGTCATGTCCAAGGAATTTGATAGACTGTTTGGTATATCAACTTGAGAATTGGTTAGTTATCAAGATTGATGTATTCTCGGTTCATGTTGAATGTGAAGTAGTATGGTTAATCACGAGTGCAAGATCTTCATCTATTTTTCATATATCTAGTTATATTTTAGCCTACCCTCTTGATTTTAGTTTGATAAATAAAGCACCAATTTGGCAGAGTTACCATGTCATAAACTCCACACATAAAGAAAAATTATATGAAATTTATCCACAGTTATAATTATGATAGAAATTAGATATAGAAAATTGTTGCTATGTAATTTTCGATTTAGCATGGAGATAATTTTTGACGGTCACCATTGCCAAGTGTAGACAGATTTAGTAATGGTAATTTCCTTGCAAGTTCGAGGGTCACAAATACTGAGGGGGTACTACTTTTGCTTGCTAATGTCGACATTTGTAATTATCGTATTGTATCTCATCCATTGCTGTTTTATTCTAAAATTGTCTTTGTCTTCCTTCCGTGGCTACTGTACCGAGAGTCAGTCGCCCAGGTGCTACGTGAACTGCCACACCTACTGTAAGGTGGTTTATCTGTCACCAAACAGCGGGCGTGGTGGCGGCGTGGGTGGTAGCTGGGTGGTCACTCTGGCGTTGACTGGCAAGAACAGCAGCTGTCAGACAGCAGTTAATGTGTATCCTGGAGGAGGGTAGAGAGGGAGGCGGGGTGCGTGTGTGGGAGGGAGGGAAGCAGTCACAGTGACGGTGTTGTGTGCCCTTACCACCTTCAACACCATCACCACCTTCTCCACAATACATTTTTCTCTCCGGCTACATAATTATATACAGGGGGAGAGGAGCATTAGTTCTGGCTGAAGCCTAGCCGGTGTTGTGCCTGTGTCCTTGCAAGCGAATAAATGCACACGCCGCCTTGTCAAAGCATAAAAATTCTCCTTTTTCAGTTATTTTTTGCAAGTAGAGCCTTAGTAGTACGTTAAGTAAAGAGTTCTATATGAACAGGTGACTATTTGATCTAATTTACGTGAACAGATATAAAGTTAGCAGTTTTTTCTGAGTGGTAAGTTATACACGGAGGCAACAGTTGGTAACTCGTGTCAGCATGAGTGGCTGTGTGGTGCTGCACAACTTCCCGTTATTGCCAAGTCCACACACCCACCCACCCACGTGCAGGCTCACCACGTGCAGGCTCACTATGTGCAGGCCCAGCACTTGAATATTCACCAAGTGTAGGTTCAACACGTGCAGGACCAGCACGTGCAAGTTCACCACGTGCAGCTCACTATGTGCAGGTGAACATGTGCAAGCCTAGCACGTGCGGACCCAACACGTACTGAATCCTGTATTGCAAGCTAACACTGTAGGTTAGTGATACAGGCTGACGCTACATGTTAGTGATACAGGCTGACGCTACATGTTAGTGATACAGGCTGACGCTACATGTTAGTGATACAGGCTGACGCTACATGATAGTGATACAGGCTGACGCTACATGATAGTGATACAGGCTGACGCTACATGTTAGTGATACAGGCTGACGCTACAAGCTAGTGAGGCAGGCTGACGCCACAAGTTCTTGCAGACTCACACTACAGGCTGTGTTTGTGTGTGTACACTCAAACACGCAAGCATATTTAACTCCCACACACGCAAACACCATCCCATCCAACACACACACACACACACACACACTACTACTACTGCTACTACTTTTTTTTAAACGGTATTATTATTATTATTATTATTATTATTATTATTATTATTATTATTATTATTATTATTATTATTATTATTATTATTATTATTATTATTATTATTATTATTATTATTATTATTATTATTATTATTATTATTATTATTATTATTATTATTATTATTATTATTATTATTATTATTATTATTATTCCGGGTGAAGTAATTAACAACATTATTCTGTAAAAGTATTTAATAATTACAATCTAAGTAATTTATTTGTACCTCCATTTACGATTATTATTTTTATTATTATGGGGAATTATCTTTCAAAGGCAGACGACGTGTGTATGCCTTAAGCATCAAGCCGCTACACCCGATACATCGACGAACACCCTCACTTCCCTCGTCAAATACCGGAGACTTTGCTGTCACTCGGAATCGAGTATGACGATCATCCATCTATGATACAATGATACGAGTTAATATGGATGTCACCTTCGTTGATGAGCTCTGAGGTGACTAAAGAGGCCGATACGGGATCGGGTCGTTCACAGATGTTGGATATGTGAAGGGCTACAACTAGTGCGGGAGGGGCGGCGGAAGCGTCTTTCCGCTGTTGGCTCTTGTCTGCCTCGGTTTGCAGTCGGGCTAACTCGAAAGTATTGACACCTTCTCGTGTGGTGCTCCTCCAAGCGTTAAGATGTGAAGTAATCGTCTCCCAGATGAGGGGGTCGATTTGTCACTTTTCAGCTTTGTCTTAAGACTATTCTTATACCTTCTCAGTTGCCTGCCAGCATTACGTTTACTATTGGCTAGGTGACTGTAAAGTAGCTTTGGCAGTCTACTGTCGTCCATGCAGGTAACATGGCCAGTCCAACGTAGTTGCTCATGGATAATGGTAGCCTCGATGCTCCTACAGTTGGTGGCAGCGAGAATACTGGCATTTGTTCTCTTGTCTTCCCAGCGAACTCGGAGAATGGAATGTAGACTACGTTGGTGATAGTTTTCAAGTGCCTTGAGGTGCCACCTGTATGTAACCCATGTCTTGCTGCCATATAGCAGGGTGGGGAGGACCACTGCTCGATATACGTGCAGCTTTGCAGATGATTTCAGCTCCTTACAATTGAAGACATGGGTACAGAGTCTGCTAAAGGTTCGAGATGCACATCTGCTCCGATGTTGAATCTCTTCTTCGATGTCCGCAGTGGTGGACAGGTGGGAACCGAGATACTGAAAGTGGGTAACATTTGAGAGGGTAGTACAGTTAAGGTGCATGGATGGTGGAGGTGTGGCTGAACCAGGGGCAGGCTGAAAGAGAATCTGAGTCTTACATACATTCACCTGAAGGCCGAAGTGCATACGCAGCTGCGTAGGTGTAAGGATCTTCTATAGGTCGCATTCAGTGTGAGCGACAAGGGTAAAGTCGTCTGCTTACTGAAGTTCAGTATTGAAATCTGTGGAGACTTTTGTTCCTGCCTGGAGGCATCTTATGTTGAAATGACCCTTCATCCCGCCAGCTAAATTGGCACTAGCACGAATAAGGAAGGCAGCCAAGGAAATGGAAAATGGAGTTGGTGCTAGTACACATCCTTGTTTAACCCCGGTTTGAATGTGGATGAGCTCAGAATGGGTGCCATTGTGTAGGACACTGTCGTGGAGTTGCCTCACAATGGCAATGAATTTGGGTGGGCAACCAAAACTGCTGAGGGTCGCCAGAGGGCTTCCCTGTTTACCGAGTGGAAGGCCTTGGTTAGGTCGATGAAAGCCATGTACAGGTCACGATGCCCATCTCTGCATTTTTCCCGTTTCTGGCGGGCAACAAAGATCATGTCATTGGTGCCACATGATGGTCTAAAGCCACATTAAGATTCTGGGAGGAAGTTTTCCGCCCGTGGAAGAAGTCTGTTTAAGAGAACTCGGGTGATAACCTTGCCAGCTACGGACAGCAGCGAGATCCCCGGGTAGTTGCCACAGTCTAACCGTTTTCCCTTGTTCTTATAAATATTGACGATGGAGGCGTCTTTAAGAGATTGGATGATTTCCTCCTTTTCCCATATATTCTCCAGGAGAGAGTGGGGATGTTTGGTAAGCAGAGGTCCTTCATACTTTATACACCTCGGCTGGGATTCCATCAGGCCCTGAGGCTTTGTTATTTTTCATCTGTTTGATGGCAGTAGTTACCTCATCCAGGGATGGAGGATAGCTGAGGTGGGTCAACTCTTGATGCTGAGGGACCTGCTGGGTAGTCGGGACATCCACATAGGTGTTTCTGTTGAGCAGTGAATGGTAGTGCTCTTTCCAGTGCTGAAGGAGGCCTTCATCGTCTTTAATTAAGGAGTTGCTGTCAGATGAGCGGAGGGGGCTGTACCATGAGTTAGTTGAGCCATACATTGATTTAGTGGAATTGAAAAATTTTCAGTTTGTGTAGATCCGCATTTTATATTTCATTTTTTTATTTCTTTTTTTTCGGTTCACTTGCTTTATTTTTCCACCAATCATCCTTTAGATCGCGAAGTTAGTGCTGAGCCATCGCCTTCTTCTGGAGGAAGGTATCAGCTTTGGTCCGAGGAGTTGTTGTTGTGCCAGTCAGTGAAAGCAGCACGTTTACCTTCACACACACACACACACATACACACACACACACACACACAGCACACACACACACACACACACACACACACACAGCACACACACACACACACAGCACACACACACACACAGCACACACACACACACACACTCACACACACACACACACACAGCACACACACACACACACTCACACACACACACACACACACACACACACAGCACACACACACACACACACACACACACACACACACAGCACACACACACACACACACACACACACACACACACACACACACACACACACACACAGCACACACACACACACACACACACACACACACAGCACACACACACACACACACACACAGCACACACACACACACACACACACACACACACACACACACACAGCACACACACACACACACATACACACACACACACACACACACTCACACACACACACACACACACAGCACACACACACACACACACTCACACACACACACACACACAGCACACACACACACACACTCACACACACACACACACACACACACACACACACACACACACACACACACACACACAGCACACACACACACACACACACACACACACACACACACACACACACACACACAGAGGAAGCACCATAACTAAGCACTGCCACTAACAAAGGCAACAGGAAATAGCTGTGTAAATTGAGCTTGACTGTGCCAGTGACCCAGCACCTGTGTCACCCTTCCCCTGCCTGCCCTCACCTCACCACCATCACTTACCCTAGTTACTCATGCTGATGGGACACTTGAGTCCACGGCCTGTCTGTGTCTGTATCTTTCTCGGTGTGTGTATGTGTGTGTCTTTGTCTGTGTTTGTTGCTGTGTGTGTGTGTGTGTGTGTGTGTGTGTGTGTGTGTGTGTGTGTGTGTGTGTGTGTGTGTGTGTGTGTGTGTGTGTGTGTGTGTGTGTGTGTGTGTGTGTTTCCAAGTGTCTTTCTGGCTTTATTTTGCAAGGAAATAATTTGCTTCTGTGACGTGAACTCGAGAATGGAAAGAGCTAATAATGTGTTGAAATTTGGTATACATACACATACTTGAGCATCAACAACTTGATTCATACATACATAAGCATCACCACATCTTGATACCTACAGACATAAGTAACACCACACCCTGATGCATACATGACATGAATATCTCTTTAACGTATACATGGAGGCAGCTCCAGCCTTTGCAAATGACACACACGCACGGATTTTAGTTTAGCTGAGGTGAATAAATATGAGGGTTTAATATCATTACCACACCAAGTAACACAAGTGACTGAACGAACCCAGAATGAAAACGAAACTTTGAATTGAAGTAACTTGCTTCACCGTGTACAATATATAATATATGGATGCAAATTTTGGGGCTATCTGAAGGTTACCCCTCCTCCACCTCCCCAACTTATTTCACTTGATGATTAACCACCGATTTTGGGGAAGGAAATCAAATTCATCCTAGCAAATGTGATTTGTATTACGTGATTTTCATCATCCAACTTCCGGGATGTGTTTGGTCCAATATACTGTTCACCTTGTGATGGGAATACTGTATATGCTGATATTCTTTTCAGAGTTTCTACCGAGTGGAGCGTATTTACCATGCACCCCGTGTCAATCCTGTGGACGGTAGCGCAAGAAACTTCAAGAATACAAAAGGTCCAGGACTTGGGGGTTCAGTGATAGATAAGAATATAATAGAAATACAATGTGCATGTTATTTACGATATGAAAAATTTAAAAAAATTATCAGTGTCCCGAGTGAAAAAAGTGAACGTGGGTCACATACAAGAAAATAAGTCGACATACTCTGTAGACTAGTGTATTCCTTGTCCCTGATTTCTTCAATGTTTTGGCTGTCTTAATACTCGTACATAATGATCAAGTTTCTGACCAAAGTATTGCCCACACACTTAATGTTTCATGCGTCACATATTACTTTAAACACTGTACTGCCACATGTACTTGTAGCGAAGACATATTAGCCCGACTATTACTACATGTGTTTATGAGTTCACGGTAAACACACTGTCTTCAAGATTTTCGTGGCCATCGCGTGAACGCTTGCATTACAACGGCAACCTTGTTCTCACTTGTTGATATCCGAGGTCTCCCAGAACCTGTGGAGGACCTCGCACATCAACAAGTGAGCACAAAGTTGCCGTTGTAATACAATCGTTCACTCGATGGCCACGAAAATCTTCAAGGCAGTATATATATATTCATTTCGTGTGTGTTTCTCCTGTTACATTACATATTGATGGGTCATGGATCTTCTTGTGCCTATCTCTGAATGGCATCAAGAGTAAAAAGAAAGTAAAAATATAAAAGAAAAATATTATATTAATCTACACCACGAAGATACATAATGTCTTCTTAGCCTTTTTAGATTTCTTTTTTCTTTTTATTTATTGCGCAAAGAATTTCGCTGGAAAGGCCGAAATCATTGTGAACTTTCTCTCTCCTTAAGGGGAAGAGTTGGGCCAGTTCATGTGCCGTGTCATGTACCAGCAGACCTACATAAGGTGATACTCTCAATAACTTCCGCTTCTCTCTCTTCCTCATTATGTAGGTTTGCCTGCGTCTGGCCTTACACATCACCATACCACACTCAAGTCGAAGGGAATTTAGAGACATGAAGGATAATAACAGTTACCGAGAGCGTTTCTTAGTCAGACTTCAACACATTTACGAGATACAAGGATGACCAGATTACAAGTTATCCATACTAGCAGCTTCCTCAGTACAGGAACAGTCGCCAGCTGCCACACTAACTGCTCGTCCCACTCCTCCACCAGGACCTTGTAAGGGGCCATCAACATAAATGACTTGAAGTATGTGGAGCTCTTCGGTGATGTTGTGAACCGTGATCAAGAACAGCGAGTCCAGCAATCATATGAATTATAGATGATGAGTTTAATAGGAGTTTAATAGGTTTCTTATGGGGGGTGGTGGTGATCTTCCAGGCACGAGGAAGTGTTTTTGTTATTTACGTGTTTAAATAGATTTCATGATGGTTGTAGATTGACCTTGATCCCAGTTTACACACACACACACACACGCGCGCTTGACTCTCTCTCTCTCTCTCTCTCTCTCTCTCTCTCTCCAGACAACAGTATCGTGTTTACTTTGAACCTGTGAAATGACCCCTACAATTTTAAGGTCTCCACAGGGCCCCGCAGTGATCTCTCTATCCGACACTTTCATCACTGTATCTTACAAAGGTAAAATTAGGTAGATTTTTTTTACAGATTTGCCCCGTTTACAGCGCCCAACAGGGAAGAAGCGCCTGTTTTACATTAGTTTTGTTCACATCTGCCTGAGGGGCATATTGCCAGAGGTACTTACATCCTAACCTTAGTCTAGCGGGTAGAACATCTTGTAATCTAGTAATCTTGTTACTTGCTCCATACACATGTTTTACTGGATACATCTCATCATGGTAAACAGTGGATTGGCTAGTGGCTGTTTGTACTTGTCTACTGGCTTAAAATTCACCAGAAACTCTTTTCTGATTACAGTTTTTAAGGTTCTATTTAAGAGTTCAAGATTGTACTCAACATTGTCATTGTTGGACACGAGTATGCCTAAGACATCAACTCTATCATGTTCACTAATGCCTATTGAGAGGGGATCCACAACAGCTTGATCCTGATACCCCAGTCAACAAGACACGTGTGCTTGTGTCTGGCTTCAGAGACAAGCGGGTGACAATCTGAGTTTAGGGTATCAAGAGCAAGTAGTGAGGATAAGGAGTTTGTGATGATGAGACTGTCAGTGGCAGTGTCTTCAACAAGTTTCAGGGCTGTGAGTATGGTAAATAGTTCAGTTTGTAGAGTGGATGACCAGTTACTAATTGTAGCTCATTTCTCTATTATATTACCGTTGGGCTGAGTCACAATGACAGCACTTACAGCCCTCCCACAGACAGCGTTAAGAGAGCCATCAGTGTAGATGGTCTGTGTGATGTCATTTTCAGTCTGCATGTTATGTATGTGGTCAAGAGCTTCACTTTGGCAGTATGTTGGAGATAAGAATTATGTGTGGTCAGTCGTTTAGGTGGGTATTGTGATGTCGAAGGGAACTGTCCGCCAGGGTGGCAGGAAGCGCTGCTGTTTCATGACTCATATATTCTATCAGTTTTTTAGAAACAATGTTATCTGGATCACGCAAAAGCCTCAAGGGCTATCATAAGTTGACTTCAATTATTCTATCTTTGACTCCGGGTATACCTAGTTCTTTCCTCATATTAAATACTTTAGTGCTCATGGGACAGCCTAAAATAATTCTGAGGGCTTTATTTTGCACTTTTTCGAGCTTATCAACGCCTTTCCTGTCACGAAGGACCAGGGCTGGTGCGTGGTAATCTATCAGAGATCTTATGTAGCCCAGGTACATTGTTTTGATAATGTAGGTTGTACACAGTAAAAAAAAGTACCGCACGGATTATGTGCGAAACAGTTTGACACCACAGTACGATGGTGGAATATGCATATCAACCCTGCCGGATCATCAGGTGATGTATGGATCATTACAGAAGCCAGCAGACCCTCTACCCCCCTGCGCGATATTTTTTTTTACTGTGTGTACCCCGCTACACAAATAAGGGGTTTTAACCTATCAGTACATTGGCGAGTTAGCTGTTGTATGGCAGGTGAGGTACAGGGGATAGTTAGCTGTTGTATGGCAGGTGAGGTACGGGGGATAGTTAGCTGTTGTATGGCAGGTGAGGTACAGGGGATAGTTAGCTGTTGTATGGCAGGTGAGGTACGGGGGATAGTTAGCTGTTGTATGGCAGGTGAGGTACAGGGGATAGTTAGCTGTTGTATGGCAGGTGAGGTACGGGGGATAGTTAGCTGTTGTATGGCAGGTGAGGTAC
>NW_024722914.1:17500-103394 GCF_018991925.1 Homarus americanus | reverse complement strand
AAACTTTCCCCTCGATACCATAAGCCTTAATTTTTCACAGAAGCCTCTGATGCGGTACTCTGTCAAATGCTTTGCTAAAGTCTAAGTAAATAACATCGTAATTTTCGTCATTATCTACTACCTCGAAGACTTTCCTAAAAAACGTTGGCAGATTTGTTAGACAAGATTTTCCCTTTGTAAACCCATGTTGAGAGTCGTATATTAATTTGCTTTTCTCTAGATGCGATCGAATGCTATCTGCTATAAGCTATAAGCTATATAGCTATATAGCTATATAGCTATATAGCCTAGGTACATTGTTTTGGCAATTCTGATACACAGTTAAGGGGTTTTAACTTATCAGTACATTGACGAGTTAGCTGTTGTATGGCAGGTGAGGTACGGGGGATAGTTAGCTGTTGTATGGCAGGTGAGGTACGGGGGATAGTTAGCTGTTGTATGGCAGGTGAGGTACGGGGAGAAGAAGGTTGTAAGGCAGGAGGTAATGGGGGATAGTTATTGTTAGCGGCAGGTGGAGGTATGATAGCACAAGTTGTATGGCAGGTGGAGGATGAGAAGCTATTGTTGTATGGCAGGTGAGGTACGGGGGATAGTTAGCTGTTGTATGGCAGGTGAGGTACGGGGGATAGTTAGCTGTTGTATGGCAGGTGAGGTACGGGGGCTAGGGACACCGAGATATTTAAAATAAGAGACATAGTCAATAGTGTTGTTACCTATCTTAAGCTTTGATGGTCCGCGTTTGCGGTTACCAGCTTGTTTGTTGAATACCTTAGTTTTCTCAGTGGAGATGATGAGACCAAGGTTCTCACAGGCTGACTGTACTGTACATGGGTCAGGGTGGTTTACATTTCACGATGAGTTTTAGTATGTATAAGAATGTCATCAACAGAGCTGACAATAATATTGCTGGGGCTGTCTGAGATTGTCTTTAATAATGTGTTCATAAGAACATTGAACAAAGTGGGACTAAGTAATCCACCTTGAGGGGTGCCAAGTTGCATATCTTTAACCTCACTTAAGTAACCCTGAAAAGGTGCAGTAGCTCTTCTGTTAGTGATGGTGGTGGTAGTGGTGATGGTGGTGGTGGGGATGGGAGCGATGTTGATGATGGGGATGGTGATTGTGGTGGTGGTGGAGAATCAGGTGTAGGTGGGAAGATGGTGGTGGCAGGGTGATGGTGGTGATAGTGAGGGTCAGGTGGTGGTGGTGAATCAGGTGTAGGTGGGAAGGTGGTGTTGGCAGGTCTTCCTGTCAATGAATCATCGTTGACACATCAGCCGACCTGTCAGACCATACTACACTCTCTGTTGCTACACCCACACTACACTCTCTGTTGCTACACCCACACTACACTCTCTGTTGCTACACCCACACTACACTCTCTGTTGCTACACCCACACTACACTCTCTGTTGCTACACCCACACTACACTCTCTGTTGCTACACCCACACTACACTCTCTGTTGCTACACCCACACTACACTCTCTGTTGCTACACCCACACTACACACTCTGTTGCTACACCTACACTACACTCTCTGTTGCTACACCCACACTACACTCTCTGTTGCTACACCCACAGTACACTCTCTGTTGCTACACCCACAGTACACTCTCTGTTGCTACACCCACACTACACTCTCTCCAGGTACACCCACACTCATCCTACAGGTCACTGACCCACATCAGGGCTCAAAGGAAAAAATAAAATAAAAAAAAATAAAATAAATATATATATATATATATATATATATATATATATGAAAGAGTTATATATATATATTGGTTATATATATATATTTATATATATATATATATATATATATATATATATTTATATATATATATATATATTTATATATATATATATATATATATATATTTATATATATATATATATATATATATATATATATATATATATATATATATATATATATATATATATAATAAAGAAGTATGTCTGTGTGTGTAATAATAATAATAATAATAATAATAATAAATAATAATTAACGGTTTATTGAAAGAGCTTGGCAGCCAGAAGGCTGAAAATATACAGTTACATATTTGGGGAATGGGTTACGAATTACAAATAATATACAAGTAACATGAGTGACACAAATAAGACATATAATAACTAGATGGGGAAAAGCTCAAACTATAGGGCATTTCAACATAGTGACAGTGCAAGGAGTAGTGTTTACTGGGAGTGAATACACTGGTTTATTACAAGTTATTGATAATTTTTACAATGGTTGGGACTGGGCTGTTCTTATAGCGACCAGTTCGTGCTCGTATGGGCTGGATGCGGTTGTGGTGTCGAACAGCGCCCTCGGACCAGGGATCTCAGGTGGTGTGGAGCCGGTGTCGGGATGGTGTAGCTTCTTACCAAACCATTTTTACTGATTCTGTAAGATGATGTGGTGGTGTTATATGTAGTATGATGGGTGGTGTTATATGTAGTGATGATGGATGGTGTTATATGTAGTGATGATGGGTGGTGTTATATGTAGTGATGATGGATGGTGTTATATGTAGTGATGATGGATGGTGTTATATGTAGTGATGATGGATGGTGTTATATGTAGTGATGATGGATATTGTTATATGTAGTGATGATGGATATTGTTATATGTAGTGATGATGGATGATGTTATATGTAGTGATGATGGATGTTGGTATATGTAGTGATGATAGATGATGTTATATGTAGTGATGATGGATATTGTTATCTGTAGTGATGATGGATGGTGTTATATGTAGTGATGATGGATGGTGTTATATGTAGTGATGATGGATGTTATCTGTAGTGATGATGTTATATGTAGTGATGATGGATGATGTTATATGTAGTGATGATGGATATTGTTATATGTAGTGATGATGGATGGTGTTATATGTAGTGATGATGGATGGTGTTATATGTAGTGATGATGGATGGTGGTAGTGATGATGGATGGTGTTATATGTAGATGATGGATGATTATATGTAGTGATGATGGTTATATGTAGTGATGATGGATGGTGTGTTATATGTAGTGATGATGGATGGTGTTATATGTAGTGATGATGGATGTGTGTAGTGATGATATGGTGATGTAGTGATGATGGTGTTATATGTAGTGATGATGGATATGATGGATGGTTGTTATATGTAGTGATGATGGATGGTGTTATATGTAGTGATGATGGGTGGTGTTATATGTAGTGATGATGGATGGTGTTATATGTAGTGATGATGGATGATGTTATATGTAGTGATGATGGGTGGTGTTATATGTAGTGATGATGGATGGTGTTATATGTAGTGATGATGGATGGTGTTATATGTAGTGATGATGGATGGTGTTATATGTAGTGATGATGGATGGCGTTATATGTAGTGATGATGGATGGTGTTATATGTAGTGATGATGGATGGTGTTATATGTAGTGATGATGGATAGTGTTATATGTAGTGATGGTGGATGTTGTTATATGTAGTGATGATGTGTGGTGTTATATGTAGTGATGATTAGACAATAAAATAATAACAGTTTAATGTTAAAAAAATATACTTTGCTGTACCGTTGTAGTGAAAAACATGGTGGAACTTACATACACCGTTAATGAACTATTGATGGAAGAAGAAGTTTTGGGTACGGAACAGTGAGACAATGTGGAGCCTCCCGGAGGGTGGCGTCTTACCGTTGCCTAGCGGATGAGCCGCCCTGAGGGCGGCGATTCTGCTAGTATAATAATATTAATAATAATAATAATAATAATAATAATAATAATAATAATAATAATAATAATAATAATATAAATAAAAGATCATAAAAAATGAATAGTGAGAAACAATGTACTGTATGTTGTGTTGCCAAAAGTAAGAGAAACAATTGAGATCCTGCAATTGTGTGTAAATGAGACAGAAAGACAGATCAGCAACCTGGGACGTGGTCACAATTTTCGTGATGCCATATGGCAGCAGGGTCTACCATTATCTTCCCAGGCGGTAGTACCTCCCTGTTTGGTAGCTGCCAACCATCTCTACATTACTTACATGTTACTGCTTATCTGAAGGAATGTCCACTTACATGTGGAAATGTCTATGTTTGTTTCATGATTCGTATTCATTGTCTCCCACATTATATAATAGAGCTTTATAAAGGTTGGAGGCATAAGAGCACAGTTGGGAGTGACTCTATATTGTATACTCTGATATTCAGCATTTACTGATAGTTCTTCTTGGTTATAAACAGAAGGGGCTGTAACAGATGGCCAACACAGGTCCAAGAGAGCAAGGTTATTGTAAAACTGCTGTGTCAGTACCACCAAATCTTGTAAGGTTTGTCTTGGTAGACAAGAAAACTATTGCATCAGTTATGTGACCGTCGGTGTTGTCTGGTTGCTCAACACCTGCGCCCTCTTCTAGTTGCCTCGTCATTGCTCACTTTTTTGTTTTGTACATAGAACCATTGATAGGGGCTGAAGTTATCGCCACACTGGTCAGTGGTAGAACACCACCATAACCATATCTTGTGACACAGCGAGGATGAACAATCTTTCAGATACATCTTGAGTACAGCCCACCTCCTGGGTCTTTACATCTTGTGTACAACGCACCTCCTGGGTCTTCACATCTTGTGTACAACGCACCTCCTGGGTCTTCACATCTTGTGTACAACGCACCTCCTGGGTCTTCACATCTTGTGTACAACGCACCTCCTGGGTCTTTACATCTTGAGTACAACGCACCTCCTAGGTCTTCACATCTTGTGTACAACGCACCTCCTGGGTCTTCACATATTGTGTACAACGCACCTCCTAGGTCTTCACATCTTGAGTACAGCGCACCTCCTGGGGCACCTCCTGGGTTCACATCTTGTGTACAACGCACCTCCTGGGTTCACATCTTGTGTACAACGCACCTCCTGGGCCTCACATCTTGTGTACAACGCACCTCCTGGCTCACATCTTGTGTACAACGCACCTCCTGGGTCTTCACATCTTGTGTACAACGCACCTCCTAGGTCTTCACATCTTGAGTACAGCGCACCTCCTAGGTCTTCACATCTTGAGTACAGCGCACCTCCTAGGTCTTCACATCTTGAGTACAGCGCACCTCCTGGGTCTTCACATCTTGTGTACAACGCACCTCCTGGGTCTTCACATCTTGTGTACAACGCACCTCCTGGGTCTTCACATCTCTTGTCATAAGTTACAGTTTTACCGCATCATCGTCAAAGTTTTTAAATTTGAGTCTTATAATGAGTTCTTCCAAACTTTCTTGCCTCTTTCGATATTCTTTGACATATTCCTCACATCAAAGAAAGGTTCCTTGTTACTGGAGAAGGAGACCAGCTGGGAGACAGTAAACATTTTTATCAGAGTTTGCTGCCTCGAGGTGATCAGTGTCTCCTCGGTCCCTTCACAACCTTCTCCGGGTCATCTGTATCCTTCTTGAAGCGATTATATTATTTTTTACTTCCTGAGAAACTTCCTCGAACTCTGCGTCATGAAACAGTTGACAGTGGGTCCCCTGATTGGTCTAGAGATTGTTCATCACCTTAATTTCCTTTAACATACGGCTGTTTCTCCTGTGTGTCGGTAAGCTGCATATTTATTCCCGTTTGTTTAAGAGTTCCGCTCACTATACTGCGTGCAAGTCTGCAATGAGGCGCGTCGTTTAGAAAATACTTCTGGTAAACGTAGACTTGATCCCCACATGTGTGGCATCATTCCTGTTAAACAGATTCGGGTAATATATTACCGGACCATCCACTTAGCATAATCAGGACGGTGGGTAGCGTGAGACAAGCCATATAGAGTAGAGAGCGTATGTGAGAAGATTCAAATTGTAGGTACGGTAGTTGTGAGCCATATCAATACAACTCGCCTAAAACCAGACAGTTGCACTGAGATCCATTTACCTCGTGCTCTCCCCAGTCTTACGAAGAGCTGAGAACCTGTCCAGTGTGTCAGGAGCTGAGTGTTCACCAGATACCTGGAGTGTGTTTCCTTACTGACCAAATGTGTCAACACATCACGCCATGGCGTTCACTGTGTTTGTGTTGTGTGTGTTGAGAGCGCCATGGCGTAACTGAGTGAAAACCAATAAACCCCATTGACAAGTCACGT
This sequence comes from Homarus americanus, assembly GCF_018991925.1. NCBI lineage: Eukaryota > Metazoa > Arthropoda > Malacostraca > Decapoda > Nephropidae > Homarus > Homarus americanus. The sequence goes on along the minus strand of NW_024722914.1, from coordinate 97,274 downwards.
GATAAATCACGTGATACTTGATAACTCAAAATCATGTCACGTCTTATTGGAACATTAGGCCACATTTACACAAAATATTCAAAATATTAGGTTCCTAACTAATTAATATGTACATCACCGGGTAGGTAGGCTGGTAGGTGGTGCAGCGCCGTGTATGTATAACTCATCCTCACAATAAACAATCACCACAGAGAAGAGGCCACAAAGGATGTTTATCCGACTCCAGTGGTGAAGATATTGGGGCATTTGGTGTTACAGAGTATCCCTACTACATTGTTTCTTTAGGTCGGTACCTGTACATGGAGATTTTATAAGGTATTAGATGCGAAGTGTGGATACAGCTTTAGTATATTAGCTCTCTTGGCATGAGGGGTACAATATAGTGCTGTACCAATGTATCAACAGTGTGTTTGGATCTATTCCTAAAAGATTGTATTTTTTCACAATCTTAGACGTAGTGTTGGGGCCATATGAGAGAGAGAGAGAGAGAGAGAGAGAGAGAGAGAGAGAGAGAGAGAGAGAGAGAGAGAGAGAGAGAGAGAGAGAGAGAACACCACCAGGAGATAACTTTCTCTCACTATTATGAATGGGTGAGGAGTGGCTGAGACAGGTGTTCCATTCTCCTCACTACCCACCACACTACCTGTACTTAGTGTATGGGAGAGCGTGTCAAGGTGTGGTGGTGGGGGTGGTGGGGAGAGGGTGGTGGGGGGTTGTAGATGATAATGATCTTCAGGTGTATGTCAGGTGATATGTTAAAATTCCTGGGTTTGTGTGTAATAATAATAATAATAATAATAATAATAATAAACGGTTTATTAATAGAGTTGCAGCCGGTGGCTGAAAATATACAGACTTACATTTGATTTAGACATAATGATATAATATGCATTGAATACATTTACAGAGCTATACAGTACATAAATCAGGAGTTGTTTATTATTTTAACAATAGATGGGATGGTGCTGTTCTTATATCTATCGGTGCGGGCTCTTATGGGCTGAATTTTGTTGTAGTGGCGGACTGTGCGAGTTGGGTGGGGGGCTGCAGGTGGCAGGAGGTGGCGATGGCGAGGGTGGTGCAGAAGTCCGCGGCCAAACCTTTCCAGTGCTTGGTGGTGGAGGTCACGGAGGGATGGCATTTCCAGGGTGGAGAGAGCGTTGGTGTAGCCGGAGTATTCTGCGCTGAGCATGATTCTGCAGGCCCTTTTCTGTACCTTCTCTAGCTGACGTTGTTGAGTGGAGTTGAGAGAAGACGACCAGGCTGGTGACGCATACTTTAGTTTGGGGAGAATAAAGGCGTTGTAGATGGTCCTCAGCTCAGGCGTGGGTGTCCCAAGTGACGTAAGTCTTCGTAGCATGTAGAGACGGTACGAGGCTGCCTTGACTGTGTTATTTACATGGGCCTTCCAGTCAAGTTTGTGGTCTATAGTTACACCCAGGAGTTTGGCAGACTGCACCAGCTGGAGAAGATGGGCACCCACTGTGACTGCTGGGGCTTGCACTGGAGTGGTGGCGGTATTGATGTGCATGACTACGGTTTTGGTGTGGTTGATGGTGACCTTGTTCTCCGTAGTCCATGCCTGTAGCCTGTCCAGGGTGCCTTGGAGCGATGAGTAGTCTGGGTGCGGTGTTGTCCACTGAAACCCCACAGTGCAGTCATCCACGTACTTCCACCTGTGAGAGTGTCGATAGAGCGTCGTTGATCAGGATGAGGAAGCACAGTGGTCCCATCTTGGTCCCTGGGGAACAGGTGAGGTGTTGGAATGTAGAGACCAAGCCCTGATACCTCACTGCCTGGCGACGTCTACTCAAGAAATCAGTGAGCCATGAGACCAGGTTGGTGGGCAGCCCTAGTGCAATAGCCTTGTTGATAACAGTGCAGTGATCAACAAGGTCAAAGGCCTTCCTGAAGTCCACAAGGGCAACGGCTAGGATGTCTTACTTGCAGAAACGTAAGGCAGTGTGTTAGTGTGTTAGGTAGTGTGTTAGTGTGTTAGGAAGTGTGTTAGTGTGTTAGGCAGTGTGTTAGTGTGTTAGACAGTGTGTTAGTGTGTTAGGCAGTGTGTTAGTGTGTTAGGGAGTGTGTTAGTGTGTTAGGGTGCAGTGTGTTAGGTGTTAGGGAGGGTTAGTGTGTTAGGCAGTGTGTTAGTGTGTTAGGCAGTGTGTTAGTGTGTTAGGCAGTGTGTGTTAGTGTGTTAGGAGTGTGTTAGTGTGTTAGGGTAGTGTGTTAGTGTGTGTTAGTGATGTGTTAGTGTGTTAGGAAGTGTGTTAGTGTGGGTAGTGCAGGTGGGTTAGTGTGTTAGACAGTGTTTTAGTGTGTTAGGCAGTGTGTTAGTGTGTTAGGGAGTGTGTTAGTGTGTTGGGCAGTGTGTTAGTGTGTTAGGCAGTGTGTTAGTGTGTTCGGCAGTGTGTTAGTGTGTTCGAGCAGTGTGTTAGTGTGTGTTAGGCAGTGTGTTAGTGTAAGTTAGGGAGTGTGTTAGTGTGTTAGGCAGTGTGTTAGTGTGTTAGGTAGCAAAGTTAGTGTAAGTTAGGCAGTGTGTTAGTGTGTTAGCAGTGTGTTAGTGTGTTAGGCAGTGTTAGTGTGTTAGTGTGTTAGTGTGTTAGGCAGTGTGTTAGTGTGTTAGGCAGTGTGTTAGTGTGTTAGGCAGTGTGTTAGTGTTAGGCAGTGTGTTAATGTGTTATGCAGTGTGTTAGTGTGTTAGGGAGTGTGTTAGTGTGCTAGGCAGTGTGTTAGTGTGTTAGGCAGTGTGTTATGCAGTGTGTTAATGTGTTATGCTTTCGTTTGTGAAAGATTATCTATAATATAATACTAATCATATAGTTTTTCCTAAACAGTTTCCACCTCAAACTCGATGCCAATTTTATATTTTTTTCTGCCATATCCCATAATTTCATTGCCCATTTCATTGTTTTCTTCTCACTGTGTTCCGTTATGATTCACTACACATTTACTCATTGTTTACCTCTGAATGTTGATACCAATTTGAATGTTTTTCGTACCCTGTATTCCTTTCAAATTCGTCACTAAATTATGTGAATAGTAAAAAAAAGCAGCAGTAATAATAATAACAACAACAACAACAACAACAACAACAACAACTACAACTACTACTACTACTACTACTACTACTACTACTACTACTTTTTTTTTTTTTTTTTTTTTTTTTTAACGTGGCCTCCAGCCTCCCCCAATAGCCACACCTTCGCCACCATTTATTTACCTTAATATTAACTATCCTAATACATAAGCAACTATCCTATCTGTGTTAAATTAGTTGAGCCGCAGATCGATGCGGCATTCGGTGACTGTAGCCTCATAGTCGATATCTGCAGCAGTTGACGGAGTAGGGGCAGAAGCTCTCGTTCCCCTGAGGCAGAGCAAAGCCGACCGAAGGAGAGAGAAGGACAGTCGACATCTCATCCAGGCTGTGACATAACTTCTGGGCTGCTGCTTCTGTTCGGAGATCAGCTCCGCGAGTCTGGCGTAGAAACATCTTGCGCTTGGGCCCATCCCACCAGAGGTTGTGAACACTAGCGGAGTGAAGCTGCCTTGATCGACATTTTGAATTCTCTCCCCATATGCCCTTCTCTTGTCGTTCTCGTTCCTCCTATGTGCAGCATCGAGAGCTAGGTTACGGTGACAAACGGCCATGGGATCAAAAATCCTGATGTCGAAGAAGGCTCGCTGTCCCCGCGTCCAGAATCCTCGAGCACTGACGTCCACACGGGCTTCGTTAGATGTGTTTGAAGTCCTGTGTTGGAGGATCTCGCCATCCAGTGGAAGGAGGGTCGGTTCTACCATGACGTCCCGGCAGGTTTCCTTCAACATATTTGCTGTGAGATCCCTTACCTCGTCATGCCTCATGCATATGAAGCCCCCCTTCTTGCAAACCATGGCGTGATCGCCATCATAGGAATAGCCACACACGCATTGGGAGGGCAAACCATCTACTGGCCAACCGTACCTTAGAGCAATGGCATCTGTAAATTCTTGCTTGTTAAGGCTGAAACCATTTGCCCTTATCGGTAACGTAGTTAACCAGTTCGAGGCGCCCACCTCCTGCGCTATAGCTACTTTTTTTGTCAGATTTTCTGGAACCTGCAGCAATAATTGCTGCAACATGTCATTTTGGCAGTGCTGCCGATCTGTTGTAATGGATCTACGGATCTTATTAACTTCGCTGGTGTCCACTTCCCCTGTTGCATTCTGGGCTATTATGTGGTCAGTGAGGGCTGCCGTGAGCTTAAGTGAATTTTGATGTTCAGAGTCAGCAATCTCCTCTGGATTAGTTAGTCCCATCCCTCCCAGTCTTGGTGGAAGTGCAAGAAGTGTTCTTTCTACTGGGGTTAAGTCGTGGTGTTTCACTAGTTTGGGAATGAACTTGACACTGATTGCTTCTTCCAAAGGGTGGAGGAGGGGTCGGATCTCAGGGATGGTACGCATCAGGTAGTTCCAACGATGCTTGACTCCATGTGTGAATGCTGCAAAGGCCGCATGTGGCTCTGTGTTAGCAATCTCCGATAGAGCATGGATTTCGCTAACCCACTCGTTCACCTTTCCCCCTACGTACTGGGTCTTGAAGTCCGTAGTGCCAATTACTGCGCCTAGATGTCTTTGGCCGTCCTTAGTTATTTTGACCTCACTTTCGCCGAAAACCTCCACAGCCCGATCATAATGATCTGGCTTCACGATGAGGAAGGATTTGCTGGCGTTTGGGTGGTACCCTATTTGTGGACCTCGCGATGTTACCAGGTCCCACCACTTTTTGATGTCCTCCACTTTTCCTGCTCCTGTGAGGTCATCAGCATATGCCACTTGTTTGACCCCAGTTGTTTCATACTTTATTTCTTGTTGGAGCACTGATAGGCCTATTGCATACATTGCCATTGCAACGGGGTCTCCCTGTGTTGTTCCCTCGGTCGACTGTAGGATGGTATCACCTCGTAGAGCCTTGTTGTTTACTACGTAGAGGTCTGAAGGATTCCTATACGAATTTTCAACATACATCGCAAAGCTAGGACACTTGATCTTGATGTTGTGCAGTGCCGCCTTGCGGTTAAGTATGTTGAATGCGTTTGAAGCATCCACCAGGAGAACGGCCTCACAATCACGCTGCTCAAATATCAATCTCATGGCGTGAATGGCCGCCTCCCCACCAGCCTGGTGGCCAGCACACACTTGTAGGTTCCCTGCTGCTGCCCTGACATCATCCTTTACCACCTCCATTATACACTTTCCGATGATCCGCCTCAGCACTTCCCCCACCCCTATAGGTCTACATCCTGGTTTCTTTTCCAGAGGAATAAGGCGGCAGGCCGTCAGAGCCTGGAGGTGATGGCAGCAAGAGGATGCAAGCTTTCTTGCAAGGGTGGCAATGGCAGTGCAGAGATCGCTTGCTACAGGGCCAAACTTGTTTGTGCTGAGGATGACTCTCCAACCGTTTGCATCCAGACCTGAAGGGCCGGCTCCGCCTCGAGTCTTCAGTGCCTTTTTCCACACCATCTCTCCTGTTATTTTCTCGAACAGGACAGCGTTTGGTGGGATATAAGCACCCTGGAGCCTGATGCATACTACTACTACTACTACACGCCATCAAGTATTCCAGTATTTTGAATATTAAACATTTTCCCCTTCAACAAAAAAAGTCCCCGAATATCGTAACAAATTTGGGGTTCTTTCCCTGCAGGCTTATTTAAGTCCCGCTGTGGCTATCAGGCAGCTCACGCGGGGATAATGAGTCGGCCGAATTAATGTTATGGCCAAACTTGAACAAACTTGTGGCCGTCGGGCTCACGCTCACCAAAATGAACTGTATATTATCCTATTACGAGTTAGTAACGCACCTCTCACGTCTCCGATGTTTACATGACTCGGCAGACGAAGCTAGTCTTCATAAATCCACGAACGACCTGATGCTAGTATTGTTTACACGGAACTACGAATACTGCACTGTATTTCTAGGTAAGGTTATGTGGATATACTAACCATATGACTGTTAAAATTTATACATATCTACACGCTACTGACATTAGCAATCTCTAAACGAATTCCACATCATAGTGTTCGGTGAGTCCGTAGTCCGATCCTGACTATCAGAGACCTTTCAGCTGGGTCTAGGGTCAAGCACGTCAGGTCAGCCGGGTGTAAGGTGTCTGGGGGGGGGTGAGGTACTATTGTGGCCACAGTACAGACAGTATGGGGGGGGGGCGAGATAGATACCTACCAATGGTGTCTCTCTCTCTCTCTCTCTCTGGTTTCTGACGGTTTCTACTTATTTACTCATATTTGTGTCTTCGTCTTATCACTTCCTTTCACTCATTTCTATAAACATGTACATGATTCACACACACATTGATAAGTCATATCATGCAGTTCAGTATCCATGCTGGCGACTGTAAGCACAAAAAAATATACATGACAAAGCACAATATATAGTAAACCCTTATTGGGCATTACAGGTGGGAGGTGGTGGTGGCGCCTGGCTCACTCCATTCTTGTTTTCAATCGCCATTCACAACGTCACACCTTGGCCACACCCTTAAGGTAGTACTGGTATATTCCTGAGTCAAGCAGCATTGCACTCGGTGTTAAAGACGCAGTTAATATTTGGTTGGCCGGGAGACATAAGACAAATTTAGTATAAATCGTTATCTGCATTTTGTAGATTTTTCAAGAGTGGTGATAGGTGTTGTTATGGTGTGATTATATTGTTAATTAAGAGATAATCTTACACACACACACACACACATTCACCTTATTACTGTTCTGTGTATAGTCTCGTAATCCTCCTCAAAACTTAGTTGCCCAAACTGCTCCTATTCAGACTAGACTAACATAAAGCTAACTTGATATTTTCTTGATATTAATGCATACATAGATTAAGAAAATGCTCTTTGCCTGTCTTAACTTTGTACAATTAAGTACAAGTAAATACTGTAGTTTAGTGTCGTGGTGTGAACATTGTCTCATTTAGTCCAGTTATACAAATGATCACCAGGAGTACCAGGGGGGGGGGGGGCAGGACAAGCTGAGATGGTGACACCACAGTTACCTGCAGCTGCTCCTGCATCACGGCCAACAAGGACGAGTTTTTCACTTATGTATCATGACCAAGAAGTTGAAACATTTACTTACCACATAAACCTGTAATAATATGATCAGACTATTGGTAGATATAAACACACACACACACACACACACACACACACACACACACAGACCCAAACATCTAAGTGGAAATTCTGGGTTTCCAGCTACACGTTATTCTGTTGTGTGTTGACCTACATCTGTAGCCGCAGTCTTCACCTTTCCAGTCTCACATAACGTGACTAAACCTAACGCAACCTAATCTAGCCTAACAGTCTAGCTGATTAAACCCAACCCAACCTGTTATCGCCGCTGGCTTCAGCTACAGTGCTGGCGTGTGCTGCCATTAAATCTTTCGACCTGTAACCTCGCCAGATGAAGAAATGTTTACAGATAAGTCTTGGTTCTGCTGAGTGGACTGTCTTCGGCGGGTGGCGGTGCTGCCCGCCCCGTCATGAGGCAGATCGCCCTCTCTAGTGAAGCTGTGAAGGCCAGCCTTCTGCTCGCACTGGTGAACACCGACTCACAATCCTGTCCGAGAACTTGTGCTGGGGCAATTTATGCAGTACTGTTGTCTTTTGGAACACCATACTAATCTGCATTGACCCGCACTTGTAAGTACAGCCTAAGTGATGACATACCCCTTGGTACTGAAATATTGTTGATTAATTACGCCTACTCGTTTCTGCCTAACCTGGAGTAATAAGACAATGCAGAGTGAAGCAAAGCTAAGATTAATAGAGTTATGAACTTTGTGTTATGTCACTATGTTTAATAAATTGTAATTAAGATAAAATTGTGTGAGACTAACCAATTATGTATCAGATGGATCACCTTGTAATTTTATGAACATATCTTCTGCAGGTTTTGACCACATCAATAAATATTGAATGCATCAGAAGGCGGGTTCCAATCATTTTCTTCGACTTGCTCGTCACCTGAACGTCTTAACCAAGGTGTTTACACAACTCAACCCAACCTTAACGTTGTTCTACTTAATTTATTCAGCCCGGAGTTAATTAATGGTGGACCACTTGACCCTATACACTCTGGTATCCATCCATCTGTTACTGGGGGACCCCTTTTAGTTTAATGTATTAATTAGGAAGGGAAATGGAAAGAGATATCTTCCAAGTTGAATTTATTAAGCAAAGACGTGATATGAAGTTATATGTGTTCGTCCTATTTATAATTCGAGATACCCGGGGGACTCACTGTACACTCATACAACTACAAAAAAACCCACATTAAATACACGTTACCACTCCTCAGTACGATACGTCACGACCCATCCAGAAACTGCCACACTATATCACACCCAATGCTAAACTGCCTGTATTTCCAACACTGCTCACCAGCTGAGTGTCCAATCAGAGCCCATTTTTTTCAAAGATTCTCCTGGGGTCCTTTTCTTCTGATTGGTTAGTTCACGATATGGGAGTAGTCAGGTCGATTGCTGGAGTTATCCTCATGACACCTGATACAGGCCTACATCTGTTTTTCTTTGAGAGGGTGACGAATTGGGTCATCTGGTCTGAAGGAACTATCAACATCCCGATCAGTTCTCATGGGTGTAGGCATGTGTGGACATCCCTTTTATTACCTCTTCGTGGATGTAGGCGTGTGTGAGCGCCCCTTTTATTACAACACAACTGTCTTCTCTCTAGGATAACATTTGAAAGATTCGAATTAGTTGAGGTTCGTATATAGTTAAGATATGTGTTGTTAACTTAAACTTACTCGGTTGGGCAATTTGGCTCAATAAGTCTGATTCCGGCCTCAGTGTGAAAGGACCCGAACGCTACTTGAGTTCGCTTAGGTTAGGTGAGGTTAGGTTAGGTTTGGTTTGGTTAGGGTGGGATAAGTTATCCTAGTTTAGGTTAGGGTAGGGTAGGGTAGGTTAAGTTAGATTAATTTAGGGTAGGTTAAGTTAGTTCATGTTAGGATGGTTAATCTTCAGGTGTAATAAGCTGGGGCAGATCTTTAGGTGATCCTAAACCAACTCTCTTATACCTGTATTGAAGGAGCTGATGTCTGTCAGATCACTGGTCTTGGATACACAATTCTCGAAAGTTTATTTCGAGGAAGAAGAACTAACACCGAACATATAACCAAAACAAAGACGTCTGTGTACTTTTAACATAGTTTGCCTCTGGGGCTCCTTTGTTGTACAGTTTTATCGGTTTTCATCTAATTTTGTCATTGTGTCTATCAGGAATTATTACAGGCATCGGCAGCCATAATAATAATAATAATAATAATAATAATAATAATAATAATAATAATTTTTCGGACTCGCCATTGAAGTTCCCACAATGCAACTCCCGCCATTTGTGTTGTTCGCACTTCAATCTGATTTTTCTCATTTTAATCCATTTTTAGTTTGTGTGTGTGATCCTCTTGCCGCGCTCTGTGTGCTGGAGGTCATCGTGTTGCAGGATAAGCCTGTAAGCTGCGGCAATGAAGACTTTCTTTAGACTAATTCTCTCCCGTTCAAATTGTGCTCGCTGGAGGACACCATCAACATTTGTACTTTTTTGAAGATTTTTTTATGACTTGCGAGAAGACAAGAAAATAGAGCTTAGTTATTTGGAGTTAATCTAGACTTTCATAAAGGATTGTGGTATTAGTTTGAACACGAGTAAATTTGTTAGTTCGACCACTGCAAAAAAAAAAAATAAAGAGAAAAATTGATGAACACGTATTTTCAGGCCTTTACTTGGAGCAGTCCTGCTGGTCACGTTTGTTTACTCCGGCGTGTCAACACTGTGGACGTGATAACCTCAACAAATAGTGTTGGTCTCTACTGAAACTTGGTAACGGATATTTTCGGAATAAATTCGAACCAAACAATAATTTCCATGTATTTCTAATTTTCCTCCCAAATATCGAACTGATGTGTGCATAGGAGTAATGATACTCATGATACAAACTATGCAGTATTTGAGCAGTAGGCTATTGATCTTATTTAACAAAGAGCCTCTGAAATTAAATAGTTTCTTTTACCACATGTCTACTAATTTTCAAGAATCTTTTTTTTTTACGGGAATTAGCCCACCCGGGCACAGGTCAAACGACCCACAACGGGGCCCACATATAACAGATAATTAGAAAAAAAATTATGGTACTATAATATTGTCCCCTAATTTGTTCCAAGTTAATGTATGCTATTGGGTAGAATCTCACTTCTAATGGTAACTGTTCTTAGTCATCGTGCTTTAGGTGAAGGCAATCATTGAGGTACAATCTTAATCTACAGTTAGTAGGGAGACTCATCTGACGGTCCCTTGAGAAACTGGCCTCTCGGGTTGTAAGAGGCTAGGTGATCTACAACCAGGCCGAGGTCATACAAGGTTCTCGGGGAGTTATCTAGGTTTCTAGTTTATGTTGTGGTTGTAGTTTTAGTTTAGTTACATTTTACAACCGCTGAAGACCAAGGTTTATATTCCTCCATGTTGTGATACAATATACTCGAGAATAATTACTAATGGAGCAGATGTTGGTGCAGTATTTTTTGTAAGCCTTGAAGTTAATTGGATAATTTCATATGTGATCTTATTCCGAATTGTAGTCTAGTTGAGTTTATATTCTTGAAATATGTATATTTGGGAATCGTCCAAGATGGGATGTAACTAGGGATGGGCTGGCAATTTCTTAACAACCAGTTCTGATTAAGGTCGAAATTCAGATGGTGTAAATCGGTGAGCGCCAGAAGTGAGTCATGACGCTAGGAGTGTAGGACAAAAGACCCGCGGACAAATAATAATAAGAATTTTTATATAATTATTTATATATTTTATTATTATTTACAGTTTACAGTGTATTAACCTAACCTAACCCAACCTAACCTAACCTACCCTATTTTGCATTTTTCCTGAGGGGCTTATGTCCAGGGGGCTATTGTCTGGGGGCTTTTGCCCTAGGGGGCTTTTGTCCGGACCCCTTACGCCAGGGGGTCTGGGACGGAGCCCCGGAAGCCAACTGATTTTAGCCTTTCCGTAGAACATTTTGTACCATAGTGACAAGTTACTTTACATATCCTTTGTTCTCACTAATGACATAATTACATTTCCTTACAGTAAAAAAAAAATAATAAAAAACCCTAGATATTGCAACGACCACTACTTATGATACTACATTCATTTTGATTATAATTCATTAGGGAACAGTATTTCCATGCGCATTATATTAACGTATTTACTGTGTTTTAAATGCTAGAAATGGTGAACTGTACGAAATAATTACTGACCGTCTCAGCTGATCAGCAGAAGGTCACTATGCGTCAACAACACGACCAGTTCGACCTTGAGGTCAACACTAGTGACACTCACTGCATCCTGGACGACTACCGTCCAAGTGAGTCCATTGGCTATCTGAGCATATATGAAAAATATTAATTTAAACAACTTCGTTTTTAAGATTTTAATTTTCAAGTTTTCAACATTACATAAATTGGGTGGCAACAGTTTTTTTTTACTTGCCAGGTACTATGGTGGACAAAAGTCCCTTCCTTCAGCCCTCCCTCTCTTTCCCCTTTTGACCCCCATCCCCTTTTGGTCCCCATCCCCTTTTGGTCCCCATCATCCTTTTGGCCCCTATCCCCCATCCCTTTTGGCCCCTATCCTTTTGGTCCCTATATCCCCTTTGGCCCCTATCCTTTTGGTCCCCATCCCTTGGCTCCCATCCCTTGGCCCTTATCCCTTTTTGGTCCCTATCCTTTTCCCTTGGCCCCCATCCCCTTTTGGTCCCTATCCCCTTTTGGCCCCCATCCCGTTTTGGTCCCCATCCCCTTTTGGCCCCCATCCCCTTTTGGCCCCTATCCCCTTTTGGCCCTCATCCTCCGCCATGCGCACTACACAGTGCGCCATCTGTAGGCCGGTTACAGCACTTTCCTCAGTTGCTTCGTTATTCGAACCTCAGGTGATTCAGTCACATTGTGGCTGACTGAGGGAAGGAACTTTTGTCCACCAGAGTACAGTGTAAATTTCAGTCATTTTAAATACGATTGTGATTATAATTTCTTATTGTTGTATGTGAAACATGATTGAATATCGTCATGTGGATCTCAAATTTTTATTCGTAATTAATGACGACATATATATATTTGGTTAACTAGTAACAGTCAGGTGGGTGTTGGCAGTTGTCGAAGTGGGCTTCATGAACGAATTGTTTTGGAATGTATTGCAGAAGCTTCCTATAGAAACTACTTCGGAAAATAGACACATTTCAGTGGTTTTATTTAAAATATAACGCTCTTATGGAACAAAAAACTGTGTAAACATTGTGTCCAAGTTATTCTATGTTACATCAGTATAAACTCGCTCTAATTGTGTAACATACTGTATAGTACTTAAGAGTAAGGGAAATATTTTCTTGTCCATTTCTAGATAAATTTATTTTGACTGCTAACAATTTGTAGTGAATTCAACAAACGGTTTGGGTGAACTGGATGGAACCGGCCCCAGCACACCCCTCTTGGCCCCAGCACACCCCTCTTGGCCCCAGCACACCCCTCTTGGCCCCAGCACACCCCTCTTGGCCCCAGCACACCCTCCTGGCCCCAGCACACCCTCCTGGCCCCAGCACACCCTCTTGGCCCCAGCACACCCTCTGGCCCCAGCACACCTTGGCCCCAGCACACCCCTCTGGCCGCAGCACACCCTCCTGACCCCAGCACACCCCTCCTGGCCCCAGCACACCCCTCTTGGCCCCAGCACACCCCCTTGGCCCCAGCACACCCCCCTGGCCCCAGCACACCCCTCCTGGCCCCAGCACACCCCCTCTTGGCCCCCAGCACACCCCTCTTGGCCCCAGCACACCCTCCTGGCCCCAGCACACCCCTCCTGACCCCAGCACACCCTCCTGACCCCAGCACACCCTCCTGGCCCCAGCACACCCCCCTGGCCCCAGCACAACCCCCTGGCCCCAGCACACCCCTGGCCCCAGCACAGCCCTCCTGGGCCCAGCACACCCCTCCTGACCCCAGCACACCCCTCCTGACCCCAGCACACCCCTCCTCCCCTGCACACCCCCCTCCCCCCCACCCCAGCACACCCCCTGGCCCCAGCACACCCCTCCCCCTGGCCCCAGCACCCCCTGGCCCCAGGCCCCAGCACACCCTGGCCCCAGCACAACCCCTGGCCCCAGCACACCCCCTGGCCCCCACCCCCCTGGCCCCCCAGCACACCCTGGCCCCAGCACACCCCTTGGCTGGCCCTGCAAGAGCACACCCTCTTGGCCCCAGCACCCCCTGGCCCCAGCACACCCCTCTGGCCCCAGCACACCCCCTCCACCCCCCTTGCCCCAGCACACCCCTTGGCCCCAGCACCCCTCCTGGCCCCAGCACACCCCTCCTGGCCCCAGCACACCCTCCTGGCCCCAGCACACCCCTCCTGGCCCCAGCACACCCCCTGGCCCCAGCACCCCCTCTGGCCCCAGCACCCCCCCTCTGGCCCCAGCACACCCCTCCTGGCCCCAGCACACCCCACCCCTCCTGGCCCAGCACACCCCCTGGCCCCAGCACACCCCCCCTGCCCCCAGCACCCCCTCTGGCCCCAGCACACCCCTGGGCCCCAGCACACCCTCCTGGCCCCAGGCCCCAGCACACCCCTCCTGGCCCCAGCACACCCCCCTTGGCCCGGGATGTAACCCCTTCTTGTGGATAGTGAAAGTCCATTTCTTTAAGAGAGAGAGAGAGTGTAAAAATAATATCAGACATGGGAGAGAGAGTTATGCAAGTGATAAGAAGATAAATATATTGCTACTTTGTTGATCCCTCACCCCTGGCACCCTCTACCCCCTCTCCCCCACCTTCCCTTCTTCTATCCTGGGTGGGCGGAAGAATACGACCAGGTATACAGAACGGGAAGACATAAATAGATTATATCGATGCTGAAATCTGGGCCCCGTAGCCTTACCTTGAGAGGCACGGATGTTGTTATCAAGGTGTGTGTGTGTGTGTGTGTGTGTGTGTGTGTGTGTGTGTGTGTGTGTGTGTGTGTGTGTGTGTGTGTGTGTGTGTGTGTGTGTGTGTGTGTGTGTGTGTGTGTGTGTGTGTGTGTTAAAATGTTTATTTTATATAACTATTATAAAAATCTCAAGCTCTATAATTCCTCACCATCCACATCTACTAGTGCGGGTGTGAAAATTTTGCGGTAAAGATGTAAGTGAACCTCAGATGCTCGCTACTGTATGGTTACAAAATTATCGGACTCGAGAAGGACATGAGATGGGACTTACGAGGGTTTTATGAAAGCATTCGATCAAGGTCCCACAACCACAGGACGAAGTAAGATGCTGCGTACAGTTGTAGAGCTCAGAGATAATTAATTACCTGTAGTTGTTCAGCAAGTGGATGAAGGTCTGAACAAACGTCTGACTGTACAAAAAAGAAGAAGAAAGCAACTGTTTCAATATTAATATAAAAATAAATCAATAGAAGAGTGAAAAAATTTAAATCCAATAACAAAGCATTATGATAACCGCATCAACATTCTAGTATGTAGGCCTACATTATTTATTTACACTATGGAACATTGTTGTATTCCGCATATTTAAGCATTGATAGTGAACCAGTTTAGTTAGCCAGAAAACTATAGATACAAAGTGAATAATTACAACAATGTTGGCAAGTGAGAACCTGAGCACTCTTAGTGGCGTCTGATAGATACTAAATGTTATACGATAATTCTTTTAGATAAATGGCACAGTGTTTTTCAGGTCCACGAGGAGTGTCCCGGCTCTCACTTTTGGCTATGGTGGAGAGGTATAGCTCTTGCCTCGCAAGCAAGATGTCACGGGTTCGATTCCCAGGCCGGCGGAAGTTGTTTGGACACTCTTCCTAGCCCCCTTGGTCCCTGTTCACCTAGCAGCACAGTAGGTACCTGCTGTAAATCGAAAGTTGCGAATTCGTATTCAGGGACAAGTTGTTGGAGCTTCCAATAACTTCCAACAATCTGTTAATTCAACAGATATTTTATGTAAAAATATATACAGAATCTCTGTAAATTATACAGAAACTGTTTGGCAACAATATAACCAGTGAATTTTCTGTAAATTTTACGAGATTTTTTTTGCAGTGTAGGATACAGATACATCTGGCAGGTTAGTAACGCTGTACCCATACCGGAACACTCAGCATGTAAACTTTGTGATAAACCTTTAAAGCATACACTTGAACACTATACTATTGAATGTGAGACTGTCAAAGACTTCAGGCCACCTGGCTTATTGCATCATGAACTTTGTAGTTACTACATTGAATCGGGGGTGCTTGAGGACATTCTTGCTGTTTATCCCAAATTTGCTAGCCCACATTGATTAGTCTTCAATTAGAATATGACGTCCAATGTATATGAACCACTGTCTTGCATGACAGCGAACAGTGACTTCACCCACATGACTCTGACCTATATATACTGCTAATGAATATGATGCATTTCTTTGTATATGAACCTCTGACCTGCATGACAGTGAGTAGTGACATCACCCACATGAATCTGACCTATATATACTGTTAATGAATATGATGTATTTCTTTGTGTATGAACCTCTGTCCTGCGTGGCAGTGGGAAGTGATACCACCCTCAGTTTTTTTAGTTTTTTTATTGGGCACTCCCCTACATCCTTGTGTAAGGTGAAGCGCAGAAGCGTTTACAGTGCCCAACAGGGAAGCATGCTAAGTTCATGCTTGCCTATATGTCTCATGAGTTAAGGGCATAGAAGCCTGAAGAGTCAAGGGCATAGAAGCCTGAAGAGTCAATGGTTTAAGTCATCAAGTTATTGGAAGCTCCAACAACCTATCCTTGAATACGAATTCGCAACTTTCGATTTACACCAGGTACCTACTTTACTGCTAGGGGAACAGGAACTAATGGGGGCTAGGAAGTATGTCCAAACAACTTCCACCGGCCCGGGAATCGAACCCGTGACATCTCGCTTGCGAAGGCAAGAGCGGTACCACTCTACCATCAGCACCCCCACCACCCTCAGTGTCAAGACGTGACTGAATTACTCAGAATAGGCAAACTGTACTCCAAGCTTTGTCAATAAATTTGTTAAACTAAAAAAAAAAAATATTGTTGTTTTTGTTCACTTTGTATCTGTAAATATCTGGCTACATATAAACTGTTTCAGTGTCAGTATATCAATATCACTGGGCATAGATTATTGAAGGTCATCCTTGGTTGAGGTGACTCCCTGTTGACCACGGTGTGTACGCCTACACCGCCTCTCTACATGCCTGAACCCATGTAAGACGATTATACCGCCTGAGTGCCAGTCGTGAGGGTCGTCTCCAGGAGGTGGTCCTCGCTGCACCGCCTTCTCCTCCCCCTCCTCTTTCTCTCTTTATTTCATTTACTTTATCCTGATTTTCATTATTTTGACTGTTCCTTCTTTCACATCCCCTCCCCATTTCGCCCTTTATCCACTCTTTCCCCTCTTATCATTCCCCCCTCCATTCTCCTTCTCTTTTATCCTCCACTCTTCTTTTCCTTTCCCTCCATCTTTCTCTTTAACCTTTCTCTCCCCATCATCCACCCCTTTCCTCCCCTCTTCTAACTCCCTCCTCTCAACTTACTTCCCCTCCCCTGGACCTGAGATGCAGTGTGACAAGATTGACATCGTGAACCTCCTCCTCCCCGTCCTTCCCTCCCCTACCCTTCCCTCCCCTACCCTTCCCTCCCCCTACCCTTCCCTCCCCTACCTTCCCTCCCCTTCTCCCCTCCTCCTTCTCCACTTCCCTCCATTCTTTCATCTCAGCTCTCCCCTCACCGACTCCCCAGGTGCCCATGACCAGCTGACAGGATAGGGTGGGAGATGATGGGAGGTGAGGTGATGGGAGGTGAGGAAGATGATGTAGAGGTGAGGTGATGGGAGGTGATGGTGAGGAGATGATGGGAGGTGAGGAGATGATGGGAGGTGAGATGATGGGAGGTGAGGGAATATGATGGGAGGTGAGGAGATGATGGGGTGAGGAGGTGATGGGAGGTGAGGGGAGATGATGGGGGTGAGGAAGATGATGGGAGGTGTGAGAATATGATGGGAGGTGAGGGAGATGATGGGGAGGTGAGGAGATGATGGGAGGTGAGGGAGATGATGGGAGGTGAGGAATATGATGGGGTGAGGGAGATGATGGGAGGTGAGGGGAGATGATGGGAGGTGAGGGAATATGATGGGGAGGTGAGATGATGGTGAGGGAGATGATGATGGGAGGTAGGGAGATGATGGGGTGAGGAGATGATGGGGAGGTGAGGAAATGATGGGGAGGTGAGGAGATGATGGGGTGAGGGAATATGATGGGGTGAGATGATGGGAGGTGAGATGATGATGGGAGGTGAGCGAATATGAAGGGTGGTGAGGAGATGATGGGAGGTGAGGGGAGATGATGGGAGGTGAGGGGATGATGGGGAGGTGAGGAGATGATGGGGAGGTGAGGGGATGATGGGAGGTGAGGAATATGAAGGTGGTGAGGAATATGAAGGGGTGGTGAGGAGATGATGGGAGGTGAGGGAGATGATGGGAGGTGAGGAGATGATGGGAGGTGAGGGAGATGATGGGAGGTGAGGAGATGATGGGAGGTGTGGGAATATGATGGGAGGTGAAATCATAGGGGGGCTTTTGGGAAGTAAAGAAAGAAACATGGAGATGCGAAGAGGAGACGAGGGGAAGGGGGGGGGGGTAGAGGGGAGTCCACAGGAAATGGCTGTAGACGGTGAGGGTCACAGGGGAGAGGCTGAGGGTGAGTGAGAGAGAGAAGGGGACAGAGTGACAGAAAGAAGTGAGCTTTTCCCTTTACAACTCTCCTTCCCTCCGCCCCCAACACCCCCACCCCACCCCCTCATGCCGCTCACACCCACGCCCCCTCTTAGACTTCAAGCCGCCCCTCACCCCGTCCTTACCCCGCCTCGGTGTGAAGGGCGTGCCTCAGCCGGGGCGTCGCGGCTCTATAAAACCTTACAATCACAACACTAATGCCTGGTAGAATGTGTTAAGTCGTGTAGGGTCTCGTGCTGATGTGGTGGTGTCCTCCTGGTGGTGGTGTCCTGATGGTGGTGGTGTCTCCCTGGTGGTGGTGTCCTCCCGGTGGTGGTGTCCTCCTGGTGGTGGTGTCCTCCCAGTGGTGGTGTCTTCCTTCCTGAGGTGGTGGTGTCCTTCTGGTGGTGGTGTTTTCCTGATGGTGGTGTCCTGGTGGTGGTGTCCTGATGGTGGTGTCCTCTTGGTGGTGGTGGTGTCTTCCTGGTGGTGGTGTCCTCCTGATGACGGTGTCTTCGTGGTGGTGGTGTCCTCCTCTCCTCCTGTTGGTGGTGTCCTCGTGGTGGTGGTGTCCTCCTGATGGTGGTGTCCTCCTGATGACGGTGTCCTCGTGGTGGTGATGTCCTCGTGGTGGTGGTGGTGTCCTCGTGATGGTGGTGTCCTCCTCATGGTGGTGTCCTCCTCATGGTGTTCCTCCTGGTGGTGGTGTCCTCCTGGTGGTGGTGTCTTCCTGGTGGTGGTGTCCTCCTGGTGGTGGTGTCCTGATGGTGGTGTCTCTTGGTGGTGGTGGTGTCTTCCTGGTGGTGGTGTCCTCCTGATGACGGTGTCCTCGTGGTGGTGGTGTCCTCCTCTCCTCCTGTTGGTGGTGTCCTCGTGGTGGTGGTGTCCTCCTGATGGTGGTGTCCTCCTGATGACGGTGTCCTCGTGGTGGTGATGTCCTCGTGGTGGTGGTGGTGTCCTCGTGATGGTGGTCTCCTTCTGTTGGTGGTGTCCTCGTGGTGGTGTCCTCCGCCCTGATGACTCTTACCTTCGTAATCTAACACAAAAAGTTGAAATTTGTGAACCTTCTTCACAGCGTCCGTCTCACAGGTAGTAGGCACTATCAAACGGGGAGTACTACCGCCTGGGAAGATATTGAGCATAATGTGTTGTCTAATGGTAGACCCTGCTGCCATGACCAAGTCCCAGGTTGCTGATCTGACTTTCTGCCTCATTTACACAATTGCAGGGTCTCAATTGTTTCTCTTACCTGACAACACAACAAACATATATTGTTTGCTCTTTATCTTGTTTTTGTATTTCTTTATTATTATTATTATTGTGTATTATTATTATTATTATTATTATTATTATTATTATTATTATTGTTATTATTATTATTATTATTATTATTTTATTATGGTTGTTGTTGTTGTTGTTACATTTTAGCCCCCAGGCCCCGATGTGGGTCATTGACCTGTGCCTGGCTGGGTTAATCCCGTTGAAAAAACAAAAACAAAACAAAAACAAACATAGTTTTATTATCGTCCGCCAGTGTACGTGTACTGCGCGCGCGCGCCGTGTGTGTGTGTGCGCGCGCGCGTGTGTGTGCGCGTGCATGTGTGCGTGTGGTGCTGTGTGTGAGAGTGGGTCGCTTGGTCGCTTCTTAACTTCTGTGTCGTTAATTACTTGGGATCACCTGTAGAGTCTCCCTCCCAATTATATCAACTTAACCTAACTATACCAGGGGTTGGGTTAGGTTTGTTTGTGTTAGAATATTTAATCATCAACTGAAATAAGCTGGAGAGAGAATATTCAGGAATCCATTACATTATTTTATCTCTTCTCCCCTCTACCCTCTTCTCCTCCTCTACCCTCTTCTCCTCCTCTACCCTCTCCTCCCCTCTCCCCTCTCCTCCCCCTCTACCTCTTCTCCCCCTCTACCCTCTTCTCCCCTCTCCCCTCTTCTCCTCCTCCTACCCTCTTCTCCTCTCCCCCCTCTCTACCTCCCTCCCCCTCCACCCTCTTCTCCCCCCTCTACCCTCTTCTCCTCCTCTACCCTCTTCTCCCCTCTACCCTCTCTTCTCCCCCCTCCCCCTCTTCTCCCCCTCTCCCTCTTCTCCTCTTTCCCCTCTTCTCTCCCTCTACCCCCTCTTCCTCCCCTCTCCCTCTTCTCCCCTCTACCCTCTTCTCCCCTCTACCCTCTTCTCCTCCTCTACCCTCTTCTCCTCCTCCCCTCTTCTCCTCTACCCTCTTCTCCTCCTACCCCTCTTCTCCCCCCTCTACCCTCTTCTCCCCCTCTACCTCTTCTCCCCCTCTACCCTCTTCTCCTCCTCTACCCTCTTCTCCTCTACCCTCTTCTCCTCTACCCTCTTCTCCCCCTCCTACCCCTCTTCTCCTCCTCTACCCTCCCTCTGCCTCTTCTCTACCCTCTTCTCCCTCCTCTTCTCCCCCTCTACCCTCTTCTCCCCCTCTACCCTCTTCTCCTCCTCTACCCTCTTCCCCTCTACCCCTTCTCCTCCTCTACCTCTTCCTCACCCTTTCTACCCCTCCTCTACCTCTTCTCCCCCTCTACCCTCTTCTCCTCCTCTACCCTCTTCTCCCCTCCCTCTTCTCTACCTCCTCCCCACCTCTTCTCCTCCTCTACCTCCTCCTCCCCCTCCCCTCCCCTCTTCTACCTCTTCTCCTCCTCTACCCTCTTCTCCCCCTCCCTACCTCTTCTCCCCCCCTCTACCCTCTTCTCCCCCTCTACCCCTCTTCTCCCCCTCTACCCTCTTCTCCTCCTCCCCCTCTTCTCTCCTCTACCCTCTTCCCCCTCTTCTCCCCCTCTTCTCCTCCTCTACCCTCTTCTCCCCTCTACCCTCTTCTCCTCCTCTACCCTCCTTCCCCCTCTACCCTCTTCCCTCTACCCTCTTCTCCCCTCTACCCTCTTCTCCCCTCCCCCCTCTTCTCCCCCTCTACCCTCTTCTCCTCCTCTTCCCCCTCTCCTCCTCCCCTCCCCTCTTCTCCTCCTCCTACCTCTTCTCCTCCTACCCCTCTCCCCCTCCCCTCCTTTCCCCCTCTACCCTCTTCTCCTCCCTCTACCCTCTTCTCCCCCTCTACCTCTTCTCCTCCTCTACCCTCTTCTCCTCCTCTACCCTCTTCTCCTCCTCTACCCTCTTCTCCCCTCTACCCTCTTCTCCCCTCTACCCTCTTCTCCCCCTCTACCTCTTCTCCCCTCTACCCTCTTCTCCCTCTACCCTCTTCTCCCCCCTCTCCCTCCTTCCTCCTCTACCCTCTTCTCCCCCTCTACCCTCTTCTCCCTCCACCCTCCTTCCCCTCCCTACCTCTTCTCCCCTCTACCTCTTCTCCTCCTCTACCCTCTTCTCCCCCTCTACCCTCTTCCCCCTCTACCCTCTTCTCCCCCTCTACCCTCTTCTCCCCTCTACCCTCTTCTCCCCTCTACCTCTTCCTCCCCCCTCTCCCTCTTCTCCCCTCCCTCCCCCTCTTCTCCCCTCTACCCTCTTCCCCTCCCTCCCCACCTCTTCTCCCCCTCTACCCCTCTTCCCCCCTCTACCCTCTTCTCCCCTCTACCCTCCTTCCCTCTACCCTCTTCTCCCCCTCCCTCTTCTCCCCCCCTCCCCACCCCTCTTCTTCTCCCCTCTACCCTCTTCCCCCTCTACCCTCTTCTCCTCTCTACCCTCTTCTCCCCTCCTCTACCCTCTTCTCCTCCTCTACCCTCTTCTCCTCCTCCCCCCTCTTCTCCCCTCTACCCTCTTCTCCCCTCCTCTACCCTCTTCTCCTCCTCTACCCTCTTCTCCTCCTCTACCCTCTTCTCCCCCTCTACCTCTTCTCCCTCTCTACCCTTTCTCTCCTCCCTCTACCCCTCTTCTCTCCTCTACCCTCTTCTCCCCCCTCTTCTCCCCTCTACCCTCTTCTCCTCCTCTACCCTCTTCTCCCCTCTACCCTCTTTCCCCCTCTACCCCTCTTCTCCTCCTCCTCTACCCCTCTCCCCCCTCTTTCCCCCTCTACCCTCTTCTCCCCTCCCCCTCTTCTCCCCCTCTACCCTCTTCTCCCCTCACCCTCTTCTCCTCCCTCTACCCTCTTCTCCCCCTCTACCCTCTTCTCCTCCTCCCCACCCCTCTTCTCCCCCTCTACCCTCTTCTCCCCCTCTACCCTCTTCTCCTCCTCTACCCTCTTCTCCTCCTCCTCTGTTTTTTATGTATTTTATTTTTCTCCACACAGCGGCTGGTCCACACTCGTCGGTATTATTAGCTCAGTGGAGCACGAGCGTTCAAGAGGGTGTGTAGAGTGAGGCGCACACGACCTTGGTGAAGTGGGAGGGGTGGGTGGCGGGAGGGGATATTTCGTTGTTCCCCTTCCCCCTCCCCCCCGCTCGGTATGTAGTAAGAGGAGCATATAGCGTTCTTGTGGTAGCTCATCCATTTGCTTTGTCCGTTCGTTCGTAGAGAAGAAACACCAGATATTAACTTTTTTATATCGTTTTATTTTCCCAAGTTAGGAGTTTAACTGTGGAAGTCGTGAGGATATTTAGATCATGTGAAGATTTACCACAAATGGTGATGACACACCGTAACGCGACCTGGGAGTTAGGTTAGGTTTATGTTAGCTTTGGTTAGGTTAGTGTGTTTATTGATCATATGGGACGATACTTCCGGTGACTACTGAGGTCCACAGTGACTTGTTATTATGTAAACACACACAAGCTTCCTGTCATTCAGTCAGAGTCAGGGCAGTAGACCATGACTCTTAATACTCGTACCATCCAGACTATTGGGCTGTGTGAGGATCCCTTCCTAGTTATTAATTTTCTCAAACAACTTGGTCCTTTAAAACGAATTGTAAGAATGGCCACAATCAAATGAACTGGAAGAAATGCTCCAAATATAAGAACTACTACTACTACTTTTTTTTAACATGGCCTCCAGCCTCCCCCAATAGCCACACCTTCGCCGGCATTTTATTGCCTTAAAATTAAATATCCTAACACAAAAGTAGCTACCCTAGCTGTGTTGAGTTAGTTGAGCCACAGGTCTATGTGGTATTCAGTGACTGTTGCCTCATAGTCAATATCTACGACCGTTGTCGGCTTTGGGGTTAACGATCTCGTTCCCCCGAGGCAAAGCAATGCAGACCTAAGCAGAGAGAAGGACAGTCGACATCTCAACCAGGCTGTAACGTGGCTTCTAGGCTGCTGCTTCTGCTCAGACAACACCTCCACCAGTCTTGTGTAGAAGTGTCTTGCACTTGGTCCCCTCCCACCAGAGGTTGTGAACACCAGAGGAGTGAAGCTGTCCCGATCCACATTCTGAATACTCTGCGCTACGCTCTCATCTTGTCGTTCTCGTTCCTCTTGTGTGCAGCCTCAAGAGACAAGTTATGGTGACATGCTGCCATGGGGTCGAATATCCTGACATCAAAGAAGGCTTGCTGTCCCTGTGTCCAGAATCCTCGAGCACTGATGTCCACACGGACTTCGTCATATGTGTTGGAAGCCCTGTATGAAGGTTCTCACCATCCAATGGAAGGAGGGTCGGTTCCACCATAACGTCGTGGCAGATTTCCTTCAGTAAATTTTCTGAGATCCCTTACTTCGTCATGCCTCATACATAAAAAGCCCCCTTTCTTTCACACCATGGTGTTGTCAATGTCCCAGAGCCCCACACACACATTGGGAGGTCAAACCTTCTACTGGCCAACCATACCTTAGAGCAATGGCATTTGTGAGTTCTTGTTTATTAAGGCTGAAACAGTTTGCTCCTATCGGTAACGTTGTTAGCCATTTCTAGGCGCCCATCTCCTGAGCTATAGCTGAGTTTTTTTCCAAGTTGTCTTGCATTCTGAGCTATTATGTGCTCAGTGAGGGCTGCCGTGAGCTTGACAGAGTTCTGATGTTCGGTGGCAGCAAACTCCTCTGGACTGGTCAATCCCATTCCTCCCAGTCTCGGTGGTAGTGCAAGGAGTGACCTTTCTGCTGGGATTAAGTGAAGGTGTTTCACTAAGCTTGGAATAAAAATGACGCTGATGGCTACTACTACTACTATTTTTTTTTTTTTTTTTTAAATGGCCTCCAGCCTCCCCCAATAGCCACACCTTCGCCACCATTTATTTACCTTAATATTAAATATCCTAATACATAAGTAGCTATCCTATCTGTGTTAAATTAGTTGAGCCGCAGATCTATGCTGCATTCAGTGACTGTAGCCTCATAGTCAATATCTGCAGCAGTTGTCGGAATTGGGGCAGAAGCTCTCGTTCCCCTGAGGCAGAGCAAAGCCGACCGAAGGAGAGAGAAAGACAGTCGACATCTCATCCAGGCTGTAACATAACTTCTGGGCTGTTGCTTCTGTTCGGAGATCACCTCCGCGAGTCTGGCGTAGAAACATCTTGCACTTGGGCCCATCCCACCACTACTACTACTAATACTACTACTACTACTTTTTTATTCGAACGTGGCCTCCAGCCTCCCCAATAGCTACACCTTCGCCACCATTTATTTACTCTAATATTAAATATCCTACTACTACTACTACTACTACTACTACTACTACTACTACTACTACTACTACTACTACTACTACTACTACTACTAGTAGTACTACTAGTACTACAATAATAATAATAAATTTGCTATGACAATACCTCATTTTATAAGTAAATATTTTTCCTCTCATCTGGTTTATTTAAATGTAACACTGTAACACTGTATTATATTCTTACTATCACTGTACCACATTCACTGTATTACTATCATACTCTCACTATCACAGCCACTGCAACACTGTACCACACTATCACTAACATGCTCTGTACTACTGTATCATGCTCTCACTGTAACACTGTATCACACTCACTGTATCACACTCACTGTATCACACTCACCTGTGACCTCTACCTGTGACCTTTATCTGTGATCCTTAACTTAAGATTTTCATATGATTTTAAGTTAAATGCTTACCTTAACTGTTTATGTGACAAATTATCATATAACTCTCCATACTGACTGATTGTATCGTTCACATTGCTCTAAGACTATCGTAAGGAGATGAGATTTTTCTTTCCCCTGAGATACGATAGAAAATGAGTCGTGTACGATTTTTTTTATTTGAGAATCTGGTCCTCCTGTGTTATCGTGTCTCCCTTGTACCAAACGCCATTAAGTCTTAAAAATCAAACCTCCATTGGTGCAAAATTTAGTCGAGCAGGTTGAGAAATTATTCAAGTAATTCATGGGTACATTTGAAGGCTTTAGGCTATAGTCATCTGCCTTGATTACTATGTATACGTAATCCTGCTAATGAAGGTACAGGTCGGACGGCAGCACGTATCTTGTTGAGGTCGAGTCGCACTAAGTTTAATATCATTTTAGTCGTAATACTGGTGGTGGTGTTCAAGGCAGCCATTAGGAGAGTTCTCAGACATCTCCAGATAAGAAGGAGATTTATCGTACGAACCCTTGAGAATCTCCGAACCTTCAGGGAAGTGAGAGTGAAATATGGATGTGAGATGAATTCAATTTTTGGATATATTGATCTGTAGAGTGACTTGTCTTGTTCCCATTCCTTGTGTCACCCCCCCTTCCCTTGTGTCTTCTGTCACCCCCCTTCCCTTGTCTCCTGTCACTCTGTCTTTAGTTGGAAGAGGAGCGGAGGGGGAGATGGTGTGATGGGAAGGGGTTGATGGGTGAGGTGTGTTCTGAGAGTGATGGGGTGGGGGGGTGGGTGGGATGGATGGTGATGGTGGGATGGATGGTGAGGGTGGGATGGATGGTGAGGGTGGGATGGATGGCGAAGGTAGGATGAGTAGTGAGGGTGGGGTGAGTGTTGAGGGTGAATGGATGATGGTGGTGAGGGTGGTGTGGATGGTGAGTGTTGGGATGGATGGTGAGGGTGCGGTGAGTAGTGAAAGTGGTGTTGGTGGTGAGGGTGGAATGGGTTTTTTTTGTAGAGAAAGAGGGAGCTAACGAAGATTAGAGGAAGGAAAGGATAATAGTTAGGAAATTAAAGAAGTTGGGGAAGGAGGCAGTAATTGGGTAAGTAATTGTAAGTAATTTAGTGATGTTTGTCTGGTTGGCTGCCCACTTCATCGTCACTGGCACTAGACAGCCTACCCTATACCATATACGGGTGTTTTTAGGCCATTTTTCGTTTTCCGCTGACCTGGTTAACGGCTAGAGAGGCCTTCTATTGCCTGGCCGTAAAGATCAGGGTTAGTGATGTACTCCTTGAGATTTGTTAACTTTTGGGGAACCATGTAAAGTGTTAGTCATTCTCTGGTTTTGAGTCCTTGCTGGGATTACTGCTCGAATCGTTTACTTTTCTTTTCTTTTTGTCAGATTTCTCTGGCCAAGGTGTATAGCTGCTGGTTGATAGATCTTACTCCCACGTCTCTGTATTTTGGCTGTGGTTCACTTATAGGGTCATTTTCTCCTTTGACGAATTTCAGGGCTTCGTTCTGGGTCAACTATTGGGTGGTGCTCTATGTGTGAAGAGGAACTGCTGGGTAGTTTCTGAGGGAACGAGTGTAGTGACATGTGTAGGATCCTTCCGTTTTTCTTGATTAATTTGTCAAGGTTGTCAAGGGATATTTTGAATCCTAGTACTGTTTTGGATTCTACAGCTTCAGCTGGAAGACTATTCCATTGGACTACTACCCTTTGTTTGAGGAAGTATTTTCTTCTATTCGTCTTGCATGGCGGCATTTTGGCAGACTTGAAGATATATTCCCCCTCATGTAGGTGGCGCGTCACACCAAGAAAAGATGTCATTGGTTCCCGTTTTTTATCCCTTTCAAGGCTTTTAATGTCTTTATGAGATCTGCTCTATTGCGTCTTGTTTGTAGTGTTGTTAGTCCTAGTGCTCTCAGTCTTTCTGGAGGTAAGGTTTCAATGCCTATATACAATAATCCAGACTGAGACGTAAGCCAGACTTATAAAGTAGAAGGAATATTTTCTTATCTCTGCATTTTAAGGAACAACTTATATTTCTTAAATATCAGTTGGCTTTTTGTACTGCCTCAGTCACTAACCTATCACAACAGCTATCTTGTTCTCCTTGTCAACAGTATCTAGAAAAGTGTTATCAGAATAGTTGTGTTTTGTTTATTGTATTCTACGTGTAATCCTACAAATCTTACATTTTCAAATGTTAAAAAGCATTTGCCATGCAGTCTTGTAACCATATGAACAGTTGTTGAACATCTTTTTGCATGTTTGCGTCATCGGTTTGACTTGCCACCTTCCCAAATGACTGTGTTATCCGTAAACTTGACAATGTGGCTCGATATATTTTCATCGATGTAGTTAATGTGGATCACAAACAGGATGGGTCCAAGGGCAGATCCTTGTGATGTTCCACTGAGAACCTTTTTCGATTCTGAATGTACTCCATTTAGGTTATTTCTTTTTTGCCTGTCTTCGAGCCAGTTGATAATCCACTTGAATATTTTGCTTGTGATGCCATGTACAGTCAGGGTCAAAAGTTTGCTCCCTCCGAAAATGAAACAGTATCGACTCCAAACGAGAAACAGCACAACCGCACCAGACGACAATCAGGGGACGTAAGTTCGGAGACTAATTCCCGTGACTCAGTTTCATCACGGGATGCAAAATTTTGTCTGCAACTGTACAGTACCTGGATCTTAGAGGCTAGCCGAGTACCCACGCATGTGTGACTTTATCAAACACTTTAGAAAAATCCATGTACAACACACCCACTGGTAAACCCTGGTTCACGTAGTCTGTTACCATTCTAAGGAACGTGAGTAAGTCTGTCAAACAGGATTTTCTCTCTGAAACCATTTTGTGCAGCGCTGTTCAAGGTCAGGTGTTGGTAGATTAATTCTTTGTTTAACATCTTTATTGACAAAACATGAAGTACAATTTGCCTATTCTGAGCAGTTCTGTCAGGTCTTGACACTGAGGGTGCTATTACTGTTCACTGCCACGCAGGACAGAGGTTCATACTCAAAGGAGATAATAATATAGATCATCTTCATCAGTGTTATATTCCATTTGAGGACTAATCAGTGAAGACTAGCAAATTTAGGATAGACTGCAAGAATGTCCTCAAGCACTCCTGATTTAATGTAGTAATTACATAGTTCATGATACGATAAGCCAGGTGGCATGAAGTCTTCGACAGTGTCACATTCAATAATATAATGTTCAAGTGTATGCTTTAAAGGTTTATCACAAAGTTCACATGCTGAGTGTTTCGGTATGGGTACAGCGCCACTAACTTGCCAGGTGAGTCTATATCCTAGCCTAATTCTGCCGTTCCTCAAAATTTTCTCAGTTTTCATATGTGACATAAGGCTGATTGGCTTATAGTTTTCTGCTGCACTTTTTTCTACCCTCTTTGTAAACTGGGCTTTGATTTCTTTCAAGCTTCAGTAGCTATTTTCTATTAGATGATATCGTCTGTAATTGTTATCTCTCTTAATTCATTTTCCACCTCAGAAGTATGTATTCTCCTTGATACTGGCGGCTATACATCGTCTCTTGTGTGAATACTGACGCAAAGTAATCATTAGGACATCTGCTGTCTGGCTGTCATCTTCCAGTAACTTGGGATCTCTCTCAATCTTTTGGGTTAATTTCATCTCAAGTGCCTTTTAGTTAATAAGATTTCCTGATTGGTCACATTTATGGTTCTTTTGTATACTCCATAATCCGGATAATGTTTTGTACTGTGGTAAGTCTTCCACAAGTGGTATTTTCTTTTGATGTCTTTCCTGGATTTGTGATTCATCCACCTGATCTTATTTAGTTCTTCTCTTCCTTCCTTGTAGTTTGTTCCTCATGAGTTGGTAAACCTTCATTGGTGAAGTCATAATATTCCTCCTCAACTACTGTCCTCTCTCCGAAGTTCAAAGACTGTCGTCCATCTTAGTGTGTAGTGGTCGCTGGTCGGAGTGAATTTTCTCCCGTCATATAATGAATGATTTAACAAGACGAATTGTACTGTAGTTTTTTCATCTCTCCTTCTGCAGTTTTCTCTCAGGTGTGGACATAGTGGGAATAGAGAAGAATGCCTCTGCTCTTAGGGTGAGTGTGAGGTGGTGGGAGGAGAAGGTGGCGTGTGTAGGAAGGGTGTGAGGTGGTGGGTGGAGAGGGCGGCGTGTGTAGGAAGGGTGTGAGGTGGTGGGTGGAGAAGGCGGCGTGTGTAGGAAGGGTGTGAGGTGGTGGAGAGAGCGACGTGTGTGGGAAGGGTGTGAGGTGGGTGGGAGCCAGTGTTCCCTCACAGTTTTACACTCCACCCCCCCCCACTGTGACCTTCATCTCCACGTTAAAGTGGAGAGGTGAAGGGGTCGTGATGATCTCTCTCTCTCTCTCTCTCTCTCTCTCTCTCTCCCTTCTCTCTCTCTCCCTTTTCTCTCTCTCTCTCTCCACTTTTCTCTCTCTCTCTCATTCTTCTTCTTCTTCTTCTTCTTCTTCTTCTTCTTCTTCTTCTTCTTCTTCTTCTTCTTCTTCTTCTTCTTCTTCTTCTTCTTCTTCTTCTTCTTCTTCTTCTTCTTCTTCTTCTTCTTCTTCTTCTTCTTCTTCTTCTTCTTCTTCTTCTTCTTCTTCTTCTTCTTCTTCTTCTTCTTCTTCTTCTTCTTCTTCTTCTTTCTTCTTCTTCTTCTTCTTCTTCTTCTTCTTCTTCTTCCTTCTTCTTCTTCTTCTTCTTCTTCTTCTTCTTCTTCTTCTTCTTCTTCTTCTTCTTCTTCTTCTTCTTCTTCTTCTTCTTCTTCTTCTTCTTCTTCTTCTTCTTCTTCTTCTTCTTCTTCTTCTTCTTCTTCTTCTTCTTCTTCTTCTTCTTCTTCTTCTTCTTCTTCTTCTTCTTCTTCTTCTTCTTCTTCTTCTTCTTCTTCTTCTTCTTCTTCTTCTTCTTCTTCTTCTTCTTCTTCTTCTTCTTCTTCTTCTTCTTCTTCTTCTTCTTCTTCTTCTTCTTCTTCTTCTTCTTCTTCTTCTTCTTCTTCTTCTTCTTCTTCTTCTTCAACCTTCTTCTTCTTCTTCTTCTTCTTCTTCTTCTTCTTCTTCTTCTTCTTCTTCTTCTTCAACTTCTTCTTCTTCTTCTTCTTCTTCTTCTTCTTCTTCTTCTTCTTCTTCTTCTTCTTCTTCTTCTTCTTCTTCTTCTTCTTCTTCTTCTTCTTCTTCTTCTTCTTCTTCTTCTTCTTCTTCTTCTTCTTCCTTCTTCTTCTTCTTCTTCTTCTTCTTCTTCTTCTTCTTCTTCTATTTCTTCTTCTTCTTCTTCTTCTCCAACACATTTTTCTTCTTCTTCTTCTTCAGCTACTTCTTCTTCTTCTTCTTCTTCTTCTTCTTCTTCTTCTTCTTCTTCTTCTTCTTCTTCTTCTTCTTCTTCTTCTTCTTCTTCTTCTACTTCTACTTCTTCTTCTTCTTCTTCTTCTTCTTCTTCTTCTTCTTCTTCTAACCCTTCTTCTTTCTTCTTCTTCTTCTTCTTCTTCTTCTTCTTCTTCTTCTTTCTTCTTCTTCAACTTCTTCTTCTTCTTCTTCTTCTTCTTCTTCTTCTTCTTCTTCCCTTCTTCTTCTTCTTCTTCTTCTTCTTCTTCTTCTTCTTCTTCTTCTTCTTCTTCTTCTTCTTCTTCTTCTTCTTCCCTTCTTCTTCTTCTTCTTCTTCTTCTTCTTCTTCTTCTTCTTCTTCTTCTTCTTCTTTACTTCTTCTTCTTCTTCTTCTTCTTCTTCTTCTTCTTCTTCTTCTTCTTCTTGCGTCCTTTAAATTCTTTCTGTTTCCACTATTTTCCCTCCTTCCTTCCTTCCTTCCTTCCTTCCCTCTCACACACCACACACCAACTGTGGTATTTCCTGATGGGTGAGTCACGTGATCCGTCCCTAAGTTGTTTTTTCTCTTCTCTTCTCTCCCCTATCTCCTCCTTTATTACTCTACAGCATACAGAGCTTCACAGTATACAGAGCTCTACAGTATACAGAGCTTCACAGTATACAGAGCTCTACAGTATACAGAGCTCTACGCTTCGAGGCTCTACACATACAAGCTACAGTATACAGAGCTCTACAGTATACAGAAACTCACAGTATACAGAGCTCTACAGTATCTGAAGCTCTACAGTATACAGAGAGCTCTGGTATAGAGCTCTACAGTATACAGAAACTCTACGTCAACTCACAATACTCTACAGTAACAGACTCAACAGATAGACTCTACAGTATACAAACTTCACATATACAAACTCTACAGTATAGGCTCTTAAAGCTCTACATATACAGAGCTCTACAGTATACACAGAGCTCTACAGTATACAGGCTCTACAGTATACAAACTACAGTATCAGACTCTACAATATACAACTCTACAGTATCAAACTCCACAGTATACAGACACCACTACAGTATACAGAGCTCTACAGTATACAGAGCTCTACAGTATACAAACTCTACAGTATACAGAGCTCTACAGTATATAGATCTCTACAGTATACAGCGCCTCTCATTCTGTAGGAACTGTCACAAACTAATGGTGTTAGAGACGATGTCCTTAAAATTATCTGATTTAAGTTGAAATGTAATATAAATTTAGTAAAAAAAATTTGAATGAGAAATAAATTTCTACACTCTTTATATAGTGGAAAGCAACGATAATATATGATTAAAATTTATATGGTGGCATTTTATTGATAGACTATAGATTTTACAAGACTTTACTGAAAGTTCCAAGGATGTGGGAGTTAATCCTGTAGGTGGTTACAGCGTCAGCAGCGCCGCTTGATTGCAAGGGGAAATTTGTGGAGTCAACGATCAAGTCCGTGTTTTCGTGAGCGTGATTCTTCTTTTTTTTTACGCGTGACGTAAAAATAAATACATGGATACTTGAGGTGCAGATTTGCTATTTATATAAGGAAAGAATGTTATATTTAGGTGTTGTAGCAAGTTTGATTATTTAATAACAAAGTCCTCCGAATAAATTAATGGACTAGAAAGAGCCGAGTCGGTAATTTTGTTGGTGATATCATCATTGACAGCGTTACGTAGGAGTGTAAGCCAGAGATTAATTCATAAATTCTTAATTGCAACAAGACCAAGAGCTTGGTGTAGACTCTAAAAATAGTCTGGTACAGGAGCGGTGGTATCAAGGTCGTGCTTGTTGGAGGAGGTCGTCATGAAACTTCAATTCGTCTGCGGAAATTTTCCTCAACAGCAGTTTCGGCCACCATACTGACGCCACTGTTTGGTGCTACCCGAAGGTTAGGCGCCTTAGCTTATTATCCACATGGTTGCTGAGCTAACCTAAGCTAACCTAACCTAAGCTAACGTATAATCACACTTATTCCTCTGTACGAAGATAGAATATCTCTCCCTTCGTCTTCCTCTTCCCTTTGTTCTTCCTCTTCACCTCCCTTGTTCTTCCTCTTCACCTCCCTTGTTCCTCCCCCTCCTCCCTTTTCCCTTGTTCTTCCTCTTCACCTCCCTTGTTCTTCCCTCTTCACCTCCCTTGTTCCTCCCTCTTCACCTCCCTTGTTCCTCCCTTCCCTCCTTGTTCTTCTCCTCTTCCCCTCCCTTGTTCTTCCTCTTCACCTCCCTTGTTCTTCCTTCCCTCCCTTGTTCTTTCTTCACCTCCTCTGTTCCTCCCCTCCCCTTTGTTCTTCCTCTTCACCTCCCTTGTTCGTCCTCTTCACCTCCCTTGTTCTTCCTCTTCACCTCCCTTGTTCTTCCTCTTCACCTCCCCTTGTTCTTCCTCTTCACCTCCTTGTTCTTCCTCTTCACCTCCCTTGTTCGTCCTTCACCTCCCTTTGTCCGTCCCTTCACCTCCTTCTTCCCTCTTCCTCCCTTCTTCCTCCTCTTCACCTCCCTTGTTCCTCCCCTTCACCTCCCTTGTTCTTCCTCTTCACCTCCCTTGTTCTTCCTCTTCACCTCCCTTGTTCTTCCTCTTCACCTCCCTTCTTCCTCCTCTTCACCTCCCTTGTTCCTCCTCTTCCCCTCCCTTCTTCTTCCTCTTCATCCCTATTCAGTAGTTTACAGAATGTTGGAGTACAGTTTTGTTAAGTACGAGTCAATATGTTACGTGTTTGTTATAAATAAATCGTTGTTTATCTTAAGTGTAGACAGTGGTAAACGTGTTGACCAAATGTTACATGACAACAAACAGAAGAAGAGAAGAGAAATAATAATAGTGAAGAATAGAGGAAAAATTAAGTAAAAACCAAAGAAATAAGGAAATGCAAGATAATAAAACAAGTGAGGCCAGACAGACAGTCATAGAAACAGTCAATTATTGAGTAAGTGGACGACCCTCTGAGTGAGTGTTGACGTTTACTACAACCTACTTATAACAGCATACACAGAGCTCCTCTTTACGGGTAGCTGCGTTAGGCATCCACTTCCCCTCCTCACTGACTTACTAACACCGTTTTTACCTGCGTGAGGGAGTATTTTTTTTTTCAGGTATTGGAGAAAAAGTTGAAGAATGTTAATAAAGAACTGAAATGTAACCTTATTTTTTTGGTGGGGGGTTGGGGGGGAGGGGGGGGATCACCTGGAGATTATAGTCAACCCTCGCTTATTTCACTTTAGGTTAGGTTATGTTAGGTTAGGTTAGGTTAGGTTAGCATTAGTCTGGTTAGCCTTCAGGTGAAATAAGCGAGAGTGTCTTGTCTTCAGGTGACTCGTTCTCTTTTGTTTGCTTATTTTTTTTGTATCTATTTGAATATCTTTCCTGACTGACTGAACCACTGAGAGACCTTCTCCGCCCTTTGTGACGCTGCTGCCGGGTGTACGAGCAGCCAGCCCCTCACTAACATAAGCTAGATGTAGCAGGTAGGCCAGATCAGAATCCCCGTTCATTGCCACATCCCTCAAGATTCGTTACCAAATTAATTAAACAAAAACAGTTAAGCATCCTTGATCATATATACAAAAGGGAATGATCACTTACCTTCTAATTTAAGTAACATGGCGATCACTTTATCCACGTTGAAGAAGCAGTTTAATCATGTGGTGCAGTCAATTCTCCATCGCCATCCTCCACTTCCACTTCGTACGTGTTGGCCGAGATTTAATACCAGGTAATATTGTTTCATCACCAAACGCATTTTTTCATTACCAAATTTGGCCCAATTTGATAATGAAAAATACTAAATGGCAACACTAAGATGTAGCTTTTGAACCCCTTATGTTTTGCATTATATACCCTCAACATGGCGTCTCTCTATTTCCTGAAGTAGGCAGCTATCAAACAGGGAGGTACTACTGCCTGGGAAGATATTGGAAGCATAATGTGTTGTCTAATGGTAGACCCTGCTGCCATATGTGACCAAGTCCCAGGTTGCTGATCTGACTTCCTGCCTCATTTACACACAATTGCAGGGTCTCAATTGTTTCTCTTACATTGACAACACAACATACATATATTGTTTCTCACTATTGATCTTGTTTTAATTTTTTTTGTATTTCTTTATTATTATTATTATTATTATTATTATTATTATTATTTATTATTATTTATTATTAATTATTATTATTATTATTAATTATTATTATTATTATTATTATTATTATTATTATTATTATTATTATTATTATTATTATTATTATTATTATTATTATTATTTCGTTCTGGTGTCCTGATGTGGGTGAGTGACCTGTGCCTGGGCTAATACCCGTAAAAAAAAAAAAAAAAACTCAGAAAGGTTAATATACTGTCTACTCAGAGAGCTTAATTTACTTATAGAACACAACTCACTAACCAGTCACAGAACATAACTTACTAGCCATTGACAGAGTATAACTTACAATTACTGTATTTAGGGTAAAACATTATGTACAGTTGCCTCAAAGAGTTCCTTTACCCCCTGTGATGACTGGCAGCGTCGTAATACTGGAGTAAACTTATGAGTGAATCCGTAGTAGTCTTGTAACGATGGAGCTGATTGGTGGACGAGATTCCTATAGACGTAGTTTCGCTTGGTAATACTTTGTAAAGATAAATAGGTGTTGGAATATACCCTCCACGTAAACAATATACACACACATAGATGTTTCTAATAAGGAATAATACCACTAGGAGTGATAAGAGTTTACAAATAAAACGCATTCGAGGAAATCTGTGTAATTCATGATATCACACACCAGGAAGCTTCTTCACACAGGGACTCTGGCGCCTTGGTAAATCACACAATGGATCATAAAATGGTTCAGAGTAAACCTTCAGAATTCATAATATGTGGAGATTGATCCTTGTATGATGCATATAATAATAATGTAACAGAGACAGAAATAATATATTATAGAAACATGAATGTAAGGGCCCAGAGGACGCTTAGCATAGTTCAGTTGAGTCAGTCACCCCACGCCAATCGACCCCCCCCCTCTCCCCATCACCCCAACCTCTCTAAATGACTTACCTGTTGGGTGTCTCAGAGGTGATAGTTTTCGTGGGAACTAAATAATTTTCTTTTAATGATATGAAGTGTTGTATAATTATTACTATGAACGTTTGTGATTCTTTTATCCGTATAAATATGGCAATTGGTTTAAATCGTTTTCTAATATTTGTAACACACCTTTTAAATCGGGACGCAGATATTCTCCTATTACCGTGGATATATATAAATATCTTGTGTGTCCATATATATTTTTATTATACAATATAAGAGATAAAATATAGATAACCTTAATAAGAGAGTTAACCTCTTAGGGGGCAGAGACCCTTCCTAAGCTGAATAAAATCGTCTGGCTTTTGCCATAATACACTATCAAAAGTGCACTTGCCCGCAGAAGAGTTGAGGTAGTTTAATAATTTTCTTCAACTCAACGTCCAACACTTCGACCTTATTCCCCGACTCCCGATCTGTACACAACTTCAGCATGAATCCTCAAGAGGAAAGCCTCTGTATAAGAGGAGGAACTTTCGGCATGAGGCAGTCTGGTCTTTCTATCACTGGCATAGCTAAGGAACTTGGAGTTTCCAAGCTCACGGTCCGACGTTGGTGCCGGAGATGGGAAGAGTCAGGGAATCTTCGAGACCAACCAAGATGTGGTGGGTCCAGGAAGATTACCCCGGCTGATGACAGGCGACTCCTGGAGGCAGCTAGACGTTCCCCAATTACAAATGCAAGAGACTAAATACAACTGGATGTTTCACCTGGAACAATTTGTAAAACAGGCTGTAAGAGGCAAGGGTTCACCACAGGACTCCGGCAAAAACAGAAAAATTAGAAGATCGTCATCGACGGTAATTCTTGAATTTGCACAACAACAACGTGAGAATGGGGGTCTTGATTAGTGGGCCGGGTTATGTTCACGGAGGAAAAAACATTTGTGTCTACCACCCCTGGTCGTCTCCACTGTTGGTGACCAAATAACACACGAGGTGAACACCAAAACATCGTGTAAACAATATTTTCAAATAACAAACAAGAATATATGGCTAAGAAAATAACAGAAGCCTTAACATTTGTTGGTCCTGTTTGAGGATAACCTGAACTAATTACTTAAGTGTAACATTGGGCCCTAAATGGTTAGTCTTAAGCGCTCATATTTGGCAATA
Organism: Homarus americanus; assembly: GCF_018991925.1. Taxonomy (NCBI): domain Eukaryota; kingdom Metazoa; phylum Arthropoda; class Malacostraca; order Decapoda; family Nephropidae; genus Homarus; species Homarus americanus. The sequence goes on along the minus strand of NW_024722914.1, from coordinate 60,948 downwards.
AACTTCCTCTCTCTACCTTGAGTTATGTGTATGTAATAACAATACTTTCTAGAAGAACATAACCGAAATACAATAGGCAAAAGGGGACCACCTTGTAAACATTCGAAATAGGTCATGGATTATGAGCTTGCCTAATTACTTTTTTCAATACTTTTTATTTTTACGCAGCACTAAAAACACTATTGTTAACAAATATCAGTACTAAATAACTTCAATTTACGCCATCCGCCATACGTCAACTGAGAGAAACTGGTGGAATATACGCCGGTTTGGGTTTGGTAGAAGACATACACCAATGACATCACACAACAGTCTTTGATGAAACATTGCTCATCTGTTTTGACCGCTCTACCCTCTCCCCACCACTTAGCCTAAACCAATATAAAATGTATATGCGAGTGAGCGTCACAAATTCATACAAGACACTAAATTAATATGACGTGCGACACATGTAGGTAGTAGGCAGCTATCAAACATTTAAATATTTCATAGCCTCTCCATTTCTGGTGCGTCGCCTCTCACTGTACCCATATACTCGTGGAAATGGTGGATAATGATACGAACTGCTGTTACCTTGAAGCAGGACCTCACAAAACAATACCTCGGGTGCACGTAGTTTATGGGAAGGGATTCATTTCTTTCCACTGAGTATAATCCATTACCTATTTAAAATTTCATCTGATTTAAAGGTATAGTAACTTGTCGGGCTTATGAGAACTCTTACCTAAGACAACTTGTACCCACTTGGAAGAAAAATGTTATCCAAAGAACATAATTTTATAAATTAATTGTGTCATATGAATCAAATGAATATATCGAGGGATACTTAGTGAACTGTATTAAACTAAAATAAAAACCGGAGCCAACACTTTTAGAGACTGTGTGGTGGAGCTAAGTAATAGTTGTTGTTGTTCGTCTTCAGATCACCAGAATAACAAGTGGTAAAGATTTATACCTATGCTTCTAGTTCTTGAGACGTTGGTAAAGAATGTAACCTTTAACTTTACAAACTTATTCTGGTTAGATAATTATCACTACCTGAGCCTCAGGTCCAGTCATTAATGGTCAACTACAAAGTTGATGTCAAAAGAATTAATATAAACCACATAACAGAGCAGATAGGAGGCAATAATGTTATATTTGGTATTCTGAATGTTTGCTTCAGCCAAATAGGAACTATCAGCATTCACAGATTGAGGACGATTACTTACTAAGAGCATGACGGTAGGGCAGACCTCATCCTTACCACCCCCCCCCCCCATGTCAAACCACCACCAACCCAAAGCACAATTTTTACAATTTCCTCCTCAAGGGGGCTGCTTTATTGGGCACCCCCTTGCATCCTGTGCAAGGCTAAGCCCAGAAGCGTTTTCAGCTCCCAACAAGACCCCATATGAACTGTGATGGGTTAAGAACTTGTGATTCGCTAGTACCCTTACCGTTGCAACTCAAATGCTTGTCTTGTTCAAACCTTCGTTGAATTTCAAAAACTTAGACTTTCAATCAACATTCATAAATGTCATAGTTTGGGAAATTAATGGCTTATAAGCTGATTAGCTGTCCGATCCACCACGTATGGTAAGGCGGTGGTGGTGGTGGCGAGGTGAGGTAGCGTGGAGACGAATTCTTGCTCTGTGAAGAATGGAGTGTGTCTACTGAGTCATGAGGGCTGACTCCTGCAGAGAGAAGTAATCTTATCAACTTTATGCTGGGCAAACAGAACGATGAGTGTGATGTTCCTTATACTGAGTGGGAGCTTGACACTGTCCTCGCCACAGGTAGGTCTACAGCCCCTGGTGAGGACGGAGTCACCTACAATATCGTTAGACTACCAAGGCGTGTGCCGGGCAATCCATTATTGGCATTGTACAATATGAGTCATGTTGAAGGCCAACTACCCACATCATGGACCAACAGTATTGTTGTACCAATACTAAAGCCGGGACAACTTATGCCTTCCGTCCCATATCACTTTGAGAGGATGGTTCTTGGCAGACTCTATAAGAACAGAGAACACATGTCCCTAACTTAAATGGCTTCACCCATGGTAAAGGTGTCCATAATTGGATTACCATATTCCTAACTGTGCATGGGGATGAAAGGCACAGATACACCACATTTCTTGACCTAAAAGCTGCATTTGATATTGCCAATAGACATTATATTGTACGAACTAGCCAAAATGGATATAGGAGGTCAGCTATTACACTGGATAAGTGGTTACCTGCTGCATTGTTTCAGGGTTACAAAAGTGAAGTTAAAGATATGCAACTTGGCACCCCTCAAGGTGGATTACTTAGTCCCACTTTGTTCAATGTTCTTATGAACACATTATTAAAGACAATCCCAGACAGCCCCAGCAATATTATTGTTAGCTCTGTTGATGACATTCTTATACATACTAAAACTCATCGTGAAATGTAAACCACCCTGACCCATGTACAGTACAGTCAGCCTGTGAGAACCTTGGTCTCATCATCTCCACTGAGAAAACTAAGGTATTCAACAAACAAGCTGGTAACCGCAAACGTGGACCATCAAAGCTTAAGATAGGTAACAACACTATTGACTATGTCTCTTCTTTTAAATATCTCGGTGTCCCTATCCCCCGTACCTCACCTGCCATACAACAGCTAACTATCCCCCGTACCTCACCTGCCATACAACAGCTAACTATCCCCCGTACCTCACCTGCCATACAACAGCTAACTATCCCCGTACCTCACCTGCCATACAACAGCTAACTATCCCCTTCGTACCACCCGCCATACAACAGCTAACTATCCCCTGCACCACCTGCCATACAACAGCTAACTATCTCTGCACCACCTGTCATACAACAGCTAACTATCCCCTGCACCTCACCCGCCATACAACAGCCACCATCCTGCACCCTCACCTGCCATACAACAGCCAACTATCCCCCTGTACTCACCTGCCATACAACAGCCAACTATCCCCTGCACCTCACCTGCTATACAACAGCTAACTATCCTGTACCTCACCTGCCATACAACAGCTAACTATCCTCTGCACTCACCTGCCATACAACAGCTAACTATCCCCGTACCACACCTGCCATACAACAGCTAACCATCTCTGCACCTCACCTCATACAACAGCTAACTATCCTCGTACCTCACCCGCTATACAACAGCTAATCTGATCCCCCTGCACCTCACCTGCCATACAAACAGCTAACTATCTCTGCACCTCACCTGCTATACATACAACAGCTAACTATCCTCGTACCTCACCCGCTATACAACAGCTAACTATCCCTCGTACCTCACCTGCCATACAACAGCTAACTATCCCCTGCACCTCACCCGCTATACAACAGCTTAACTATCCCCCCGTACCTCACCTGCCATACAACAGCTAACTATCCTCGCGCTCACTCATAATACAACAGCCAACTATCCCCCTGCACCTCACCTGCCATACAACAGCTTAACTATCCCCGTACCTCACCTGCCATACAACAGCTAACTATCCCCGTACCTCACCTGCCATACAACAGCTAACTATCCCCCTGCACCTCACCTGCCATACAACAGCTAACTATCCCCCGTACCTCACCTGCCATACAACAGCTAACTATCCCCCGTACCTCACCTGCCATACAACAGCTAACTATCCCCCGTACCTCACCTGCCATACAACAGCTAACTATCCCCTGTACCTCACCTGCCATACAACAGCTAACTATCCCCCGTACCTCACCTGCCATACAACAGCTAACTATCCCCCGTACCTCACCTGCCATACAACAGCTAACTCGCCAATGTACTGATAGGTTAAAACCCCTTATTTGTGTAGCGGGGTACACACAGTAAAAAAAAATATCGCGCAGGGGGGTAGAGGGTCTGCTGGCTTCTGTAATGATCCATACATCACCTGATGATCCGGCAGGGTTGATATGCATATTCCACCATCGTACTGTGGTGTCAAACTGTTTCGCACATAATCCGTGCGGTACTTTTTTTTACTGTGTACAACCTACATTATCAAAACAATGTACCTGGGCTACATAAGATCTCTGATAGATTACCACGCACCAGCCCTGGTCCTTCGTGACAGGAAAGGCGTTGATAAGCTCGAGAAAATGCAAAATAAAGCCCTCAGAATTATTTTAGGCTGTCCCATGAGCACTAAAGTACTTAATATGAGGAAAGAACTAGGTATACCCAGAGTCAAAGATAACATAAGAACATAAGAACATAAGAATGGAGGAAACTGCAGCGGGCCTATTGGCCCATACTGGGCAGTCCCGTTTACACCCAACCCCTATTGCTCATATGAGCATCCAACCTATTTTTGAAGCAATTCAGCGTATTCGAGTTAATGATGATATTTGGTAACTTGTTCCATTCATCCACTACTCTGTTTCCAAACCAGTGTTTACCTATTTCACGCCTAAATCTAAATTTGTCTAATTTAAAACCATTGTTACGAGTTCGCACCTGGTTGGATAATTTGAGTACCTTTGTAATGTCCCCTTTGTTTAGCCCTGTCTTCCACTTATACACCTCTATCAGGTCGCCCCTCGCTCTACGTCTCTCGAGGGAGTGCAAATTAAGATGTTGTAACCTGTCTCTATACTCAAGGTTCCTAATGCCCGGGATTAGTCTTGTCATTCTCCTCTGAATTCTTTCCAATGATTCTATATCCATTCTGTAATACGGTGACAAGAACTGAACTGCGTAATCCAGGTGTGGTCTCACAAGAGCAAGATACAGTTTTAGGATGACCTCGCTAGTCTTGTAACTAACACTCCTCTGTATGAACCCAAGTACTTTATTAGCCTTGTTACGAACAAAAACACATTGTTTACTTGGCTTAAGGTTCCTACTTATCATTACTCCTAAATCTCTCTCGCAGTCGGATTTCTCTATGGCATCGTTGTTCATCTGGTATCTGGTTTCCCTGTTTATATCTCCTATACTGAGTACTTTACATTTGTCCACATTGAATTTCATCTGCCATTTTTCAGACCATTCGAATTTATTTTTTAGATCATCCTGTAGTTTTGCGGAGTCCTCGTCAGATTTAATTACACACCCTATTTTAGTGTCATCAGCAAATTTACTTATATTGCTGTCTATGCCGATATTTATGTCGTTTATGTATATAATGAATAATAATGCTCCAAGTACTGAGCCTTGGGGAACTCCACTAGTGACGTTATCAGCAATGGGACTTAGTGCCGTTAATGCTCACTCGCTGTTTCCTGTCCTGTAACCGCCTTCCTAATCCATTTAAGGATGTATCACCTTTGATGCCATCAACGCTTCTACCTTTCCTAATTAGTCTTTCGTGGGGACTCTGTCGAAGGCTTTGCTAAAGTCGAGATATACCACATCATAATTGTGCCCCTCGTCCACTGATTCGAAAACGATAAAAAGAATGTTAATAGATTAGTTAGGCAAGAACGTCCGCTTGTGAAGCCATGCTGGGAATCATTGATCAATCGGTGCTTCTCCAGGTGATTTCGAATAGAGTTTGAAATGATTGCTTCCAGTAATTTGCCTACTATTGATGTTAGACTGATTGGGCGGTAGTTAGAGGATAGTGATCTATCCCCCTTCTTGAAAATCGGTATTACATTCGCTATCCTCCAGGATTCTGGTACTACACCTGTTTTTAAGGACATGTTAAACAACTTTGCTAAGGGCATACTAAGCTCTTCCTTGCATTCCTTTAATACTCTGGCAAATATCTCATCGGGACCAGGTGACTTATTAGGCTTTAGTTTGTCTATTTGCTTACTAACATCGTTACTAGTCACTACTATCTCACTTAATTTGTTTTCTTCACTATCTCTGAATAGAGTCGGTGCCTCGGGTATCATGTTTAGATTTTCGGTGGTGAAAACTGTTGAAAAATATTTATTCAAATTATTGCTCATTTCTCCGTCGTTATCAGTGAGCTCGCCGGAGTCTGACCGTATTGGTCCAATCTTTTCTCGTGTTTTAGTTTGATACATTTGGTAGAATCCTTTGGGGTTTGTCTTCGCCTCCCTTGCTATCCTTACCTCATTATTCCTCTTTGCTTTCCTTATCTCGGTTTTAACTCTACTCGCCAATACCCTATAATAGTCCCGGAGGTGAATTTCGCCACGATTTATCCTTCTACCTATAGCCTTCCTTTGGCCAATGATGTTCTTTAAATAATTATTTATCCATTTAGGGTCATTGTTGTCTGATCTGAGTTTTTTGTATGGTATGTTCTGCCTTTGTGCATTAAGTAACTCACTATTTAAATTATCGTGGAACTCGGCAATCTCAGATCTCGTTATCAGGTCGGTGTCATCTGTCAGGTTCACGGCCAAGCGCGACACCCCCTCTCTCAGCTGCCTCTTTAAACTGTCAAAGTTTGCCCTTCTGAAATCTGGTACTTTTGTGGAATTTTCCTTACGTCTGCCCTGAAAATCTAACTGGAATCGAATTTCTTTGTGATCGCTGTTTGCAAGTTCGTTCCCTACCTCGACATTGCTAATGAGGTTTTCTCTGTTCGTCAGAACTAAATCCAGTATATTATTACCCCGTGTGGGTTCGGTTATATGTTGACTTAGGAAACAGTCCTGGATCGTCTCGAGAAAATCCTCTGATTCTGAGTTACCCGTAAGGACAGTCCAATCTATTTGGCCAAGGTTAAAGTCGCCTACTATACAGACTTTGTTGTGTATGGAAGCCCTGCGCATTTCATCCCAGATAAGTCGCTCATTGACGCTATCAAGATTGGGGGGTCTATATATTACCCCTGTGATTAATTTTTCCCGACCGTCGCTTAATTCTATCCAAATTGTTTCTGTATTCCTCTCAGTTTTTATTTCCTTATTTATTTCACACTTCAGATTATCCCTAACATAGATTGCTACTCCGCCTCCTTTCCTGGTCTGCCTATCGGTATGGAACAGTTTGTAACCCGCAATTTGGTATTCGACTGGTAATTCACGTGTGTCTAGGTTGATCCATGTTTCAGTGAATGCAATTATATCGATTTCTTCGGTACATACCAAGGCCTTAATATCATCCATTTTGTTTCTCATACTTCTACTGTTCGCGTAGTATACATTTAAGTTAGTCGTGTTCTGAGTCCTTCCCTTACCGCGTTTAGTTTTAAACTCCCTGTCTAATTTAGTTTTGTCATCATTCCTAACACTATTTCCCTGTAATCTTTCGCCTTGTTTACCCGCTCCCACTGCAGTCTCCTCCACCCCCGTGCTCCTATGTTCTCTTAGCAGTTTAAAGACTTCGATATCTTTTGAACTGCCCCCTCTAGAGCCCCAGCCAGGGTTGCTACTCCATCCCTAGACAGGTGCACCCCATCCCTAGCATAAAGGTCCCTTCTGCCATAGAAGTTGTCCCAGTTGTCAATGAATGGGACTGATATTGACTTGCAATATCTGTCAAGACGGTCGTTAACACCAACTGCCCTTGACAACCATTCACTGCCAACTCTCCTTCTAGGCAGGACACCGCATATGATAGGGATCCCTCCCTTAGTCCTAATACGATCTATGGCTGCCTTGAACTTATCAAGAAGTTCCTCGCTCCTACACCGGCCAATATCATTGCCTCCTGCACTGAGGCAGATAATGGGTTTGTTCCCATTACCAGACAAGATATTGTCCATCCTGTCAATTATATCCCCCACCCCAGCTCCTGGCAAACACACCCTCATCCTATTTTTGTTTTTACCACAAAAGGCCCTGTCCATGTACCTTACCTGTGAGTCACCAACAATTAAAGTTTTTATACCTTCCTTGTCATCCCTGCCCCTGACTGTACTAACGTCCAATTCGTCTATCAAGGGACTGAACGGGTTGGTACACTTAGCTGTTGTTGTCGTTGTTGTCGTATCCTTCGAGTGCTTCTTGACCACCAGCTTGGTCCTGCCACTACTCACGACTTTCCACTCGTTTGATTTTTCGTCAGACACTGGCTTTACTCGTCCAGCCTCTCCTTTTAACTTCGCCAGCTCTTTCCTTAATTTCAGGTTCTCCAACGTGGCCCTCTCAATTTCTAACTTGGCCCTCGCCAATTGAAGTCAACCTCATGATAGCCTTTGAGGCTTTTGCGTGATCCAGATAACATTGTTTCTAAGAAACTTCTAGAATATATGAGTCATGAAACTGGTGAATCTAAATGGATCTAAACTACAGCTACACATACGAGAATGTTTGGACTAGACCACCTGTACAATGATAAGACACAACAGCGCTTACTGCCACCCTGGCGGACAGTTCCCTTCGACATCACAATACCCACCTAAACGACTGACCACACATAATTCTTATCTCCAACACACTGCCAAAGTGAAGCTCTTGACCACATACATAACATGCAGACTGAAAATGACATCACACAGACCATCTACACTGACGGCTTTCTTAACACTGTCTGTAGGAGGGCTGTAAGTGCTGTCATTGTTACTCAGCCCAACGGTAATATAATAGAGAAATGAGCTACAATTAGTAACTGGTCATCCACTCTACAAAGTGAACTATTTGCCATACTCACAGCCCTGAAACTTGTTGAAGACACTGCCACTGACAGTCTCATCATCACTAACTCCTTATCCTCACTACTTGCTCTTGATACCCTAAACTCAGATTGTCACCCGCTTGTCTCTGAAGCCAGACACAAGCACATGTGTCTTGTTGACTGGGGTATCAGGATCAAGCTGTTGTGGATCCCCTCTCAATAGGCATTAGTGAACATGATAGAGTTGATGTCTTAGGCATACTCGTGTCCAACAATGACAATGTTGAGTACAATCTTGAACTCTTAAATAGAACCTTAAAAACTGTAATCAGAAAAGAGTTTCTGGTGAATTTTAAGCCAGTAGACAAGTACAAACAGCCACTAGCCAATCCACTGTTTACCATGATGAGATGTATCCAGTAAAACATGTGTATGAAGCAAGTAACAAGATTACTAGATTACAAGATGTTCTACCCGCTAGACTAAGGTTAGGATGTAAGTACCTCTGGCAGTATGTTCCTCAAGCAGATGTGAACAAACCTAAATGTAAAATGTGTGGCCAGACATATGGCCACACACTCCAACACTATGTCTTAGATTGTGACAAAATAGAACCGTATATTGATAGATCCAAGCACACTGTGCATGCAATGGCACCGCACTTTATCTCTGATGGCATGATAGCTGATATACTAAGGCTGTATTCACACTTTGCATCTAGTACATAATCATAATTCTATGTACCAACTTAAACAAACAAGGTACCGGAAATACTCTGTAACAATTAATTTCTATAATATCAAAATCACTGGGGTCCGATAAACTGCCTTTGTGGCCTCTACTCTGTAATCCTTTTTGGGCTACCACTCACAGGATAAGTATGGGGTGCACAATAAACTAGCTGCTGTCCGCGGTAAAATTAAAACACAAATCAAAATTCACTACCACACTGACACCAACTGAATAAGGGACTATCAATGGTGTTATACAGTGCAACCGGCAAGCATAGTATACAGATCAAAAGAGGCAATAAATATAAATGCAAATGCTGATAGTGAGGTGTGTCGTGTGGTGAGTGAGGTGTTGTGGTCGTGGTGGAGATCATCTTCACAGGTGTGCTCAGAGTCGTCATAAAATATCAAAACAGGATTGAGGAGGATTTTAACACGATAGTATGACGGGAGAGTAGCCCTCACAGTTTACCTATGGGGCAGGGAACCCCCAACCCCCGTCTCCTGACGTCCAGCACCCGAACTTGTCATCCAATCAGCTTCATCGTTACAAAACTACTACCCAGTCATTCATAAATTTGGCATTGCGACGGTGTCACAGCAGTAAAGGAACTCTTTAAGGTAACTGTACCATTTTACACTTACCATATTTTCACTTTACCACAACCACCACAGCAGCAGCAGGGACAACAACTCCACCAGCAGCAGCAGCAGGGACAACAACTCCACCAGCAGCAGCAGCAGCAGCAGCAGGGACAACAACTCCACCAGCAGCAGCAGCAGCAGCAGCAGGACAACAACCCAGCAGCAGCAGCAGCAGCAGCAGCAGCAGCAGCAGCAGCAGCAGCCCCACCAGCAGCAGCAGCAGCAGGGACAACAACCCAGCAGCAGCAGCAGCAGCAGGGACAACAACCCACCAGCAGCAGCAGCAGGGACAACAACTCCACAGCAGCAGCAGCAGCAGGGACAACAACTCCACCAGCAGCAGCAGCAGGGACAACAACTCCACCAGCAGCAGCAGCAGGACAACAACTCCACCAGCAGCAGCAGCAGCAGCAGCAGCAGGCACAACAACCCACAGCAGCAGCAGCAGCAGCAGCAGCAGCAGCAGCAGCAGGGACAACAACTCCACCAGCAGCAGCAGCAGCAGGGACAACAACTCCACAGCAGCAGCAGCAGCAGCAGCAGCAGGGACAACAACTCCACCAGCAGCAGCAGCAGGGACAACAACTCCACCAGCAGCAGCAGCAGCAGGACACAACAACCCACCAGCAGCAGCAGCAGGGACAACAACTCACAGCAGCAGCAGCAGCAGGGACAACACTCCACCAGCAGCAGCAGCAGGGACAACAACTCAGCAGCAGCAGCAGCAGCAGCAGCAGCAGGGACAACAACTCCACCAGCAGCAGCAGCAGGGACAACAACTCCACCAGCAGCAGCAGCAGCAGGGACAACAACTCAGCAGCAGCAGGCAGCAGCAGCAGCAGGGACAACAACTCCACCAGCAGCAGCAGCAGCAGGACAACAACTCCACCAGCAGCAGCAGCAGGGACAACAACTCCACCAGCAGCAGCAGCAGCAGGGACAACAACTCCACCAGCAGCAGCAGCAGGGCGCCGGAAACATTTCATCATTGAAGGACAATAAGCAGTCTATGACGGTGGTGTAGTGAGTAGCTGCCTCAGTGGTGGCCAGGCGGGGGAGTCCAGGGCTGGCAGATAGTGTTACACCCTCACTCCCGGGGCTCTCCACCCTCACCACACCACCACATGATAGATAGATACATAGATACATAGATAGATAGATACATAGATAGATAGTTAGATTCAGAATAATTGTTATACAAGTTCACACACTACCATAAGATAGATAGATTGAAACTCTCCCTGACAGTAACCACGTCGACGAGATCTCAGAACTCTCCTTAATTTGTCCCTCTGATAAAAGTTGAGAGAATCGTTGTTATGAAGTCTAAAAGGGTGAGGAAACTTGCTCACGAGTTAGATGGGATCACATGAAGATTAGCCCCACTAAGTTTATTTCACCTGATGACAACCTTACGCTACCTGGAGGAAAAGTTTTGTTGGATTAGGTGAAGTTAGGTTAGGTGAAGTTAGGTTAGGGCGGCTACTCTCAAGGTGATCTGTTAGTTAGTTTTTAATTTTCTTTTTGAGTTTTTCTCTACCGTTGATTTATGTTACGACTTAAATACAGGAAAGTGGTTTTCTTACCGTAGAATTCAGATACCTTCACACTGGTTACCCACCCAGGAGATTATGGTGTAACACTACGTAGAATTTCACTCTGCTTCCGGCATTCAATGCGTTGTGTACTTGTTATTCCAGTGGGATTTGGAAGAACCCCTTGGTCAGATCAAGTTTGGTAAATAACTTGGAACCATCTAGTTTTGAAAAAATAGTTTTCTGATCACACATAGGTTCAGCATCCACCTGGGTAATGGCATTTACTCGCCTATAATCCCCACAGATCCTGACACCCCCATCTTTTTTGTGGACGACTACCATAGGACTACAGTATGGAGACGATGATTTCTCGATGATTCCTACTGCTTCCATTTCCTCAATTTCTTGTTTGACAGTGTCCAGTAGTCGCATAGGTATAGGATAGGGCTTTACCCGAACAGGTGTAGGGCTGGTCAGTTCAATAGTGTGACAGTCGACCCGGGCAACTCCTGGCTTATCAGAGAAGATGTCCTTGTAGCGATGCAACAGAGAGCCGATGGCATCTCGTTCCTCTGCTGATAGATTTCCGTTCACCTCAACGTCCGTGAAAGTCTCACTCTGGCGGGAGCGTGCAGTGACAGGCCCATCCTCCTCATCACTGTCAGAGATCACTGTGGCAGCACAAGTTACCCCTGAATCACACTGGGAAGGCTCGTCCCTGTCTTCCTCAGTGGAGACTGTACCCCCGATCGGTGACTGGAAGTACTTCTTCAGCATGTTGATGTGGAACTTCTTTCGTCGAGATCCCACCTGGACGATGTAAGTCAGATCCGAGACACGCTCTGCAATGTCGAATGGACCTTTCCACTGAGCCAGTAACTTATTGCGCATCGTCGGCAACAGAACCAGGCACTGATCACCTGGCTGGAAACAACGAAGCATGGCCTTCTTGTCATAGTAAGTCTTCTGGACCTCTTGAGCCTTTATCAGCTCTTGCTTTACCAGTTGACAGGCTTCTTGGAGACGATCAGCTAAGTTAATGACGTATGTATAAGTGGTCTTGACTTCTGGATCTGATTCCTCATCATCCCACAGTTCCCGAAGAACCTGTAGTGGTCCCCGGACGGACCTGCCGTACATAAGCTCGAAGGGAGACACCTTGAGTGAGCTCTGTGGCACCTCCCGGTACGCGAACAGAAGTGGGGCAATGTAGTGCGGCCACTCCTTAGGTTGTTCGGCTGCCATCCTCCTGAGCATTTTCTTCAGCGTCCCATTAAACCTCTCACAGGGTCCGTTGCACATAGGGTGATTGGGTGTTGTTTTTAGCCCCTTTACCGATAACAACCGCATCAACTCCTCCATCATGGCAGAAGTAGACTGGGCCCCCCTGTCACTGAGGACTTGTTTGGGAATACCGACCCGACAGAAGATTTCCAACAAGGCTTCTGCAACAGTCGTGGCCTCAATGTTTCTCAAGGGCACAGCCTCAGGCCACCTCGTGCTAAAGTCCACTAAGGTGAGAATATACTTTTCCCCATCGCTCGCCCTTGGGTTTACCACCCTCTCAAAGGGTTCAGAGATCAGTGGGAGGGGCCGTAGCGGTACAGGTGGAACTCGCCCTCCATCACTGGTTTTCTGGCAAACATCACAAGAGCGGACTAGTCTGGTGATCTCCTGGCCCATCCTTGGCCGGAAGAACGCCTCACTGATGTGATCAAAGGTCTTCTTCTTACTCACATGATCGCCAAGAGCAGTGCAATGACCTAGCTTAAACACAGCCAGGCGGTACTTGGAAGGAACCACGAACTGCAGTCGTGTTTCACCCAGAGACGTCCCAGTCTCTCGGTAGAGACGGTTCCTCTTCTTTATGAACCTCGTTCGATTCCCAAATGTCTCCTTGATGGTCCCAACCATCAAATTCTTGTGTACCGAAGTGAGCGTGCTGTCATGCTCTTGCTCTTGGACGACATCCTGACTATTGATGAGATCAGACGATGTGGCAATAGCCAATGGGGTGACTCGAGGTTTTGTTCGAGCCATACTCCGTGTGACTTCAGCAGCATTAACTTGGGTCAAAGCGGCAGCATCAGTTTGGGTTGCAGCATCCACTGCACAACTGTTTCTTGCTCCCTTGATATTCCCAATGATGAGATCGTATATAGGTTCCCTCATGGCTGCTGCAGCGACCCAACCTGAGAAGAAGGGAGTGTCCACCTCAACCTTGGCCACTGGAACCGTTTGTATGTAACTATTGGCCAATTTAACACTTACTTGTGCTCCGGTTTATTGATGTGGCTTCACCAATTCCTTTCTGACAATACAGCCTGCTGCCCCACTATCTTGCATGGCAGTCACTGGAACTCCTCCAACAAGAAAGGTGGAGTGACCCCTCGAGGAGAGGGTGGAGGCGGCAGTTAGTCAGGAGGTGTGGTGGGGTAGACCTGATCCGGTATGATCCCCTGCTTCAGATTGCATGACGATCTGCCCTGCTGGAAGGTCAGGACACTCCCCGTCCACAGTTTGAACATCTGCTGCTTCCTGCTGCTGGTCTCTTCGTGGACTATTATTGCTGGCACCTTGGCCTACGAATTGAGCCGCAGCAGCTTCCTGCCGCCGGTCCCATCGTGGATTGTTACCTGGGCGCCAACTGTCCTGATACTTCGGGTGGCCTTGGTACTGCTTCTGCTGCTGTTTCTGTTGCTGTCTTTGCGGTTGTGGTTGCTGGTTATTTCCTTGTTGCCTGGGTGGGTTCGGTGGCTGTTTCTGTGGAGGTTGTTGACTTTTTTGGGTACCTGCCGACTCCCTGTTCGACCACCTCCTCCGAGTGTGGTACCCAAAAGCGCTGAAATGTGAGTCTGATATGCTTGCCATTTTCTTCGACGTCCTAACTCCATTGACCCTCATTTGAGCCACAAGTTCAGGAGGAAAAGACCTTTCAAACTGCGTGTGCACCATTAAGTCCATAACCCCTTCCATGGACTTGGGGGTTTCATCCTTACTCATCCACTGGGCCACGTAGTCCCTTAAACGTTCCCGGAACTGTGCAGCCGTTTCATTTTCTTCCAACATTGCCCTGTTGAACTGATGCCTGGCCTGCTCAGTAGTCACCCCATATGCCCGCAGCAGTGCAGACTTCATGTCAGGGAATTTATTTTCAGGACGCTCTAGTCGTCGAAGAATCCCTAAAGCTTTCCCATCAAATAGGCTCGGTTGAAACTCCCGTTTCCTCTGTCTCTCTTCTCGTTCCCTTTGTTTCTCTTCTCGTTCCAGCTGTCTCTCTTCACGTTCCCATTCGTTTTGTTTCTCTTCTAGTTTCTTTTCTTCCTTCTGAAAGTCTAGCTGGGCGATGAGTTGTTCATGCTGACGTTGCTTGTCTTTTCTCTCCTCAGCCTTCTCCATGTATGCAACCGCCTCAGCCCCCTCCAGCCCGAGGTCACGTGCTTCCTCAAAAGCCGCTGTACGAGCTGACATGGTGTAGGTGTGGGCGATAGAATTGTGCAATTATCCACGGTCTGGGTCCCTGTTCGGGCGCCAATTGTTACAATTTAAATGCAGGAAAGTGGTTTTCTTACCGTAGAATTCAGATACCTTCACACTGGTTACTCACACAGGAGATTTATGGTGTATCACTACGTAGAATTTCACTCCGCTTCCGGCATTCAATGCGTTGTGTACTTGATAAATGATTATTTAATGAATTCCATTAATTTCCAACATCCATCTAAGTTATTGATTATACTTTGTCATAACCAATCAGTCATTTCCTTTGGTAATAATAAGATAGGGATCACAGATACGGGCAGATAATTGCACTTACGTTTATTTGGCACAGTTCCATACACTGCACTTATAATTTCCATGGATAGGCCAGTCACTCACATTCACACCACAGAAACGTAAATTTATAAGGGAGAGTTTGTCAACCTGGAGAATTAATCGTTTAGATCTATTAGGCCGGCCTGAAGTGCTCTTGTAGCAACAGGCACTCACCATTGATCACTTCCTTTACAGTATGTGTTAACTGGTCGCTAGACTTAACAACAATCTTGGGGATTTGCACACACAGACTCGTAGCACTGGTAGGACTGTATGACTCCTGTTCTTAAATCCGCGGAGCAGGAGGTCTTTTCTAACCCAAGGTCTAAAGCCCACTGACTAACATGTGGTTTTGGTTGTGAGACACGATGAACAATACACCACTGTCTCAATCGCCCCCTCCTCCTCCTCCCATAGACTAGCTCACATACTCACTAATGAAATATTGATGACAGAATCGCGGCTCACCTGGTCCCTTAACTACCGTAAACAAACACTTGGGACGGGTTGCGCAGGGTAGACCAAACGCAACCCATGACAATTTATATTACCGCGGCCTCATTAGCCAAAGGTGAGGCGGGTTGCTGGGTAAAGTCTATGGTATGTATATAATACTGATTCTTAAATAAACCTGTTTGTACTGTACCGGTCTTGGCTAATGACATGACTTCTTGTATTCCATTGCGACATTTGCACTCTTAAGTAAGTTGTGTAATAGTCTGATAAAGCAGTGCAGGATAGTATACAATGCCAGGTTATATCGTATGACTCACACTGGAAAATGTAATGTGGACAAATGCTCTAAACATGGAAAGTGAATTAACATGATATTTATTAATGAGAAGTCTGGTGAAATATTATTTGACAAACATTCCACAAATTAAGGAATGTTTAGTATAAGGGTTTCTTGAATTAATCTATATTTCATTATTTTTATTAATCGGCAATAATCAATTTATCAAGTTTTCTTCTCGACCACCACAGCAGCTGGCCAGGTGTCTTGTTCAGGGTCCCTCCGTTGCTGCCCAGTCCCCTTAAAGGTTACCACTGGTCTTGTTTCCACAACTTCACCAGGTACAATATTCCACCTGTCTGTTTCTCTGTCACGGGAAGTAAACGATTACTCCACACTCTACAATTTAGCATCATGTTGATATATCATTACCCACCTGGAGTAGGGGGAGGAGGTGGTGGTTGTCGTCGGGGTTTCCGTCTTGCTCGTTATCTCAAGTCAGTGTGAGATCTTGCTTTGTCACGCTGTGTTTGAGAAATTGTCACCCTTAAATCCCTCAAGCTATTTGGACAGTATATTCATCCGGTGGTGAATTTTTTTTCCACGTGTGTAATGTGTTCTGCAGGCGTGGTGTGTGTGTGTGTTGGAGTGATCATTTTCTCGACCTTGTATTCAAAGGTGCTGCAAGAGTCTCGAAGGACCTGCTAAGTTTTTTTCCCCCCCACATGATCTACATATTACATTCACTCTCACATGTTAGGCAATTCTCACCGTCATCACTTGAAGATTACCCTCCAGCTTATTTCACATGATGATATACCACCCCTAGGCTAACTTTAACTACCCTTACCCCACAGGTAGCGATAGAGTGTTTAACCATCATGTGAAATAAGTTAAGACTAATAATCTTCGGGTAATACGTTAAAAATAAGGCTTCACGTATTACTAGGTACGCTCGCAGTGATGTACTCAGAAAATAAACAACAATATATCTTGAGGACCATGGGATTGTGATGTGACGCAGTGTGGACACATTGTACACATTCCTCTTTGTCTCTAGCGCTTTAGTGTGGCCTTGCCGGGTTCCTCTCCTCTCCTGTGCTGTGTTGATCGCGTGTTTATTAGGCTGCTGTACCCCGTGACAGGCCTCTCGGACACACTGTATTTTTTTTATCGTTGTAGCCTTGTGTATTTGTGTTATTTAATCGCTGTATTATTGTATTGTTTCTGTATTATTGTATTTTATTTAATCGCTGTATTATTGCATCTCACTGTTATCATAGTATCGTAGTGTTACTGTATTCACTGTATCCTTGAGGTTATCTTTCGCTGTGGGTGAGTGTGTGGGTGGAGGGGAGGTTACAGTACCCATTGACCACTTTCCAACTTTGACACTGTCGACCGTGACCAACTAAGGATACTCCCGGGGACTGTCCTCGTGAAGGTGAACGGAATAATTTAATTCGATAGTAACTCTAGTATATCGCTTATAAATCGGATATTTATCATATATTAGTGTTTTTGTATGTTTAAAATAAATGATTAAATTTTATATCTCAAATGTCTCTCTCTCTCTCTTGTTTATTGACTCATAAATAATGGTTTTATTTGCCAAACTCATAGGATACTAGCGAGTCTCTCACCTTGTAACTTGTGATGACTCAAGTACTGTCCTGGTGGAGGTGTAGCTTGTGATGACTCAAGTACTGTCCTGGTGAAGGTGTAGCTTGTGATGACTCAAGTACTGTCCTGGTGGAGGTGTAGCTTGTGATGACTCAAGTACTGTCCTGGAGGAGGTGTACGTAGTGATGACTCAGGTACTGTCCTGGTAGAGGTGTAGCTTGTGATGACTCAAGTACTGTCTGGTGGAGGTGTACGTAGTGATGACTCAGGTACTGTCTGGTAGAGGTGTAGCATGATGACTCAATTACTGAGGTGGAGGTGAAGCTTGTGATGACTCAGGTACTGTCCTGGTGGAGGTGAAGCTTGTGATGACTCAAGTACAGTCCTGGTGGAGGTGTACGTAGTAATGACTCAGGTACTGCCCTGGTGGAGGTGAAGCTTGTGATGACTCAAGTACTGTCCTGGTGGAGGTGAAGCTTGTGATGACTCAAGTACTGTCCTGGTGGAGGTGTACGTAGTAATGACTCAGGTACTGTCCTGGTGGAGGTGAAGCTTGTGATGACTCAAGTACTGTCCTGGTGGAAGTGAAGCTTGTGATGACTCGAGTACTGTCCTAGTGGAGGTGAAGCTTGTGATGGCTCAAGTACTGTCTAGTGGAGGTGAAGCTTGTGATGACTCAGTACTGTCCTGGTGGAGGTGAAGCTTGTGATGACTCAAGTACTGTCCAGGTGGAGGTGAAGCTTGTGATGACTCAGGTACTGTCCTGGTGGAGGTGAAGCTTGTGATGACTCAAGTACTGTCCTGGTGGAGGTGAAGCTTGTGATGACTCAAGTACTGTCCAGGTGGAGGTGAAGCTTGTAATGACTCAGGTACTGTCCTGGTGGAGGTGAAGCTTGTGATGACTCAAGTACTGTCCTGGTGGAGGTGAAGCTTGTGATGACTCAAGTACTGTCCTGGTGGAGGTGAAGCTTGTGATGACTCAGGTACTGTCCTGGTGGAGGTGAAGCTTGTGATGACTCAAGTACAGTCCTGGTGGAGGTGTACGTAGTATTGACTCAGGTACTGCCCTGGTGGAGGTGAAGCTTGTGATGACTCAAGTACTGTCCTGGTGGAGGTGTACGTAGTAATGACTCAGGTACTGTCCAGGTGGATGTGAAGCTTGTGATGACTCAAGTACTGTCCTGGTGGAGGTGAAGCTTGTGATGACTCAAGTACTGCCCAGGTGGAGGTGAAGCTTGTGATGACTCAGGTACTGTCCTGGTGGAGGTGAAGCTTTGATGACTCAAGTACTGTCTGGAGGTGTGTACAGTGTGCTCGGGTACTGTCCTGGTGGAGTGAACTGCTTCCTGGTGGAGGTGAAACATGATGACTCAACTACTGTCCTCGTGGAGGTGAGGCTTGTGATGACTCAGGTACTGTCCTTCTGAGGTGTAACTGTGGTGACTCAGGTACTGTCCTGGTGGAGGTGAAGCTTGTGATGACTCAAGTACTGTCCTGGTGGAGGTGAAGCTTGTGATGACTCAAGTACTTCCAGGTGGTGGAGGTGAAGCTTGTGATGACTCAAGTACTGTCCTGGTGGAGGTGAAGCTTGTGATGACTCAAGTACTTCCTGGTGGAGGTGAAGCTTGTGATGACTCAGGTATTGTCCTGGTAGAGGTGAAGCTTGTGATGACTCAAGTACTGTCCTGGTGGAGGTGAAGCTTGTGATGACTCAAGTACTGTCCTTTTGGAGGTGTAGCTTGTGATGACTCAAGTACTGTCCTGGTGAAGGTGTACGTAGTAATGACTCAAGTACTGTCCCTGTTTCAGGCGTTTGTCGTGTAGCTTGAGTCATTCTCATTTTTAAGATACGAAGTGAACCTGTAGTGTGTCGATCATCCAGTCACCGTGTCTGTATGATTAAGTAATTTAACACTAATTGAAGGGGTTAGGTTAGGTTAAGGTGGTTAATGTTCAGGTGACGCACTCCTCTATTTTAGGGGGGGGTCTTAACTCCCAGACGTGTAGGACGGCCCCTGTCAGCCAGTCTTCCAGTGTCCTTCATGACCAACTTTGCTCCGCGTCATTGGAATGTTAACACGTCTGACCTTCTTTCACTTCAGATCAGCACAGTTAAAGCTCCTCGTTGTTGGATAGTGTTTAAGGTTAACACATGTCAGTAAAATAAAGCTAAACATTCGATTTTGTGATAGACGGATGAGAGAAACACACATACACACTACTACTATTACTTTGCTGTCACTCATCGAGTATGACGATCATCCAGCTATGATACAATGATATGAGTTATTAGGGATGTCACCTACTGTAGGTTAGTGAGTTTTGAGGTGACTACAGAGGCCGATACGGGACCCGCAGCGTCGTCCACATTCGTTGCACATGTGGAGGGCTCCATCTACTGTGGGAGGGACGGTGGCAGCGTCTTTCAGACGTTGGCGCTTTTCTGCCTCGGTTTGAAGTCGGGTTAACTCGAAAGTATTGACACCTTCTTGTGTGGTTCTTCTCCAAGCGTTACGATGTGGAGTAATCGACTCCCAGGTGAGGGGGTCGATTTGGCACCTTTTCAGGTATGTCCTAAGACTATCCTTATACCTTTTCAATTGCCCGTCGGCGTTACGTTTACCATTCGTTAGGTGACTGTAAAGTAGCTGCTTTGGCAGTCTACTGTCGTCCATACGGGTAACATGGCCAGTCCAACGTAGTTGTTCATGTATAATGGTAGCCTCGATGCTCCTACAGTTGGTGTCAGCATGAATACTGGCATTTGTTCTCTTGTCTTCCCAGCGAACTCGGAGGATGGAATGTAGATACGTTGGTGAAAGTTTTCAAGTGCCTAGAGGTGACTCCTGTATGTGACCCATGTCTCACTGCCATATAGTAGGGTGGGCAAGACCACTGCTCGATATACGTGCATCTTTGTGGATAATTTCAGCTCCCTACAGCCGAAGACACGATTTCGGAGTCCGCCCAAGGATTGAGATGCACATTTGATCCGATGATGAATCTCTTCATCGATGTTTTCGGTGGTGGACAGGTTGGAGCCGAGATACCGAAAGTGGTCAACATTAGAGAGAGTAGTACCGTTAAGCTTGATGGATGGTGGGGATGTGTCTGAACCAGAGGCAGGTTGAAAGAGAATCTAAGTCTTACTTACTTTCACCTCAAGGCCGAAGTGTGCATATGAGTCTGCATGGGTGTTTAGGATCTCCTGTAGGTCGTGTTCAGTGTGAGCAACAAGGGTGAGGTCGTCTGCATACTGAAGCTCAGTAATGAAAGCTGCCGACACCTTTGTTCTTGCCTGGAATCGTCTTATGTTGAAAAGACCCATTCACCTGGAACTCTATGTTCACCCTGCTGACTAAATTGGCACTGGCACGAGTGAGGAAGGCAGCCAAGAAGATGGAAAAGAGATTTGGTGCCAGTACACACCCTTGTTTAATCCCTGTTTGGATGGGAAAAAACTCTGACTGGGTGCCGTTGTGCAGGACACTGCCGGTCATGCCTTCGTGGAGTTGCCTCACAATAGCGATGAATTTTGGTGGGCCGCCAAAATGGCTGAGGGTCCGCCAGAGGGCTTCCCTGTTGACCGAGCCGAAGGCCTTGGTTAGGTCGATGAAAGCCATGTACAGGTCACGACGCTGTTCTCTGCACTTTTCCTGTATCTGGCGGGCAGAAAAGATCATGTCAGTGGTGCTACTTGATGATCTAAAACCACATTTAGATTCTGGGAGGAAGCTTTCCGCCTCAGGAAGAAGTCTGTTTAGGAGGACTCGGGCGATAATCTTGTCAGCTACGGAGACCAGTGAGATCCCACGGTAGTTGTCACAGTCTGACCGGTCCCCCTTGTTCTTATAAATATTGACAATGGAGGCGTCTTTAAGAGCTTGGGGGGGATTTCCTCCTTTTCACATATATTCTCCAAGAGAGACTGGAGACGGCTGGTAAGCAAAGGTCCTCCTGCTTTATGCACCTCGGCTGGGATTCCATCAGGCCCTGAGGCTTTGTTATTTTTCATCTATTTAATGGCGGTAGCTACCTCATCCATGGATGGAGGATAACTGAGGTGGGTCACGTCTGGATGTTGAGGGACCTGCTGGGTAGTCAGGACACCCACATCGGTGTTTCTGTTGAGCAATGAATGGTAGTGCTCTTTTCAGCGCTGAAGGAGGCCTTCATCGTCTTTAATTATGTGGTTACCGTCAGATGAGCGAAGGGGGGTTGCATCACGAGTGATTGGCTCATAAAATGTTTTAGTGGAAATGAAAAATTCGCACATCTTGTGCTGATCTGCAAGTTTTTGTGCTTCACATGCTTTATATTTAGGCCAGTCGTTCTTTTGATTGCGAAGTTCCCGCTGGGCTGCCTGCTTTCTTCTTGCGGAAGGTATCAGCTTTGGTCCGAGACTGAATGTTGTTTTGCCATTCAGTAAAAGCAACACGTTTATCATCGATGAGTACTTTGATTGCCGGGTCATTTCCATCAAACTAGTCATAATGTATTCTTTTGGTCTGACCGAGGGTGTCTCTCCAGGTCATTGTCATAACAGTATTAAGAGTATCCCATTCGGCACTGGGATATACGTTGTTTGCTGCTGGGTTGTTTATAAGCCCATGTTCGAGTTGCTCTCTGAAAGCATATGCTTCCACTGGATCCTCCAGACGCTTAGTATTAAAAACCTCTTCTGTAGGCTTGCTGCCTTCGCCGCTTTGGGGCAACTTGAAGTGAGAGCTTGGATCTGACAAGTCGATGATCAGTTTCACAGTGGTCTGAACCACGCATGGCACGGGTGATGAGGACATCTCGGCGATCTCTTTCTCTGACAATGATGTAATCAATGAGATGCTAGTGTTTGGATCGTGGGTGTTGCCACGATCCCTTGAACTTGTCGGCCTGCCTAAACAAGGTATTAGTGACAGTGAGGTTATGAGCAGCACACTTGCTGAGAAGGAGTAGGCCATTGGGATTACACTTGCCTAATCCATTTCTCCCTATGGTTCCCTGCCAAATGTTAGCATCTCTGCCAACTCTGGCATTGAAGCTGCCAAGGAGCACAACCTTGTTTTCTCTGGGGATAGAGGTTAGCACTCTGTCAAGGTCGGCATAAAAGGCGTCCTTGATGTCATCCTCTGCAACCAATGTTGGGACATATGCACTGATGAAGAAGGCATGGCGTGAGTGATTCAGTGGGACTCGAAGCGTCATAAGGTGCTCTTTGATCCCAATAGGCATTTCAGTTAGCCTGTGTAGGATGCATTGGCAGATGGCAAAGCCAACTCCATAAATGCAGTTTCTCTCCGCAGCAGGCTTACCCTTCCAGAAGAAGGTGTAGCCATACCCCCGTTCTGTGAGTTGGCCCTCATCTGGGAGCTGGGACTCACTGATGGCTGTTATGTCGATATTATACCAAGCCAGCTCTTTTGCCACAAGGGCAGTTCTTCTTTCAGGACGTGCATTTGTGCCAGTATCCAGAAGGGTCCTGACATTCCATGCAGCGACCATAAGAAGTTGTATGGTTTATTTTTGTCTGGACTTGTGATTTTGATTGTGTTTTCGACCGCATAAGGATGACCTTACTGGGTGCGGTTGCCCAGTGAGGTTGGGTTTTAGGCAGATTATGCTTAGGGCACCTTTTCTAGCCCCCTCCCCGTGTGGGGTGAGCATAGTGGCTCCTCATAAGGGATGCTCAGTCACACAGACAGGACCGGATTGCACTGCTGCCTAGATCCCAGTGCATAAACAACCATCTTATCTGTACCGCTCATGTGCAGAGTTGTTACTAGAGACTCCCGGCAGTTGTCTCTGCCTCTCCGTGTCATCACTCGTCCATCGCCATAGGACTTTTGTGGGGTATAAGCGGTTTTGATGATGATGAGAGGTATGGTGAGCTGGGTGATGGCTGTGTGCGAGTTGATTTATGTGGTGAGGCAGGAGCGCAGGTTGCAACCACATCTCTTGGCTCTTCCTTTTCCTGATCCAATGGTGCAAGTGTTGCAACGTCTTGGGAGAGGGAGAGTTGCAATGGACTGCCGATAGCCCAGTTTGTTGGGTTTCGCCCTAGTAGCCTGTCCATCAGGCATTGCCTTCGTCCGTCGGTGTAGTCGTTGGGTTTCCATGGTGGTCACCTAATCCACCTACACTACTGTTGGGGTCTTGTTGGAGCTCTGTAAGCATGTCTGCCTGATGTGGGGCTCCACCGCAGATTTTTCGTTTGGGGTTTACTCCCGTAGCCTTATTATACTTGCCAAGGTTAATCCGCAAGGCAGCGGGGCGGTGGTTGGTAGGCGCCAGGACGTGTCCACATGCCAGTGAACCTATGTTCCATCCCTCTGGGGCCCACTGCTACTCCAAGATCCCCTGCTGATCTAGCCTGGGCCCACGAGGCACCCACTTACTGTTTGTTGCCACGAGGAGGCACAGCAGGAGTCTTGATGGTGAGGAGGCTGTGTACTGGCAGGGGAAGACTTGTGTAAGTTGCTTCCCTGTTCGCCACGAGGGCTAGCCAGCGGCGGTAGCTGATAGCGAGAGGAAGCAAGCAGTGCTTGCACCTTAACACTAACATAATGCTGCCACACTAGACGCATTTCACCACCCTGTGTAGTGTGTGTTTGTGTGTGCACACACACACAAACACGTACATACACAACCTATCTTGACCACCGACCACCGACGAGTGAAGAGGGGTCAGACCCACCTGGCGCTGCTCAGCAGCAGCCACGTCAACTGTTATGTTGGCCCATACCAACTCCCTCCCCTGAACCCTCCTCCCCACTGGAGGAATATCAACAAGTTCTCGCCGGAAGTTACTATTTCATTTGGGAAAGGAATGGAACCAGTGTTGAATAGTGGTGAACAGTGCTTAAGTCAGTGAAAAACAACTCGGCTGTTGAGTCTTACCCAAGCTAACCTTCACACAGTGAGGTCCCAGGTACCCAGTGATAATTCCCCTGAGACTCCACGATAGAGAAGCCTGGGACCACACCTCACCCACTTGAGTGAGTGAAGTCCTGTGACAACTGACCACGTGGTGTCCCCATGATGCTATGACACCACATAGTGAATGAGATGCTACAGCATCATGTGAAGTTCCTCATAACACCATCTGTGAGGGAATTACTACACCACGTGATGCCCCTCATAACACCATCTGTGAGGGAATTACTGCGCCTTGTGATGCCCCTCATAACACCATCTGTGAGGGAGTTACTACACCACATCAGGCCCCTCATACACCATCTATGAGGGAATTACTACACCACATTAGGCCCCTCATAACACCATCTGTGTGGGAATTACTACACCACATCAGACCCCTCATAACACCATCTGTGAGGTAATTACTACATCATCAGGCCCCTCGTAACACCATCTGTGATGGAATTACTACACCACGTCAAGCCCCTCATAACACCACCTGTGAGGGAACCAGTACTCCACGTGATGCCCCTCATAACGCCATCTGTGAGGGAGTTACTACACTACGTGTCTGCTGTTCAACACCTCAGCTCACATGATCTACGTGTGTAAACATTAATCTGTATGTTCACTGTATGTTCCTTCACCTTTCTCTAATGAAGGATTTTGTTAAACCACCAATGTATATAATAAGTCATTTATGTCCAATGTATATTTTCAGCCTTCGGGCTGCAAACTTTTTCAATAAACCGTTTATTATCATTATTATTATTATTATTATTATTATTATTATTATTATTATTATTATTATTATTATTATTATTATTATTATTATTATTATTATTATTATTATTATTATTATTATTATTATTACACACGTACATATACACACACACGTACAAAAATACACATAAATACACACACAAATACACACACATGTAAATAAGCCCATACATACATAGACACACACACACAAGCACACACATACACACACACACACACACACACAGACTTATACACACGCACACACACGCATATGCATGTAAACACATACACATACAAATACACACACACACAAATACACACACACACACACACACACACACACACGCACACGCACACGCACACACACACACACGACAAAATAAGTGACAGTAGTCTGTGTCATTAAGGATAGTTAACTGTAGGAAAAAACAAATTCTTGTGACTAATACTTGTAAATAAGACTAAATAACTGTGTATAGTGTTGGTAGCGAGGCCTCCCCCACCACCATGATAACAAGAACAAGTACATGTCTGTGG
Organism: Homarus americanus; assembly: GCF_018991925.1. Lineage (NCBI taxonomy): Eukaryota > Metazoa > Arthropoda > Malacostraca > Decapoda > Nephropidae > Homarus > Homarus americanus. Next base: position 35,156 of record NW_024722914.1, on the reverse strand, counting down.
CCTGGCCGTGGCCGCCACCAGTGCAGGAAATTCTTGCTGATTAGTGGCGCTTTACTTGTTGCTCTTGTTGTTGGTGTCTGCAGCCCTTACCACTCTCACCCACTGTTGTTGTTGGTGTCTGCAGCCCTTACCACTCTCACCCACTGTTGTTGTTGTTGTAGTCTACAGCCCTTACCACTCTCACCCACTGTTGTTGTTGTTGTTGTCTGCAGCCCTTACCACTCTCACTGTTGTTGTTGTTGGTGTCTGCAGCCCTTACCACTCTCACCCACTGTTGTTGTTGTTGTAGTCTACAGCCCTTACCACTCTCACCCACTGTTGTTGTTGTTGTTGTCTGCAGCCCTTACCACTCTCACTGTTGTTGTTGTTGGTGTCTGCAGCCCTTACCACTCTCACCCCACTGTTGTTGTCTGCAGCCCTTACCACTCTCACCCACTGTTGTTGTTGTTGTCTGCAGCCCTTACCACTCTCACCCACTGTTGTTGTTGTTGTTGTTGTCTGCAGCCCTTACCACTCTCACCCACTGTTGTTGTTGGTGTCTGCAGCTCTTACCACTCTCACCCACTGTTCTTGTTGTCTACAGCCCTTACCACTCTCACCCACTGCTGTTGTTGGTGTCTGCAGCCCTTACCACTCTCACTGTTGTTGTTGTTGTTGTTTACAGCCCCACCACTCTCACTGTTGTTGTTGTTGTTGTTGTCTGCAGCCCTTACCACTCTCACCCACTGTTGTTGTGTTGGTGTCTGCAGCCCTCTCACCACTCTCACCACTGTTGTGGTGTCTGCATACCATTCTCACTGTTGTTGTTGTTGTCTGCAGCCCTTACCACTCTCACCCACTGTTGTTGTTGTCTGCAGCCCTACCACTCACCCACTGTTGTTGTTGTTGGTGTCTGCAGCCCTACCACTCTCACTGTTGTTGTTGTTGTTGTTTACAGCCCTACCACTTCACTCACTGTTGTTGGTGTCTGCAGCCCCTACCATTCTCACTGTTGTTGTTGTTGTCTGCAGCCCTTACCATTCTCACCCACTGTTGTTGTTGTTGTCTACAGCCCTTACCATTCTCACTCTGTTGTTGTTGTCTGCAGCTCTACCACTCTCACCCACTGTTCTTGTTGTCTACAGCCTACCACCTCACCCACTGTTGTTGTTGGTGTCTGCAGCCCTTACCACTCTCACTGTTGTTGTTGTTGTTGTTTACAGCCCTTACCACTCTCACTGTTGTTGTTGTTGTCTGCAGCCCCCACTCTCACCCACTGTTGTTGTTGTTGGTGTCTGCAGCCCTTACCACTCACCCACTGTTGTTGTTGTTGTTGTCTACAGCCCTTACCACTCTCACCCACTGTTGTTGTTGTCTGCAGCCCTTACCACTCTCACTGTTGTTGTTGTTGTTGTCTGCAACCCTACCACTCTCACTGTTGTTGTTGTTGTTGTCTGCAGCCTTGCCACTCTCACTGTTGTTGTTGTTGTTGTCACAGCCCTACCACTCTCACTGTTGTTGTTGTTGTTGTGCCCTCTCACTGTTGTTGTTGTTGTTGTCTCACAGCCCTTACCACCTCACTGTTGTTGTTGTTGTTGTCTGCAGCCCTTACCACTCTCACTGTTGTTGTTGTTGTTGTTTACCACTCTCACTCATTCGCTCTTAGTTAGGACTTGGTTTACATTTTATGAAGGAGTTGTAGGTTGTAAGTACTTATCAATAGTCTGCATTTGTACTCATAACACCCAAAGAGTCCACGTTTGTCTTTATCATACACCCGTACCACAACACTTGTACTCAGCATACACTTAAACCACAACAATTGTACTCAACATGCACTCAGACCTGTACTCAGATCAAAACACCCAGACACACACACACCAATACAGGCTAAGTGCAGTATCGTCTGACTGACTTAACACTGAATACATAAACAACGTTGGAAATTACTGAGCAAACAGGTTAGTGTAACATGGACGTCAATGATCGCGGATAGATGAGAGAGAGATGTCTTTCACTATAACACTCTAGCTCTAGCCTACTGTAAACCCTCAAACAGTCACCTCTTGCAATCTGGGCAGTCGATTTTTCACGTAGCTACTTCTATAGTTTATCTAGGGGAGGGAAGAGGAGGTTGTGGTCTACTTGAAGATGTCCTTGACTCACTGTTGACCTGTCCTTCACTCAGTTTGGTCAGCCCACAGCCACTTGGAGTTCCTTTACCCTTTTAAGATTAGTCCTTGTAAAGAAAGAGACGACCCCACCCTTGCTTTTACTTCTGGCTCTTCTTGGTGTGATTGACGTGTGTCTGTTTGGGCTTCTCTGGGTCGATTGTGGTTTCTGTGTTAGTTTATTTTTGTGCCTTTAATCTCATTACCTTATAGCCAGTAGTTATAGTAAGCAGAAGTTATGTTTGTAATACCACATGATTCATAACATTGAACTCTTACTGTCTTAGCTTCTCGGACTGGAAGATTTCAGTGATAGAGAAATATTGATTTTTGGATCCATTTCAATGTGATTCAACTTTTAGTAATGTCTGTTTGATGTTCAGTAGTTTATATCGACTGATTTTAATATATATGTATACCATTACTTTTTTAATACTATTTTTATTTATCTTATCGGATGGATAAACCACTCGAGAAATAATACGGGCCTGAATTTTGTTTTTGTTTTCGATTCCCGCCATAAGTTTGTTTCATTCAGCTTCTGTATTTGCATATTTTTGGGTTTGGTGGAATATTTTCATATGTTTAACAAAATAATGATTTATCTCGACTAAGTTATCCTTAAAGCTGTTTGTTACTTCACAGATATTTTATTATTAACATCCTTCAAACCTAACCTAACCTAATCTAACCTAACTCACTGTACCATGTCCCGACCCACTGCACCATCTCCCGACCCACTGTACCATGTCTCGACCCACTGTACCATCTCCCGACCACTGTGCCATGTCCCGACCCACTGTACCATGTCCCGACTCACTGTACCATCTCCCGGCCCACTGTACCATGTCCCGACCCACTGTACCATCTCCCGAACCACTGTACCATGTCCCGACCCACTGTACCATGTCTCGACCCACTGTACCATCTCCCGACCCACTGTACCATCTCCCGAACCACTGTACCATGTCCCGAACCACTGTACCATGTCCGGACCCACTGTACCATCTCCCGAACCACTGTACCATATATTAGCCCCTATCTAACAGATAGTAATACTTATATAAATATGACTTACATACATTAAGTTAATATAATTACATCACCTACGGTAATTTTCCTATGAGCCGTCAGTAGTCATCAACTGGACACTGTTCCCTCACAACTTGACCACAGAGTCATGTTCTGCCGCCAGATCTACTCCCGTCTCTGAGCCACCCAGACGTGTGCTCTACGAAGCTAGATATACCAAGAGCTTCGTCCATTATTCACTCTCACAGCTCATAGTTTTAATTACGGTGATATCCCAGTTATTGTGCAATAGTTTATTTTCTTAATAAATGGAGAAAAGATCATTTGGGTTTGAAAACTTAACCCAATAACATTTGTGAATGTTGCTTCCAGTTCACCTCTAATTAGTGATTCTGCAGGTAGTAGGCAGTTATCAAACAGGGAGGTACTACCGCCTGGGAAGATATTGGAAGCATAATGTGTTGTCTAATGGTAGACCCTGCTGCCATATGGCATCACAAAAATTGTGACCAAGTCCCAGGTTGCTGATCTGACTTCCTGCCTCATTTACACACAATTGCAGGGTCTCAATTGTTTCTCTTACTATTGACAACACATCAAACATATATTGTTTCTCACTATTGATCTTTTATTCATTTTTGTGTTTCTTTATAGTTCTTTACTATTATTATTATTGTTGTTGTTGTTGTTGTTGTTACATTTTTCTGCCCCCAGGCCCCAATGTGGGTCAGTGACCTGTGCCTGGGTGGGCATAATCCCCGTTAAGAAAAAAAAAATGGGACCTGTAATAACCATCTCCAGATCCAACGTACCATGTCCCAACCCACCGTACCATATCCCAACCCACCGTACCATATTCCGACCCACCGTACCATATCCCGACCCACCGTACCATATCCCAACCCACCGTACCATATTCCGACCCACCGTATTATATCCCGACCCACCGTACCATATCCCGACCCACCGTACCATATCCCGACCCACCGTACCATATCCCGACCCACCGTACCATATCCCGACCCACCGTACCATATCCCGACCCACCGTATCATATCCTGACGCTCTATACCACGTAATAAATTTTAAAATAAGGAAAATGTCGGGTTTTTATAGATTCGACGTAACAGACAGACAGACAGACAGACAGGGGAAAGAGTGACAGGTGTATATATATATAACGCGACGCAAGATATGACAGACAGGCGTGGCCAGCCAGAGAGACAGAGATAGCTAGTTAGACCTGCTTGTTAAGTTACGTCAACATAAATTGCCTTGTTATCATTAGTAGGTGTGGGTAGTGCCATTTACCTACTCGACTGTGATTGGTTGTTGGAGACGGTGTTGTTGGAGACGGTGTTGTTGGAGACGGTGTTGTTGGAGATGGTGCTGTTGGAGATGGTGTTGTTGGAGATGGTGTTGTTGGAGACGGTGTTGTTGGAGATGGTGCTGTTGGAGATGGTGTTGTTGGAGATGGTGCTGTTGGAGATGGTGCTGTTGGAGATGTTGTTGGAGATGGTGTTGTTGGATGTTGTTATGGTGTTGGAGATGGTGTTGTTGGAGATGGTGCTGTTGGAGACGGTGTTGTTGGAGATGATGGAGATGGTGCTGTTGAGATGGTGTTGTTGGAGATGGTGTTGTTGGAGATGGTGTTGTTGGAGATGTTGCTGTTGTTGAGACGGTGTTGTTGGAATGTTGTTGGAGATGGTGCTGTTGGAGATGTGCTGTTGAGATGGTGTTGTTGGAGATGGTGTTGTTGGAGACGGTGTTGTTGGAGATGGTGTTGTTGGAGACGGTGCTGTTGGAGACCGTGTTGGAGACGGTGTTGGAGACGGTGTTGTTGGAGAAGACTGGAGATGGTGCTGTTGGAGATGGTGTTGTTGGAGATGGAGACGGTGTTGTTGGAGACGGTGTTGTTGGAGACGGTGTTGTGGAGACGACTGGAGACGGTGTTGTTGGAGACCGTGTTGTTGGAGATGGTGTTGTTGGAGACGGTGTTGTTGGAGATGGTGTTGTTGGAGACGGTGTTGTTGGAGATGGTGTTGTTGAGAACGGTGTTGTTGGAGATGGTGTTGTTGGAGACGGTGTTGTTGGAGATGGTGTTGTTGGAGACGGTGTTGTTGGAGACAGTGTAGATGGTCGTAGGCGTGTTGAAGATTGGTGGAGGAATGAATTGGGAAGACAACCATCTCTTCCTTCCTTCTTCCTTCCTTCCTTCCTTCCTTCTCCTCCTTCCTTCCTTCCTTCCTTCCTTCCTTCTTCCTTCCTTCCTTCCTTCCTTCCTTCCTTCCTTCCTTCCTTCCTTCCTTCCTTCCTTCGTCCTTCTTCCTTCCTTCCTTCCTTCCTTCCTTCCTTCCTTCCTTCGTCCTCAAATTCCTTCCCTCCTTCTCCTCCTCCTCCTTCACTCACAAGGACCACACACACACACCCTCGAGGAACACACCGGAGTACGACATTTACTCATCAGCCACTTGAAGGAGTGTGAGAGACTGCCGGGTTAATATGAGGCAACGTTTGAGAGTATGAGTCAGTGTGAGGTAGTGTGAGGTCTAGTGTTAGGTAGTGTGAATTAATGTGAGTCAGTGTGGAGTAGTGTGAGTCGGTGAGAAGTAGTGTGATTTTATATGAAGTAGTGTGAGTCAGTGTGAAGTAGTGTGAGTCAGTGTGAGATAGTGTGAGACAATGTGGATTAATGTGAGGTAGTGTAAGTGTGAGTCAGTATGAATTAGTGTGAGTCAGTGTGAAGTAGTGTGAGTCAGTGTGAAGTAGTGTGAGTCAGTGTGAAGTAGTGTGAGTCAGTGTGAAGTAGTGTGAGTCAGTGTAAAGTAGTGTGAGTCAGTGTAAAGTAGTGTGAGTCAATGAGAAATAGTGTGAGTCAATGAGAAATAGTGTGATCTAATGTGAAGTAGTGTGAGTCAGTGTGAAGTAGTGTGAGACAGTATGAAGTAGTGTGAGTCATTGTGAAGTAGTGTGAGTCAGTATGAAGTGGCGTGAGTCAGTGTGAAGTAGTGTGAGTCAGTGTGAAGTAGTGTGAGACAGTATGAAGTAGTGTGAGTCATTGTGAAGTAGTGTGAGTCAGTATGAAGTGGCGTGAGTCAGTGTGAGTGCATCGTGTAAACAAAACACCCCAGTGATAAACAGGTCCTAGATACACAATATACTGTACAAGGACTCTGGCTTCTCTGGTAGTTAAGAATACAACAGTGTGTAAGTTATCTGGTATATGAAAGGTATAAGTTATTTCTCTGTTCTGGGTAAAGACATCAAGGAAATAGGTAGGCATACTCTGAAGAATGTCGTGTTTTTGTTCCAGACTCTTTGCGGATGACTCTCTGAAGGGTTGTGTTGGAGGGACCAAATCTCATAGTCAACTTTCACTATAAAGGTAGAGTTAGGCTACTGGCCCACGTGTCGTGTGACCCATAGTGATATCATCTTGATTCCCTTCCTCAGTATATAGGTATATCTGTATCTGTCCTCACACACCTTCAGATTACTTAACTTTGGAGGGAACTGGGAGACATGAGGGATGAGAGAGAGAGAGAGTCATTTACCATCAGTGTTTCTGTATCAGAAACTCTCACACACTTGAGATCCTTGAGTGTGCTGAAAGTAAAAAGTTCACTTTGTAAGGCAGTTGTTTACTCTGGTACACCTCTCAGTGCCGGAGCCGGAGCCCTGTACTACACGTACACTTCCCGCTCTCCCACGTGAGTGATCTTCAGTGATATCAAAGATGGTTCAAGAGCAGCAATTCTAGCAGTCAGTTTTTTTTTATATATTTATCTTTCATTTATTTCTTTGACAGGGGAAGGGAGTCCTTGGGTTGTTTAATCATCTCATTGTTCCTGGTGGGGTCTGGCCTTCATCAATCATGGGCCCAGTGTTAGTACAGGAGGAAACCGGAGCACCCAGAGAATACCTGCGATATTCAGTAGGGTCGCTCAGCATAACGCCTCTCTAACGCCAGACCCGGGATCGAACCCTGGGCAAGAAGATGGGAATGAAACACCTGGGTTGTCTCACCCTCACACCGTGTTGAAGGACATGATAAACAAGAAAATCACAGCAACAGTCGTTTACTGTAGAAATTTACATTTTCTGACAGATTGTTAATGTTCTGGTGTGAGAGCCACTAGGGTCCACCACTCTACCTTGTCGTTCGTTCTAGTGGCTGATATTGATGAGTCATTAATTAAGTCAGTGACCGAGTGTACAGTAACAATGTGTGAGCGAGAGAGAAAGCGAATTAATTACCGAAAACCCCCTTTGACGTTCTGTTGTAACCAAGTACATTAGTCATTCTCTCGGTGCTAAAACCTGAAAAATATACACGAAGGAAACTTTGCTCCTCTATTATAAATGTGATAACATAAAGTGAACTTGAGTGTTGGAAGAGGTGACAGTAAAGTTTCTCTGGCTGACTGAGTATGTGAGGGCCACCCGCTCCCGCCTCACAATGACGTGATTGTGGTGGCCGTGTGTTATGGTCGAGTTAAAGCGGTGTCTCTGGTCTGGGGGAACATTGCTTGATGATCACAGCCCTGAAGGTGTGTCATTGATGGCTAGAGAAAGTAAATGCTTCATATTACCTTCGTTACTGAGAGGTGACCGGAGAATAATATACTGTAGATGTGTTACTTGTTGTCTTCGTTAGCGAGAGTTGAGGAAAATCTTATTACAAGCGCTTCATATTACCTTCGTTAGTGAGACTTGGAGAGTTTAGTGTTTACTCGTTCACGCCTCTTTAATTTTGCCGAAGTAAAACGAGAAAAGTCCAATAAAAAGTACTTTGTATTTCGTTTGCTTGTTGTGAAGAGTATGTTGTTGAGTGTAAGGACCCTCGAGTATGTGGCCCGTGTTGCCAGCCAGAGACCGTGAGAGTTACAACACACAAGAAATAAATGGTCGCTACCGAGTAAACAAAGTGCTGGAGTCCGGGTTTGTTTGTCTTGAGTGCTCCGAGGCGTCTGGTCCTCCTCCCCTCAAACTAGAAATCTCACCTAATCGCTACTTCCTCAGCAGCAACACCACCATGTCTTATTAATTAGTTTATACAAAACAACCAATCTGGATCGTAATTCGGATTAAAGGTAAGTTACAACTCGGGGTTAAGAGGTCAGCGAGCGCTCCCGAGAGTGTCGTAAAACAGAGAGTGGCGGCATCTTTGCGACCCCGTGACCCCTCCACACACTCCCTCCCTCACTCCTCACGCGACCCCGACAACCCTGCACACCATCACCACACCCTCTCACACGCCATCAGCCCAAGTAAACAACCCAATTTGTACGATTCTGGAGAGTGGAAGCAATCTCTCTAACGACTAGAGGTGTTGTGAGTCAAAAAGGGAGTCACAACAGGAGAGGGAGGCGATGCAATCCAGCGAGTATTCATCCCGCCTCAGAGGCCATGAAGAGGTGATTCATGAACCATCGTGAGTAATCAAACGCCGCCGCCGACACGACAGCTGCCGGGGCCACTCACTGTTGAGGGCCGCTAGAGGGAAGAGGGACTGGAGGAGAGAGGGAGGGGGAGGGGGTGCTAGAGGGAAGGGGGAAGGGAGTGAAAGAGAGAGGAAGGAAGGAAGAAGGGAGAAAGGGAATTGAAAGGAGGAATGGAGGAGGTGGAAGGAGACAAGAGATGGAGAGATAAATGACGGAAGGAGACGAAGTGGGAGTGGAGGAAGAGCGAAACAGATTGACTGACTTACTAGCTGACAGACTGCACGTGTACAATTACATACAATGCCTGACTTAACCAACGTAGCGCGAGATCCGTGCGGTGGCTGCCTCAACGCTATAATCCACAACTCGGTCACCTCTCCTGGGACTCACGCAACTAATTACCTCGCTAATATTAATTCTCAGTTTGGCATCATGAATATATAAGTAGGTTGAGGCGAACAGCGTTTATATTTGGCTCAACGCTTGAGGACATCTTCACTATATTATCAGTTTATTCCTCTTTTGCATATCCGTTCTCATCAGTTCCTTTAATTTCTCACTTCGTCTCTCGCTTACTTCTTATTCTCGTCTTCTACTCTATTATTTTGTGGTCACTTTTGAGCTTTTGAAATGATTAAGACGTTACGTGAAAATGAAGTTCCTGTGAATAACCGGAATGTTAGATCGCCTCAACTTATTTCACCTTAAGATTAACTTTCCTAACCTAACCTAACCTAACCTAACCTAACCTAACCTAACCGAACCGAACCGAACCGAACCCCAGGTAGCGCTTGGATGTTTAATCATCAGGTAAAATAAGCTGGGAGCTTGGGGAAATGAATGTGATCGAGTACAGTGCCAGCCATGCTGCCTCCTTGTACCGAAGGAGGCAGCATGGCTGGTACCTAACGGGCGAGTCATGCCATGGGACCCGCTTTCACTTTTCACTATCGAGCTTATAAGTTCAACAAACGAACATGATATAAAAAACAAAATATAATAAACCAAAAGAACTCAATAAACATGTGTGATATAACACGAAGAAATTGAGAGAAAATGTCGAGCTCATTACGCGGTCGATCAGCTGCCGTGTGTGAGTCAGTCGTAGAGAGAGAAGGAATTTCGTCAGATTCTTTTAGATCGTTTAACAAGCTGTGACAAAGACACACTGTACACCAAACAAAACAAAACAATAACAGTGACTAACTACAAGTGAATACGTTTGTGTGTTGGTAATGATGACAATAAAAAACATAATGATGATAATGATGATCATAATAATAATTGACGGTTTATTAACAAATACAAAACCATGAGCTGAAAATATACAAACGACATAAGTGGTACAGATATAACACAGAGTGACAAGGGGGAAGAGGGTCATTTAACGAGGAATTTCAGTGCAGTTACAGTACAAAATTAAGACTGGCAGGGAGTGAACACATTCTGCATACGTGTGTGTATGTGTGTGTGTGTGCGCGCGCACACTTTTCTCCACAGTGTGGTGTAATGCGTCTAGTGTTGCAGCATTATGTTAGTCATTGATATTAATATTGCAACAGTTTATTTAGCAAGAAGAACACAGATGCAGAGTCGATAAAAATCATAATATCAACATGGATGAGCCAGATGAGAGCCTGAACTCTATTGAGGGCGCCTGATATATACTGTACATTTATCTCAAGGAATACCAAATTGCAGGTTACAAATTATTCCATAACGATAGGCAGATTAGGAAAGGAGGCGGAGTAGCAATCCATGTCAGGGATAATCTGAAGTGTGAAATAAATAAGGAAATAAAAACTGAGCGGAATACAGAAACAATTTGGATACAATTAATCGACGGTCGGGAAAAATGAATCACAGGAGTAATATATAGACCTCCCAATCTTGATAGAGTCAATGAGCGACTGATTTGGGATGAAATGCGCAGGGCTCAATGTTGCTTCACTCTCTCTCTTTTACAGGTACTTTAACGGGCAATGTTCGGTGGACTTGGCATCCTGTGTACCGCCGGCAAGGCCTTGAGTTCGCAACACACGTCTTGCCCGCGGTGCCCACCGTTCCTCTGTGGATGTCGGTCACACGAGAATAACCCGTTTCAGTACCTCCTTCTTTCCTCACACAGCCAAACTGTGGAATGCTCTGCCTTCTTCTGTGTTTCCATGCTCTTACAATCGGTCTCACTTTAAAAAGCTGGTTCTCCGGCATCTTCGTGGTGTAGATTAACACAGTATAACCTTTTTTTTTCTATATTCACTATTTCTTTCCGTTCTTTTTTTTCTTTTTTTCGCCCCCCAGGCTCCGTTGTGGGTCGTTTGACCTGTGCCCGGGTGGGCTAATTCCCATAAAAAAATAAAAACAATAACAGCAGAGTCTGTACAGTAGGCGACTTTAACTTTAGCTAGATAGATTGGATTGACCTTACGGGTAACTCAGAATCAGAGGATTTTCTTGAAACGATCCAGGACTGTTTCCTAAGTCAACATATAACCGAACCCACCCGGGGTAATAATATACTCGATTTAGTTCTGTCGAACAGAGAAAACCTCATTAGTAATGTCGAGGTAGGGAACGAATGTGTAAACAGCGATCACAAAGAAATTAGATTCCAGTTAGATTTTCAGGGCAGCCGTAAGGAAAATTCCACAAAAGTCCCAGATTTCAGGAGGGCAAACTTTGATAGTTTGAAGAGGCAGCTGAGAGAAGAGGTATCACACTTGGGGGTGAACTACACCGACCTCGCCCCACCCATGGACCCTGACGGTTGAGACTGACCTGATAACGAGATCTAAGGCTGCCGAGTTGCACGACAATTTAAATAATGAGTTACTGAATGCACAGAGGCAGAACATACCATACAAAAAACTTAGATCAAACAACAATGACCCTAAATGGATAAATAATTATTTAAAGAACATTATTGGTCAAAGGAAGGATATAGGTAGGAGGATAAATCGTGGCGAAATTTACCTCCGAGATTATTATAAGGTATTGGCCGGTCGGGTTAAGACCGAGATAAGAGAAGCAAAGAGGAATAATGAGCTGAGGATAGCAAGGGAGGCGAAGTCAAACCCCAAGGGATTCTATCAAATGTATCAAACTAAAACACGAGAAAAAATTGGACCAATACAGTCAGATACCAGCGAGCTAACTGATAACGACAGAGAAATGAGCAATAATCTGAATAAATATTTTTCAACAGTTTTCACCACCGAAAATTTAAACATGATACCCGAGGCACCGACTCTATTCAGAGACAGTGAAGAAAACAAATTAAACGAGATAGTAGTGACTAGTAACGATGTTAGTTAGCAAATAGACAAACTAAAATCTCAAAAGTCACCTGGTCCCGATGAGATATTTGCCAGAGTATTAAAGGAATGTAAGTGTAATGAGACAAAACTCACCAGAAGAGGATATGACATATAGGTAGAATATTTATAGCAGGAGGATGTAAAGACAGGAAGTTTGGTAGCGTGACTCGAGGGTGTGGGGGGTGACTACGTATATTAACCCAGGGTCAGTACAAGTGTAGTATAGGGGGAATTGATGGGGGGGATTCGTACACAGGGTATGATAGACTATGATATGTTCGTTTAACTTCACAAGTCGAATGGGCACTTCACTAAGTCGATCGTTGGAAGGTTCTGGATCACTGCACTTCTACCGCCTACACAGCCAGCACTTAATGTTCTACGTTGAATTGACAGCACTCCATCGATGGGCCCGGCGGAGACCTCGTTTCCTTTAGTGACGGACTTCTTTTATGAGCGGGACAGGGGACGTGGTTGCTGGCCCTCCTTGGTTATCAGACTCTGTCTCGTGAGAGGAGCTCCAGCCCCTATATATTGGAGGAGCCGGAGGGTGACATCTCCTGCTTAAGTGGGTGTGTCTTGACAGAGTTGTTGGGTTGGGTAACAGGGGTGCTGGCGGATTAGCGGGTCCTTGATCTCCCTTAGGTCAGGCCTGGACAGGTGTTTGCCAAGGTGAGGTCATGTCGCAGGACAATAGTGCTTTGTAATTATTACCACCCGGGTGGGTCTTGGCCAGGTGCGGTTTCCTTAACACGGCTATATCGTAGGGTTAAGCAAGTACATAGGCCGGGGTCAGGTCTTGACCTGCGGTGTGTCAACCTGTGGTGTTAGGGTACCACGCGGTCTGTACTGTACTTGCTGTTATGTGTGATGTAATTCTGGGCTGTAAGCTCTGGTCTGATATTCAATCATTATGTAAGGAAGAGCTTAGTATGCCCTTAGCAAAGTTGTTTAACATGTCCTTAGAAACAGGAGTAGTACCAGAATCCTGGAGGATAGCGAATGTAATACCGATTTTCAAGAAGGGGGATAGATCACTATCCTCTAACTACCGTCCAATCAGTCTAACATCAATAGTAGGCAAATTACTGGAAGCAATCATTTCAAACTCTATTCGAAATCACCTGGAGAAGCACAAATTGATCAATGATTCCCAGCATGGCTTCACAAGCGGGCGTTCATGTCTAACTAATCTATTAACATTCTTTTCATCAGTTTTCGAATCGGTGGACGAGGGGCACAATTATGATGTGGTATAACTCGACTTTAGCAAAACCTTCGACAGAGTCCCTCACGAAAGACTAATAAGAAAGGTAGAGGCTCATGGCATTAAAGGTAATATTCTAAAATGGATATGCGCGTGGTTACAGGACAGGAAACAGCGAGTGAGCATTAACGGCACTAAGTCCCATTGGAGCAACGTCACTAGTGGAGTTCCCCAAGGCTCAGTACTAGGACCATTATTATTTATTATATACATAAACGACATAGATATCGGCATTGACAGCAACATAAGTAAATTTGCTGATGACACTAAAATAGGACATGTAATTAAATCGGAAGAGGACTCCGCAAAGCTACAGGAAGATCTAAACAAATTTTTCGAATGGTCTGAAAAATGGCATATGAAATTGAACGTGGACAAATGTAAAGTACTCAGTATAGGCGATGTAAACAGGGAAACCAGATACCAGATGAACAACAATGTCATTGAGAAATCCGACTGCGAGAGAGATTTAGGAGTAATGATAAGTAGGAATCTTAAGCCAAGTAAACAATGTGTTTTTGATCGTAACAAGGCTAATAAAGTACTTGGGTTCATACGAAGGAGTGTTAGTTACAAGACTAGTGAGGTCATCTTAAGACTATATCTTGCCCTTGTGAGACCTCACTTGGATTACTCAGTTCAATTCTGGTCACCATATTACAGAATGGATATAGAATCCTTGGAATGAATTCAGAGGAGAATGACAAGACTAATCCCGTGTATGAGGAACCTTGTGTATAGAGACAGGTTAAAGCATCTTAATTTGCACTCCCTCGAGAGATGTAGAGCGAGGGGCGACATGATGGAGGTGTATAAATGGAAGTGAGGGCTAAACAAAGGGGACATTACAAAGGTACTCAAACTATCCAACCAGGAGCGAACTCGTAACAATGGTTTTAAATTAGACAAATTTAGATTTAGGCGCGAAATAGGTAAACATTGGCTTGGAAACAGAGTAGTGGATGAATGGAACAAGTTACCAAATATCATCATTAACTCGAATATGCTGGATAGCTTCAAACATAGGTTGGATGCTTATATGAGCAATAGGGGTTGTTTTTTTTTTTGTTTTTTTTTATTGGGCACTCCCCTACATCCTTGTGTAAGGTGAAGCGCAGAAGCGTTTACAGCGCCCAACAGGGAAGCATGCTAAGTTCATGCTTGCCTTATGTCTCGTGAGTTAAGGGCGTAGAAGCCTGAAGAGTCAAGGGCGTAGAAGCCTGAAGAGTCAGTGGTTTATGTCATCAAGTTATTGGAAGCTCCAACAACTTTCCCTGAATACGAATTCGCAACTGTCGACTTACAACAGGTACCTACTTACCCCCACCCATCTGAGCAAAGAATGTGCTCCCTTCCTTTAGATCATCCCTTAAAAGGCAGTGGAATGCACAATGACACCCAGTCTGAGTTCTTCTCCACCCAAACAGAGGTAAAACAACAATTTGTACTGGCACCAACTCTGTTCCATTTCCTTAGTTGCCTTCCTTACTCGTGCCAGTGCCAGTTTAGCCAGCGGAGTGGACATCCAGTCCTGGATGAAGGATCTTTTCAACATAAGACGACTCCAGGCAAGAACAAAGGTGTCGGCAGTTTTCAGTACTGAACTTCAGTATGCAGACAACCTCACCCTTTTAGCTCACACTGAATGCAACCTATAAAACATCCTGAACACCTACACAGATGCATATGCACAATTTGGCCTTGAGGTGAATGTACATAAGACTGATTCTCTTCCAGCCTGCCCCTTGTTCAGTCACACCTCCACCATCCTTCCAGGTAAACAGTACTACCCTCTCTAATGTTACCCACTTCCAGTACCTTAGTTCCCACCTGTCCACCACCGCAGACATCGATGAAGAGATTCAACATTGAATCAGATGTGCATCTCAAACCTTTGTTAGACTCCATATTCATGTCTTAAGCTGTAGGAAGTTGAAATTATCTATAAAGTTGCATGTATATCGATCAGTGGCCCTCCCCATCACCCTGTTTTACGGCAGCGAGACATGGGTCACATACAGGAGGCACCTCAAGGCACTTGAAAACTTTCACCAAGGTAATCTACATTCCATCCTCAGAGTTCACTGGGAAGACAAAGGAACATATGCCAGTATTCTCGCTGACACCAACTGTAAGAGCATCGAGGCTGCCATTATCCATGAACAACTACGTGGGACTGGCCATGTTATCCATATGAACGACAGTAGACTGCCAAAGCAGCTATTTTACAGTTATCTAACAAATGGTAAATGATACGCTGGCGGACAATGCAAAAGGTATAAGGATAGTCTTAAGACAAACCTTAAAAAGTGCTAAATCGACCCCCTCATCTGGGAGATGATCACTCTGCACCATAACGCTTGGAGGAGCACCACACCACCACACGAGAAGGTGTCAATACTTTTGAGTTAGCCAGACTGCATACTGAGGCAGGCAAGCGCCAGCGCCGGAAAGATGCTGGCGTCGTCCCTCCTGCACTAGATGTAGCCCTCCACACATGCCACATCTGTGGACGACCCTGTTGGTCGCATATCGGCCTCTCGATGAATTTTGGTGGGCAGCCAAAATGGTTGAGGGTCCACCAGAGGGCTTTCCTGTTGACCGAGTCGAAGGCATTGGTTAGATCCATGAAAGCCATATACAGGTTATGACGCTGTTCTATGCACTATTGCTATATCTGGCAGGCAGCCACGTGATGGTCTAAAGCCACAGGAAGAAGACTGTTTCGGAGGACTCGGGAGATAATCTTGCCAGCTACGGACAGCAACAAGATCCCACAGTAGTTGCCACAGTCTGACCGGTCTCCCTTGTTCTTATAAATATTGATGATGGAGGGATCCTTAAGAGCTTTGGGGATTTCCTCCTTTTCCCATTTTTTCTCCAGGAGAGAGTGGAGACAGTTAGTAAGCAGAGGTCCTCCTGCTTTATACACCTCGGCTGAGATTCCATCAGGTCGTGAGGCTTTGTTATTTTTAATCTGTTTAATGACAGTAGCTACCTCATCCAAGGATGGAGAATAGCTGAGGTGGATCAACAATGGATGCTAAAGGACCTGCTGGGTAGTCAGGACATCACATGAGTGATTGGCTCATAAATTATTTCAGTGAAATTGAAAAATTTACGCATCTTATGTTGATCTGAAAGTTTTTTCTTTTCAAATGCTTTATTTTTAAACCAGTCATTTTTTCGATTGTAAAGCTTACACTGGGCCGCCACTTTATTCTTGCAGAAGGTATCAGCTTTGGTCCGAGACTGAGGGTTGTTCTGCCAGTCAGTTAAAGAAGCACGTTTATCATCGACGAGTATATTGATTTTCGGGTCATTTTCATCAAACCAGTCCTGGTGTTTTTTTTCAATCTGGCCGAGGGTCTCTGCAGATTTTTGTCTTTGACAGTGTTGAGATTACCCCATTCGGCACTGGGATTTAGGTTGTTTGTTGTTGGGTTGTTTATCAGCCCATGGTCGAGCTGCTCTCTGAAAGCATATGCTATCTCTGGATCCTCCAGATGGAGGCTTTTTGCCTTCTCTGTTTTGGTGCGACGTGAAATGAGAACGTGATTCTGAGAGGCCAATGATCAGTGTCACAGTGGACTGAGCCACACATGGCTAAGGTAATGAGGATATCTCGGCGATTTCTTTCTCTGATAATGATGTAGTCAATAACAAGCCAGTGTCTGGGTCGTGGGTGTTGCCAAGAACCTTGAAATTATCGGCCAGCCCAAACAAAGTATTGGTGATAGTGAGATTGTGTGCAGCACACTTGGTGAGGAGGAGTATAAAATTGGGATTACACTTGCCAAGTCCATTTCTCCTTATGATTCCCTGCCAAATGTCAGCATCTCATTGCCACTCTGGCATTGAAGTCACCTAGGAGCACAACCTTATCTTCTCTGTGGATAGAGGTTAACACTGTCAAGGTCGGCATAAAAGGCCTCCTTGATGTCATCCTCTGCATCCAGTGTTGGGGTGTATGCACTGATGAAGAAGGCCTGACGTGAGTGATATAGTTGGATTTGGAGCATCATGAGGTACTCGTTGATCCCAACAGGCTTTTTAGTTCGCCTATGTAGGATGCATTGGTGGATGGCAAAGCCAGCTCCATAAATGCATTTTTTCTCTACAACAAGCTTACTCTTCCAGAAGAAGGTATAACCAGACCCTCGTTCTGCAAGTCGACCCTCTTCTATTGGTTGCTATGCCAATGTTATACCTGCCAGCTCTTTTGCCAGAAGGGCGGTTATTTTTTCATTCTTTCAGGACGCTCATATGTGCCGGTACCCAGAAGGGTCCTGACATTCCATGCAGCAACCATAAGAGGCTGTATAGTTTGTTTTTGTTTGGATCTTTGATTATGATTGTGTCTTTGACTGCATAAAGATGACCTGACTGGGTGCGGTTGCCCTGTCAGGTTGGTTCTTTAGGCAGGCTATGCTTAGGGCACTTTTC